>NC_041386.1:662570160-662642095 GCF_002162155.2 Triticum dicoccoides | reverse complement strand
CCTCTAGACATACTTCAAGGTCCTACAAGTGGTATCAGAGCTTTGGTCTCCATTTGCTTTGATTTCCATAGCTTTTGGTGGTCATAGCCTTGGTTTCACAACCTAGGAGAGTATGGCGTCTAGTGAGGGAAATTATCACCGTAGAGGTCCTTACTTTGATGGTACTAATTTTGCTAGTTGGAAGCATAAGATGAAAATGCATATTCTCGGACATAACCGCGCCGTTTGGGCAATTATTTGTATTGGCTTGCAAGGTGAATTCTTTGATGGGAGAGAACCGAACCGTGAAGCGAATGCGGAAGAATTGAAGATGCTGCAATACAACGCTCAAGCTTGTGATATCATCTTCAACGGATTGTGCCCCGAAGAATTCAATAAAATCAACCGTCTTGAGAATGCAAAGGAAATTTGGGATACTTTGATTGATATGCACGAAGGTACCGAATCCGTCAAGGAATCCAAGTTGGATGTGCTCCAAAGTCAGCTTGACAAGTTCAAAATGAAGGATGGTGAAGGTGTCGCTGAAATGTACTCTAGGCTTGCACTTATCACAAATGAGATTGCCGGCTTAGGGAGTGAAGAGATGACCATCATCAAGAAGATCCTAAGAGCATTGGATGGAAAGTATGATACCGTGTGCACATTGATCCAAATGATGCCAAACTACAAAAATCTCAAGCCAACGGAAGTCATTGGAAGAATTGTTGCTCATGAGATGTCACTCGAGGATAAGGAGGAACTTCACAACAAGTCAAGTGGTGCTTACAAAGCCTCAAGTGAAGCCCCCACATCATCAAGTGAGAAACAAACCTTCAATGAAGAATTGAGCTTAATGGTGAAGAACTTCAACAAATTCTACAAGAGTAGAAGCAAAGAAAGAAGCTCCAAGTCAAGGTCTTATCATGACAAAAGATCTTCTAGTCGAGAGCGCAATTGCTACAATTGTGGGAGGCCTGGACACTACTCCAATGAGTGTACAGCACCCTACAAAAGAAGAGAAGATTCTCCAAAAAGAAGAAGCAAAAGATAAGAATCACCACCAAGAGAGAGGAGGAGTAGAGATCATCGTTATGAACGAAGACCCTCACGGAGAAGCAAGGATTCGGAAAGGAAGGACAAGTCATCAAGGAGCTACACAAAACGAAGACATCAAGCTCATGTTGGTGAATGGGTATCCGGCTCCGACTCCGACAATCACTCCGAGAGAAGCTATCACTCCGACTCCGAACATACTCAAGATGAAGGTGTTGCCGGTCTAGCACTTGTGTCAACCAACTCCTACGACATATTTGATTCACCAAATGATTGAATTGGAAGATGCTTCATGGACAAAGGTCCAAAGGTAACACATCCTGAGTATGTTGATTTCAAAGTGATGAAGATGACTTGCTTGTGGATGATGATTTACTTGTTGACAACTCTAGTGATGAATACTATGATGAAACGTCAATTAATCATGCTAATCAAACGAATGACAATGATAAGGAGAAAATTGAGCTTCTAACTAAGGAACTAAACTCTCTAAAGTTGGCTCATGAAACTATCTTCGAAGATCATCGAGAACTTTTAAGGGCTCATGAGAAGTTATGCTTTGAAAAGATCAATCTTGAGCAAGAGCATGAGTTCTTAAAAGCAATCAATGATGATCTCCGTAAGAAAAGTTCTTCTTACATTGCCAAGCGTTTACTCTTATCTACTTACATGCCTCAAGTCAAGTCTGGTAACAAGCACAAGAAAGATACTTCCTCTAGTAGTAACAATAATAATGTTAAATCCAATATTGTTGCTTCTAGTAGTTCTCTTGATTCCACTAATGATTCTCTTAGCCAAGTTACACTTGATCAAGAAAATAGCTTATTGAAGGCAATTATAGAGAAAGGTGTTTACAAGAGCCTTGCCGGGAGTAAGCAATTCGAGGAAATTGTACACAAGCAAGGAAGACACCGGAAGAATCAAGGTGTTGGTTTTGAACAAAAGTTCAATGCCAATGGAGTTGAGTGGGAAGAAGATCAATACCCCAAGACTAAGTTTGTTCCTCAACAAGAGAAGTATGATCATACTTCCTTCAAGGGAACACAAGCTCAAGATGATCTTCCTCCACAAGACCACAAGAACAAAGGCAAGGATAAGCTTCAAGAAGAGATATATGCATTTGAAGAAACACCTAAGGTCTCGGTCAAGTGGATTCCCAAGACTACGTCAAGTTCTACTTCATCAAGTACAACTACAACTCCAAGGATTCCCATCAAGATGATGTGGATCCCGAAGAAGAAGAACTAGAGAGTTCTTGAGGGTGACTCCGCCAACATTCTTTCACTCATATCTTTATGGCAAGGACAAGTGCAATCAACTTCCACATCTTGCACTAGTTCAAGGAGTCACAAACCCTCATGTTGGTAAGGCAAGGGACAAGGTAACCTAATGATTTCATGGACATCATCTTGTGTGTGCATCACTCTATGTCTATGGACATTCTTATTTGTTCCTTGTGGAACTAACCCATGTAGGAAAGTTGAAAGTGCAACTCACTCCAAAGGATTGCTCCAAATGATCTACTTCAACATTGAGCATCCACATCTTCAACACCTACATGAAGTCATCATCGACAAAACCCAAGGTTAGTTCATCCCTCTAAAGGGGGGATCTCACATCTAGGGGGAGCTTAACTCAAAAAATTGAGTCAAAGCAACTCTAATGGTGTGAACACATAAATGCATTATGTAAAAGTGGTAACCCCACTTGAGCTTAAACGATGAGTATGACCTATGATCAAATGTTCTCATTTGACTCCTAAGTCAATATACTCATATATAGATGACCTAGTCATCGCCAATTGTTTGATAGATGCTAAAATTGGTTGTGCATGCTTTGCCACATATTTCATTTGCCATTTTATTGTGTGAGCATGTTGGTGCATATTTTACTCATTCAAGGACATCCACTTGTTGTTTTGATTGTTTGGTTCATTCTTCATTTGGCCAAGTGGATGGACAAGAATGCCTAAGAACCCTCTCTAGCTATCTATGCTTTTCTCGTCTCAAACTCTATTCATGCTACATCACAAAATTTGATCAAGTCAGATTCGAAGCACTCTGTGTGAGGAGCACTCGGAGTCCCCGATTCGTCATAGACTTAAACTTCCAAAACCTCTTTGTGATTCTCGGTCTGACCGATTCCTCCATTTCGGTCCTACCGAGATCATTAAGTTGATCTGAGTTTTCAATCTCGGTGCAACCGATTTGAACTTTTTGGTCACATCGAGTTGGTGTAACTGAACACAGTTATGCATCTCGGTGCCACCGAGTTGTTCCACTCGGTCACACCGACAGGGTCGGGCTATATATAGACACGGGTAAAACTTTGGAAATTTCTCCGAACCCCTTCGCCCGCGCAATAGCTCGCTCTGCCATCGAAGGTCTCCGGATCGTCTCCTCGTCGCAGCCGCCTCCTGTCGCTGGTCTCCGCCGCCGTCAATGGAATTCAACCCCACCGTTGCCGCCGTAGCGAGTTCATCGCCGCACTAGGGTATGGACTCGATCTTTGTGCTATCCACATCTGATTCCTAGCACATTGTACTCTTATTGATTCTTGCCACGATTGAAACAATCCTATCCAGCCAAAGTAGTCCGTAGAGTAGATTAGATTCAAATTTTTAGGGTTAGGTTTCTGTCGAAACCATCTCGGACCTACCGAGTTGAAAAACTCGGTCTCACCGATTTGGCGTATGCCATTGCACAAGTGACTCTTGGTCTGGCCGAGAATTACTAATCGGTGCGGCTGATTTTAGGATTTTGTGAAACCCTAGCAGTCTCGGTGCCACCGAACTGTGACTCGGTCCAACCGAGTTCATTAGTTTAGGTTCCAAAAACTGCTTCGGTATCACCGAGTTTGAAAATCGGTTGATCCGAAATTCTTTCTGTGGAAAACTAAAACTGAATTTTTGAATCATTCCTTTGAAAAATCTCTGCATTTTGTGATGCTCATCCACTCTGTCTCATCTATAACTCTTCACAGGGTCAGCAGTCAGCTTTTGTAGCATGTCAGACCAAAGTGACAGTCGGAACAGGTCAGCAGAGCAGATTCACTTGAGTGAGGGCACTAGTCCCTCCAGCACTTCAGATGAAGGGAGCAGAAGCACTCCAAGCAACCTGCCTAAGGCTGCTACCAGGCAAAGGAGAAAGAGAACCTCAGACTCAGAAGATGAGGACTACAAAGCTGAAGAAGATGAGGCTACTTCCAAGAAAGTGGTGCTCAAGAAGGAATATGGCTCAGCAAAGGATATAAAGCCAGGCATGAAGATTAAAAGGCCTGCAAGAAGACAACCAATGCCCAAGGTCGGAGCATCAACTCAACTGCTTGTAAATCCTGATCCCAAAGAGCCAGATGCTAAAAGCAAGAAGAGGAAGGAAAGGGTCAAGAAGACCATGGCCAGAGTTGTTGGGCAACCTTCCATGATGGAAGAGGAAGAGCTTTCTGCACCAGCACCAAAGGCACCAAAGCTTATGGGTGATGCTATTAAATCTAGGGCTGCAACATCTAAGCCCGAGGAAGCACCCAAAGCTGCCTCCAAGGCCAAGTCTGCACCAAAGAGGAATACCAGGAGTATTCCACCTGCTGAGAAGAACAAGGCCCCAGTGCCTGAGGTTGCTGAGGAGGAAGATGAAGAAGGACAGGTTCTAAGGAAGCTCAAGCCAAAGATACCAGATCACAATGATACCCATCCTGTGGCTGAGGACATGAACATCAGAAAAGACTCAGGATTGAGGCTATGGAGGATGGCAGATCCATATGCCACAAGGAGAAGAACTACTGTTGATTACAGGTTCCATATAAAGGAACAGCAGGACTTCTATGAGACAATATTATTGGACAAGAAGCCCATAGTTTGTGATATGAGGTGGGTCGACTAGACCTACATGAAGGAAAATGAAGAGCACTATCCTGGAGTGCAAGACAGCTTTGTTGCTTGTGGAGTTGCAGATTTTGTTGGGCAAAAGCTCACAAACTGGAATGATGAACTTATCATGCAATTCTACTCCACAACACATTTTTACCCAGATGGAAGAATTGTTTGGATGTCTGAAGGTACAAGGTACCAATCCACTGTAGAAGAATGGGCAAAACTGATAAATGCCCCAAAGGAAAATGATGATGATATGGATGTATATGCCAAGAAGAAAATGGGACACAATACCATGGCACACATGTACAAGGAGATCCCAGACAAAGCCCTAGAGACTTTCTCTTTTGGATCAGTCCGTTTTCTGTTGTCAGGGCTACCTACTATCAATTGGATTCTGAGGCACACTCTGTTGCCCAAGTCAGGTGACCACAACATGATCAAAGGGCATGCCATCAATATGTTGCATTTATTTGATGTGCCACAGAAATTCAAAGTCATGAGCCTTATAGTTGAAACCATTAAGAGGACTGCAGTAGATCATAAGAGGAGCTATGGATATGCCCCTCAGATTCAGGAATTGATCAACTCAAAGATGGGAACTGACAAATATCTATTGGATAGGGAACATTTTCCACTCTATCCAGACTTTGAAGACAATGAGGTTGTCATGAATGAGGATGATCCATCATCAGTTCAAGCTCAAGAGAAGAAGGAGAAGGCAAGGAAGGAGAAGGCTGCCAAGATGCCAACTCAAGAGGAGGCATCTGAGTATTTCTTGAAAAACAAGCAGGAGCAGCTTGGTTACTTGATAGCATCATCTCTGAGAATTGAGAAGGGGTTGGCCACCTTAACTCAAAACCAGGAGAGCTTGGAAAGAATCATGGAACAAAAATTCTATGATCTAGATGTCAAAGTAACTGAGATTCAGTCAGTTGTGGAGCAACTGCAGGATGACATGCAGGAGAGGAAGGGCAAGACAACCACAAATGTCTTTGCCAGAGTGCCTAGAGATCAGAGGTCAGCTGTTGTGCCAGTGCCAGACACTAGAGCAACATCTTCAGCACCAGCTACTGCCCCTTCAGCTCCAGTGCAACCAGCTTCAGCATCAACTCCAGCACCCTCTGCATCAACTGAAGCCTTCGTCCAAGGAGCCATCTCTACACCACCAACTAAAGATCAAGCCTGAGAGTCGATCTAGCAATATGCATTTTCTATGAACTTTTTGGTAACTTGTTGCCAAAGGGGGAGAAAAATGTATAGATCATAGGCTTCGAGAGAGAGAGTGTTGCTTTTGTTCTCTCTTGCTTTGTTGGTTTAAACTTGTTTGCTTTTTGATTGGTTGAGATACTATGCTTGTGAGACATTGATGATCATGTGTTTGATCATAAGCTACACTTGTGCATGTTTGATGATATTATCCTATCTATCTTATTTGATCATTCACTTTTCTTGGTGATGAGTGCATGTATTCAATACTTATCATTTTGAGCGCTCCACCAAGATGTATGTGACAAGGAAGAGTAACCCATGAGCCTAATTCCTTGTGTATTTGCAGTCCAAAGCAAATTTTAAACTATGAACAAATTTACGGGGAGCTCTTGCTTATCACATACTTCTCAGACGATGTTTTTATTCTTATTATCTTTTGTTGAAGCTTTGATCTATATGTTGTCATCAATTACCAAAAAGGGGGAGATTGAAAGTGCAACTATCCCTAGGTGGTTTTGGTAATTCATAACAACATATAGCTCATTGAGCTAATGCTATTCCAAGACTATTACTTCAGGAAAGCTCAATGAATGCTATGGCATGGATGATGAAAGTGGATCCCTCAAAATACTAAGGACAAAGGATTGGCTCAAGCTCAAAGGCTCAAGACTCTTCATTTTATATTTTAGTGATCCAAGATCACATTGAGTCTATAGGAAAAGCCAATACTATCAAGGAGGGATGAGGTGTTGCTTAATGAGCCTCTTGCTTCATGTGCTTTGTGATATGCTCCAAAACCCTCAGCTACTTTCCCACATCCACAAATGACCTAAACCCAAAGCCAAAATCGGTCACACCGATTCTTCCAATCCGGCGCCACCGATTCCAAAAGTCATAGCCACTGCCACAAACCCTAAGCAAATCGGTCCTACCGACAGGGATCTCGGTCTCATCGAGATGGGAGTGCAATCTCTCTGTTTCCCTTCGTAACGTTTCGATCTAACCGAAGTGAGCGATCGGTCTCACTGAGATTGCAATGTAAACTCTCTGTTTCCCTTTTGTAACATTTCGGTCTCACCAAACAGAGCAAATCGGTCCCACCGTGTTTACATGACCAACTCTCTGGAAAGCTTATTACCAAAATTGGTCTTACCGAGTTTGTGTAATCGGTCTTACCGAGATTACGTTATGCCCTAACCCTAACCGAATCGGTCTCACCGAGTTGCAAGTCAGTCCCACCGAAAATCACTAACGGTCACTAGGTTTACTAAATCGGTCCGACGGAGTCTGTTGAATCGGTCCCACCGAGTTTGGTAAATTGTGTGTAACGGTTAGATTTTGTGTGGAGGCTATATATACCCCTCCACCTCCTCTTCATTCGTGGAGAGAGCCATCAAACTAAACCTACACTTCCAACTTACCATTTCTGAGAGAGAACCACCTACTCATGTGTTGAGGCCAAGATATTCCATTCCTACCATATGAATCTTGATCTCTAGCCTTCCCAAGTTGCTTTCCACTCAAATCCTCTTTCCACCAGATCCAAATCATATGAGAGAGAGTTGAGTGTTGGGGAGACTATCATTTGAAGCACAAGAGCAAGGAGTTCATCATCAACGCACCATTTGTTACTTCTTGGAGAGTGGTGTCTCCTAGATTGGCTAGGTGTCACTTGGGAGCCTCCGACAAGATTGTGGAGTTGAACCAAGGAGTTTGTAAGGGCAAGGAGATCGCCTACTTCGTGAAGATCTACCGCTAGTGAGGCAAGTCCTTCGTGGGCGACGGCCATCGTGGGATATACAAGGTTGCTTCTTCGTGGACCCTTCGTGGGTGGAGCCCTCCGTGGACTCGCGCAGCCGTTACCCTTCGTGGGTTGAAGTCTCCATCAACATGGATGTACGATAGCACCACCTATCGGAACCACGCCAAAAACATTCGTGTCTCCAATTGCGTTTGAATCCTCCAAACCCTTCCCTTTACTTTCTTGCAAGTTGCATGCTTTAATTTCCGCTGCCTATATACTCTTTGCATGCTTGCTTGAATTGTGTGATGATTGCTTGACTTGTCCTAAGATAGCTAAAATCTGCCAAACTCTAAAATTGGGAAAGGGTTAAGTTTTTAATTGGTCAAGTGGTCTAATCACCCCCCCCCCCTCTCTAGACTTACTTCAAGGTCCTACATTAATGCACCTCCATTGCCGACGGTGGACAAGGAGGAAAAGATGAAAGTGAGGATTCTTGTAGCTTCTGTAGTCGGTCTGATTCAGGGCGGAGTGACAGGCCTGGATCTGCTGGAGGTTTTCCTCAGTCGGCGGATCCAACCACTGCAGGAGCGAGCTTATGGCACCCCGGCTCAGAGAAACCGGAACGCCCCGTATTCCAGCCCAGAGATCGAGATGAAGTTTTCTGGAATACGGCACTTCTTAGCATAGAACAAACCAGCTCTTTATTACAATTTATTTGGGTACAAGGGTTACATCGGCACGGCGACACTATGTCTGCCATTGTTGCTCTATGCAAGTAGCAGACAACTCGAAGCAGCGGAATAACTCTAGCAGCAGAACAACGACGACGGTAATGAACTCCACTCCGCAGGGACTCTGGCTGGGACACTTATGCTAGCTCGCAAACAAAGAAACCACGGTAAACAAGCAATCAAATTCGGCTTGACCTGCAAGCTGGCATGACACGCCAGGTCAGTACATTGAATGTACTTGCAAGCTCATAATAACCAGAAGCATTCAAGGAAAACAATAGCATGGCAATTACAGGTTAAGCAGGGATTATCATGATATCATCAAAATAACATAGCATGAACAACATGAACATGGCATGAACATATGAATCTAATGATACTAGCATGCAACATGATGACACTAGCATGCACCATTTATTCTGTTTGGGCTACCTCGTAACCATCACATGCGTCACTTACCATCCTCGGACATCACACGATCATCTTAGGATCAAATCAAGCTTGGTATAAACAATACTGTAGTAATCATTAAATGACCACAATGAGCTTGATCTTTACCCACGATTCTCGCACAACATCATGAATATTCAACAACTCAGTATCCTCGATACCACGGTGATCCTCTCATGATCACAAACGGAACCACACTTGGTTCAACGGGTTACCTCGTAACCAAACGGTGATCATTCGCGGATCACAAACGGAACCACTCTTGGTTCAACGGGTTACCTCGTAACCAAACGGTGATCATTCACGGATCACATAACCAACTTATCTCATCATCGAACTAGTGTTGTTATTAAGAACATTATTATTATTATTATTATTATTATTATTATTATTATTATTATTATTATTATTATTATTATTATTATTATTATTATTATTACTGTTGATCCATAGTATGACCTACACGAACTAGGCCCTTATCCACGGGCATGGCTATTGATAGATTTGAGGGACTCTGCAGAGGTTAGCACACTGTACCCACACCACGGAACCCATGGCCTCGCACTCCCATTCGGGTGGACCAACGGCATTCCGACAAACCCGTCCTACTGCCATGACACTCTCCCGGCCACTCTGACTCACTCCCCACTAGGCTAGTCATGGGTGGCCCCGTGTCTACCCCAGACACCAACGGCCACCGTCGTGGCAAAATGGCCACCTCGTGGAAAAACGGTCCTAAATGGGGACAAGGATCCATACAACAACAATGGGCACACAAGGTTATGTCTGCTTACCGGGCCAGGGTACCGCACGCCCATAACCTTTCCCTCGTTGGAGGCACCGGCGAGAGGCACGACAATAGACCCAGTTAGGACCCTCCCATAAAGGTAAGTGTGGTTGCACTGTTCAGCTCGATATGGTGGCACCATGACTCAGCCAACAGTTGTTCAAGTTCAATTTAATCCGTTTAAACTTGAATGCAAATATGTTGAGCCATGATAAAATAACATGATGCATGAGACTGATATCCCCATAAGCATGAGGGTACAACATAACTATCGACCATATCAACAATGAATCATATCCAACTGAGCATGGCATAATGACGTGCATGAATATCACAAGTACAACACTACTCATAGAAACCTAGCATGACCACTAGCATCAACAATAAATAGCATGCAAGACATATCAACAATGCTACCATGCAAGCATTTAACCAACTGGATGCAATGGAACATGCATAACACGGTACTCGGGACAGACGACAGTCATGCACCGAGGACCATCACCGACATCAACATGTACTAGTAGCAAGCATAAGCATATGAAAGGAATACTAGCAACTAGTACAAGATAACTAGGTGCAAGACAAGATAACACGAGAGTGAACATGAAACTCTAAGCAGCACCAGAACAACGATAACCATATTTTTCAACAAGCAAACCTTTATTAAAGATTCGAGTTGAAAACTATGGCTGATGCATGACTATCATGCAAGTGGGTATTGTGGCTTGCATGGGGATGAAGAAGGCACCGGGGAGAAGTGCGATGAAGCCGCGGAAGGATTTGCCAGAAACAGTTCTCTCTCGGAGGGGCTGTTTACGTGCAAGGGCAAAATGGTCATTTTCAGAACGTTAACACATGGTGAAAGTGTGACCAACAGAACGGGCTCGACAAAACGAAGAAGTGAGCATTGGATTTACCTCAAACGGAGTTATGGTTGCAGAGTTATGAGGTGTAGAAGACCAGGGACTTTTCTATAAAAATAATATTCACAGCCGGGTCCCTGAGTGGATAAGGCAAAGGCGCAAAATTAGGAATACACTTTCTGACTAAGAAAACATACTCTGCGGGTTGACGTTTCCACTTATCCACATCATCAAAGGAGGGACCGGGTGCGTGCGGGTCCCACGGGGTGGGGCCCGTCACTTATCCACATGGACCTGGCGGGGTCAACGCGCTGACTGGCTGACGGGTGGGTCCGCGGGGCCCATCAGCCAGCTAGACGGGGGCGGTCGTCGTCGTCTTCTTCCTCGCCCTGTCCCCACACGGGACAGAGGAGGAGCAGGGGAGGGGCGCCACCGGCCGCTGGCCTGGCCGGCTCATGCGGCCTCTGGTTGAGCCGAGCGCACCAGCAGGACAGGTGGAGCCTGGCGCCTCCGTTCCCAGCAAGAGAAGGCACGGGGGAGGCCGGGAACAGCGACGGGAGGCGGCGACATGAGGTGGACAGAGGTGGTTCGATGGTGGTGGTGCTCGTCGGAGAAGGACGCTCCGGTGAGGGCTGAGGGGTCGGGATGGCTCGCGGGGACGAGGGGAGGCTCCGGTGGCGACGGGAGGGAGAGAGGGGCTCCGGTTGGCCGAGATGGAGAGGCGGCCGAGAGGTAACGGCGGCGGCCGAACATGGAGGTCGCGGCCATGGTGCACTCACATGGAGTGCCAAATTGAGCTCCAATTGGGCAAGGCATAGTCCTTTGGTCATATGAAGATGCTCAAAAAGTCTCATGCCATTTGGCAAAACCAAAATGGTACTTACTTCACAAACATCTCCTCTGGACAGAAACTTGCAAAATTCTATAGGAATAATGGCTTAATGAAATGCGCCCAAAATGGGTGGAGATAGGTTATATGGCTAATAGGAGGCCTAGAAAAATTTACAACCATAATGGAGCAAGATAAAATATACTTGCTTCACAAACTGAAATTTTGACCAGAAACTAAGAATTGAAGTTGTGCTCACATTGAGGCATGACATGAGCTCAACTTTGGTGGAGGGCTATGATATGATGATATGAAGGATCATGCAAAATGGCAACTCATTTGGATATGCCTAGGTTGTGCCTCCTTCACAAAGCTTCTTTCTAGATAGAAACTTTGGAAAATCATACTTAAATAATTAGTAGGCAAATGAGGTTGCATTTTGGCATGTGGCAATGATATGGGCATGAAAAGATGTCCAAGGAGTTTGAGGTCAAATGCGCAAAAGAAAATAGCACTTGCTTCACAATGTGCCATTTAGGGCAGAATAGGAAATGAATTATTGGAGAATTATTTTTGAACATGGCAATGAAAAGTTTTACCATATTTGAGCAAGATATGACCCAAACAATTTATGAAAATTATTTGGGAATTTTAGGAGTGATGGAAATATAGGTTACTTCACAACCTAGGGCAATTTGAGGTATTCCTTTAATAGAAAAGGAATATTCGCAATAAAAAGAATATTGGGATTTGGGCTAGGATAGAAATGACAGGGTCTAGGGAAGGATTTGAGAATGAAAAGCCACTCTTGAAACAAAGAAGAGGGCATCTTCTTTAATTTCCAGACCACAAAGCCACGGAAAAAGAAAACTCAAGCAAAAACCTCAGAAAAACAAAAGAAAAAGAAAGGGCCAAAAATCAGGCTGTCACATAGCTCATCCCATGTGGCGGTATGCCAGGGCTAACGGCCCGACTCGAGTGCACCCAGAGGACGTCAACGAAGAGACTGTGGAGCAGTGGCTCAGGGGCATCTCCGGCGCTCGCGACAACCCCCTGGGATCGAGATGGATCCTGCCCTTCGACGACGAGCACCCACCATCGAGGTGTGACATGCATTTCTGAGTGAATCATTTATGCGCAAGTTATCCGAATGAACTGACTGATTCGACGGTTTTCGTTCTCTGTGTTTTGCAGGAGTTCCAGAGGATGGTCTCCCCCGTGCCAAACGGAGGCCACCTCATCGGGAACGTGGAGAGCGGCCACAATAGTGTTGAGGACAGCTATGTGGAATATAGCGAGGAGGAAAGCGATGACTCAGAGGAGAGTGACAAGGTTGAGTCTTCTCCATCTGCAGAGGCGCGCACGGAACGCCATTCCAAGCAGACTCAATATCCGAGTGATTGCCAGAGCAAGGCCGTGGTCTCGAGTGCTAGGAACCCAAAGCGCACTTGGACATCGACGCCAGAGTCCACGGAGAAGACCACCAAGCAGCTCAAGATCGTCTCACCCAAACCTCGAAAAGCTCTGCCCAAGATCAAGGTCACCGTGCCTGTCACCTCAACGTGAGCATTGCAACTTCTCTTTTCATCTCTGTGAACCTTGTGGCTCTTCTGACCGAGTGAATTTATGAAACAGGGCTGCTACTTCGACGACGTCACCCATGCAGGTCGACGGAGATCGTGTTGAGGCCGTGTCAGCGGACGCGGCCACCTCCCAGAAAGGTATTGATGGCTTCTTTTTGGCTTTGTTCTACTGTCCGACTAGATTGCAAACTGTGTTGACAATGTCGAGTGGACGCAGCGCTTGCAGAGATCATCCACGTTGCAGACGACGATGAAGAAACGCCGCGAAAGGATGCCAAGAAGGGGAGCCAAGCTATGACTGCTCACGGGCCACTACTCAGAAGACGCCACCAAGAAAGACGCCTCGAGCTCCACCTGCGTCCGACGCGACCATGCCTCCGGGGCGAGGCTCTTCCCGGGTTGGTGCTGACCATGTCGCGGCCGTGTCGACTCTTCCGGCTCTGGCGCCGACTCCTCTTAGTTCTGGTTACTGCTATCCATTAAGAAACCATCAATATTATGTCGTCTTCTTTGGCCTCTATGGTTTCACTCTCAGACTCTGAGCTCGAATTTGACAATGAATACCAACAGATCCATCTACACAAAATGCAAATCTTATGCCACCGACATGAATCTATGAACTGGTAAACTAATTCTACTAGAAAAGGTTGGGGAAATTTACCTCTGGGCAAGTCGTCGAACACCTTAAGGATGCGTGGTACAAGTGGTAGCACGATTGGACCGCGGGAAGCAACGATCTTTTGAGGCGTGGGAGCGTATCAACAAAGGCAACCAGGGCCAAATCGCGACGGTTCGTGCAGAAGAGGTGGCACGAAAAGGCAGCGGCATGGACATGTAGGCAGCAATAGAAAGAAACGTGTATCCTAAAATATTTGTGGCGTCAATATTTGGCTAAATATCTGACATTTTTATGATAATTTATATTGGCGCGATGATGATAAATTTAGTTTGAAAACACAGTAAATTGCTGGGGAAAAAGGGTCGGATTTGTCTTGCTTGCCAACTAAAACTGCCATCCTCGGCGAACATAATTTACCATAAAAAATGTTCGATTTGCCGTGTCTAATTTTAACTTTTGCTGGATATTCGGGTCTGTAAAAATTTACATCGACCATACGACGACGATTCTGTTGAAAAAATATTTTCTATCAAAATCAAATAAAAACCGTTGTGATTGAACAACATTTTCAATCAAAATCGCCGTGATAAAAGCTATTATAACAATCGAAACGATATATACACGACGTGCCCAGCTAGCTATAGCCATAGCACTGCTAACTTGAACAGATAGCTTCTCGCATAAGCTTTTCACTCCCTCGCACAACTATCTTCTGCCACGCGTGCGTCGATAAAGGCCGCTCTAGCAGGGCAATTCTATTTACTCCTCCCTTCTCTGCCTCCTTTCACTCACCAACGAATAAAGATAGCTAGCTAAATTAACCGCTACGTCCAACGTGCTAACGGACGATGGCGGGGGAGCCGCGTGCAACGCAAGATGAACAAGCCGAGTTAGACATGGCCTGGCGTGCAAGGCAAGAATCGATGGCGGCGCTGCGGAAGACGATGATGGAGATGTTCGCCAGGCCGGCGGCCGAGCTGCTGCAGCCGGACCAACATCTCCTGCCCGAGCTGGCGGCGTTGAAAAAGACCCTGCAGGGTAAGCAAAGCTAAGAACGGTCGTTACTTGCTTATTTCGTTTCCTTTAATTACTACTCCTGTTTCCAAATACTTGTCGTGGTTTTAGTTCGAGTAAATTCTTGTATCCATCCAGATACGCGCGGGGACCTGCCGGCACCCGAGCCATGGTGGCTGCCGGAGCATCTCGCGGCGCGTGAGACCGCGCTGGCGGGGCAGGAAACCACGGCAGCGCTGTGCCAAGCCGTGGAGGCGCTGCCCGGGGACCTCGGGCCAGACGGATCAGTCGACGCCTGCCTCGTCGAACGCCTGGCCAAGGCGATTCTGGCGGAGTATGAAGCCAGAGAGGCGGACTACGAAGCCCAGCAGGCGCTGCACCAAGCCCTCCGGGTGTTCAAGTAAACTTACTAGTAGTAGTACTACCCCACTTCTGTTCAATCTGCTGATGAGTGCCGGACTCGATGGCAAGCCTGTTTGCATCGAGCTACGGCAAGCCTGTTTGCATCGAGCTACGTATAGCGAGTAGGTTTGTTTGGAGTCCCTGCTGCTTGCTCTCAACGCGTCGTGAACCAGAGTCGTGGGATGGCACGACAACGTCTGGGTCACAAGTGGTATACGGGCAAACGTAGGTCTCGCAAACATGTTCTAAGAGCAACTTCAAAGGACCGACCCACGTTCGGACACAAGTGGTATACGGGCAAACGTAGGTCTCGCAAACATGTTCTAAGAGCAACTCCAACGGGCCGACCCACGTCCCGGTCACAAGTGGTAATACGGGCAAACGTAGGTCTCGCAAACATGTTCTAAGAGCAACTCAACCGAGCCGACCCAAACGGACGGCGATCTTGTCTGTTTGGGTCGACCAGGCGGACCCAAATGAATTTAGTTTTTTTATTGAATGCATGCTAATTTGAATACTAATTCGTTTTACGATTTAGTTTTGCTTATTGAATGCACGTATGTTTCAACTATGAACATAGCAAATGTCTGACGACGATAGCGAAAGGGAATTCGGTATGTGCGAATACAGCGAAGACGAGCGCGGCCTGTGCAACAGGCCTCACCTACTTGGTAGTAGGCGCTTCAGCATCAAGCTGGATGAGAACTTCAAAGTGCATACAGTAAGTCACAATGACAAATCTTTTTTCGTAATTAAGCATGACTTCTGCTTCTTTTGCTTCAACTTATATTTTTTTACTATTCTACTAGCGTATCCCCTGCCATGCAAGAATATATGTTTTGGATAAGGTTGGTTCAGTACTATGGAAACTATGAAGGTAAAAAGAGTTAACTTGAGGACCGAGCATGGTTATAGTTTTCTCGCAAAATTATACAATACAGACACATGCACCCATTTTGAATGCAAACAATGGAGAGCATTATGCAAGGCTCATGCATTTGAGCCTGATATGCTTATCACCTTTGATATTCGTCCGAAAAATGATATTGAAGATAATATCGACATCTGGGTTGATGTGCAGACGCCTCCAGTTCTACCATTGTGTAAATTTTTCAACCATATTTATGTCTTGAATATTGCTTATTCAAAAATACTTAACAACTAATTTCTATTGACAATTTATTTCCATTCAAGCAAACATGTCCGACGCTTGGTAGACATGACCTACTACTGTCCTGGGGCTGAACTAAACTGTGAGGAGACAAGTCCTTATGTTTCATGGCTTGAGGATCTTCATACTGTCAAGACAAATATTTTCCTAAACTTGAAAATTTTAATACTCAAAACGCGTGACCAATAGTGTTCGTAGTGAACTACGGTCACATCTATTTAGGAAAGATGGTAAGATTTTTACTATTTGTCCTCAGTGCATCTTTTGCATACATTATTTTTTAAGGTAAACTTCATTGCTAAGTATGTTACTACGATGTTCTTTAACACGGACTCCTGATGATAGTTGTGCCTCAGTGGATCGAGGCTAAAGGTCGCATGTCCATGGTTAGCATACGGCCAAGACATCCTACATTGCGCATGAGTGCATTCAGGATTTTTAGAAGTGAGCAAGTCTTAGTAGTCAAAGACTGGAACAAAATTGTGAAGGATCGCAGAGAAGTACTAGGGGCAGCAATCAGAAGTGCGGCTCACAAATAGGAGACATGTTCATCTGCATGCTTCAATATGATGAATCAGAAGCGCTCCACATGTTTTATCCTATTTTACCTGAGAGAGAGAGCAGTAGGAGTAATTAGCTAGATAGAATGAGTTTCAAGATGATGATGTGCTACACTATGTAGCTATGATGATTAGACAATGTTGGTGGTAATGACTAGCTATGATGATTATTAGCTAGTGTTGGTGGTAATTTTCCCTCACTTGCAACTCCTATGCTGAATTAGAGGATATGTTGATGCTACTACTAATCATTGTTGGTGAAGCAAATGCATCTGAATTTTCATCCATGAATACTGCATTTGAATTTTATTTTTAAAATTTCTAATTAGTTAGTTGTAGCGTAGGGTGGAAATGTAGCACTACTAGTACATACGATAATAGTAGCGTGGAAGGAGAAAGCAACACTACTAGTACTTAGAATATCTGCAGCGTTGGGTAAAAAACGCGCTACTGCTAAAATTTAGCTGTAGCGCCGTAGCAGTAGCGCGGGCACCCACGCTACTGGTATGCACAAAAACCGCACTAGTGGTAAGCATTTTCCTAGTAGTGTACGATGGACATTCACGAAACTTAGCTCAAAGATTTGGATGCACAAGAAGTATTCCCCCTTAGTATAGAAATTTTTAGCCAACAAAGAGTATAAACAAGCACCATATGTTGAAGGATGCATAACAATATAACTTCTATGCAAATATACCCAAACATAACTCATTAGGTTGTCTTCCTTATCCAACTTCAACTTATTTAGTCAAGTTGAAAAATAATTAATGGGTATTCACAATCATAAAAGATGTTCAAAATAATATATTTATATGTGAAATTTCTCTTTCATATACTAATCTTCCATGAACTATTTGTATGATCAATATTGTGGTTAACAAATTTTAATATACTTAACTTTATAAACCCAGTGTGAAACTACTACTAAGCATATGGAACATATATGATTTGAGGTTTATGATATCCAATTTATTAAACAATGTGCTTTTAGGATATAAGTGAATCACAAGACTAAATGACAATCTACTCCCAGAAGGATATAAGTGAAATCAAAGAGTAGTTAAGCAATTAAGTAACTATGTAAAGACTCTCTCAAAATCAAAATTCCCAGATCCAAGTATTGTATTCAAACAGGAAACAAAACTGAAAGACGCTCCAAGAAAAATACATATTATGCGATGAATAAAAAAATAGTTTCGAGTGAGGTTACGGATAATGTTGAAAAAGAAAGAGAGATGCCATCCGAGGCATCCCCAGCTTAGACGCTTGAGTTTTCTTTGAATGTTACCTTGGGGTGCCTTGGACATCTTCAAGCTTAGGGTCCTGCCACTCTTTATTCTCCTGATATCTTACCCAAAACTTGAAAACTTCAAGCATATAAAACTTAACGGAACTTCATGAGATAGGTTAGTATGATAAAGAGCAAATCATTCATTTATGTATTGTTAATTCAAGATTCATAATTGTTCTCACACAATGCCTACTGTACTCTATCATTAGGACGGGAACCATCGCCATCCTCATCCACCTTCCAATGACGAACCCTACTTTTGCACATGTGTTGTCATCGCCTCGACGACGGCTCTGTATTTTTCCTACTTCCTGGACTAACATCATAGGCCAAGATTTTGTTTTTTTAGTCTAAGACCAAGGTTCAGGTTTTCACATAACTTCTATACAATGGCACAGTGTGCTTCCATCATGGAGCCACGCGACATTCGTTCAAGATGACAGCCCGGCATATGGAAAAGGCCCATTGTAGCACACTATACCTCCTTGTATTGCCGGGGTATCTTATTTTTTGCGGACGACTGCTGTGTAAGGGCCACTTTCTCGCATCCCTATGCTCGAGCGGGCGACCAGGATTATGGGTGCAACTGAGCCTAGGCACCGAAACGCCTCGTCTAGTCTTATTCTTCCTCCAGTAACACTACCTATTGGAGATTAAAAATTGCACTGAACCAACAGTAAAGGAAGACGACCTGCAAACACCCTCGCCATACCAAGCTTCGAAGAACACAGTATTCACTAGCACCTTGAGATGGGGTTTATAAATCGCCAAATCAACATCAACTAGAGCATCACTCCACACAGAACAGACTTGCACTCCATAATCATCAGTTCAGAGGGTTAAAAAAATCAGGCCGAACCATAGAACAACACAAAAGATGTCAAAGTCACTAGACCAATAGGCAACTAATAGCTCTTCCTAAAAGACACACGAATTACCAAGATCAGAAGGGAACCTATAGATTTGGGGACACAAACTGTCGCAACCCTTCGTCGGCACATCGCCGAGATGGGAAGAGACCTTAGAAACTTTATTCCAACACGCTATCGCCGCCACCACCTCGTCAATGTCACCGGGAAAAACAAAACCTAACAAGAAAATGGGATGAACGGGTCCCCACTCCTCTTGCTTCCGCCGAGGTCGTCGGACGGGAAAGTGAAGGGGGATGGAAGTAGTGGCATGTAGCAAAGCTGTGACGACAGCGGTTCGGGATGGGGGAGAAATTTACATTAGCTGTATGTCGGGAGCTCCTAATGATGTGTTTGGTAGCTATTCCCACCCTAGTATAGTTGTTTCCCTTTGAGACATGCTGAGTACATGCATCTGCAGCTGTTTGGTAGCAATGTATGTACTGACGCATGCCGAGTCGAGACTGTGTTTGGTAGCCTGCATCAGACAAGACATGGTGTACTGAGACGGTGTTTGGTAGCCTGTATGAGGTAGGCTGCATGAACGGATATTTTGTCATATGTTCGATGAGATAATCTAAACAATTCCATCAATAAAACATTACCATGCCAACATAATCTGGATGATGATAATGTGAAAAAAAATTCAACAATTAACATAAGACATAATAATCATGAATTGTAGCAGTGCATCACTAGATTCATATTACATTAGACATAATTCCTTCATGCATAAGTTTTTCTCTTAACCATAGTAGGCTCTCTGAACAGAAGATATACAGTAAATAAAATCAAATTATCATATTCCAATTAAGCATATTCGACTTTGTCTTCTCTGTACAACAACAAGGGCTCTTCCCTGTTCAAGGTCTCGAGCATAGGCAGGAAGGACAGGGGTAGGGGGAGGAAGAGAGGAGGAGGGCGGAGGAAGGGAAGGAGGGGGCAGATCTGCTACTCCGGCGGCGGCGGCGAGTTGAGGCCGGCCAGGAGCAGGTGCGGGCTAGCGGCGAGTGGAGGACCAGCCAGGCGCAGGGGCGGGTCCGCGGCGAGGTAGACACCTTCAACAGGGCGGCGGAGAGATTGAAGAAGGAAGGGGACCGGCGGCGAGGTAGCTAGCGGGCGGTCCTGGCGGCTAGGTCAGGAGGGCTCATGCGAGGGGAGGGGGGAGGGGGTCGCGGGAGGGCAAGGGAGGGATGGTCATTCGAGGAAAGTGGGTCGGGGGGAGAATTCTCTCCTATGCAGTCTCAGCCTCGCTTGACCCGACAGGTCTGTGTGGGATGCTTCGACTCAGTTATGCCGAGGCTCTTTTTTGCATCGGTTGGACTATGCTCAAGTGAGCCCATACACTCTACCAAACACGCGAAAGTGGGTCGGTCAGGGAACTTTTTGGCCTATACACTCTCCATGCATGCTATCAAACACACCCTAAGTGGCGCCTTAAGCGCCACTTGGAGGAACGACGCACACTGAAACCCAGCGCTGGGTTGGCCCATATAAGGTGAGTGCTAGGTTCCCCCATGGTCGCTCGTGCATAGTTGAACTTTTTTAAAAAGAAAAAAAGAGAAAAAACCGCAAAAAAATCCATGAATTCAAAAATATTAATGGATTTTGAAAAAATGTTCATAAACTTCAAAAAAATTCACGAATTTGAAAAAAATCATCAATTAGAAAAAAATTCATTGAATTTTCAATAAGATCGTCGAATTTGAAAAAAGTTCATCAACTTTGGAAAAAGGGCATAGAATTTGAAAAAAGGTTCATATAACTGAAAAATAGTTCACGATTTTTTTAAAAATTCATCAAATTTTTAAAAAGTTCATTGATGTGAATAAAAGTTCATGAAATTTTTAAAAAGCACCAATTTGGAAAAAGTTCATCGATTTTCAAAAACATTCGCAAAATTTAAAAATTGAGAAAAAAATAAATAAAAAAGATAAAATAAAAGGAAAAGAAAGAAGAACAAAGGAATAGAAAGGTTGTAACTAATCACATCGGTGTGATTGTTTAGTTGGCTACCGCCTCTTTTTTTGCAGCAGTTTATAACAGAAATAGGAAGAGGATATGGGCCGGCCCAGCGCGACGCGGGAAAGAAACAGGGATCTTAAGCGCCATTTAGGGAGAGCAACTAGTTAGCGAGCGCTCTTTCAGAAGTCTCGCAACGATCACTTGCAGGTGGGCTGAGAGCACGTCACTTGACGCGCTCTCAGCCGTCGTCACGTGTCATGCTCTGAGCGCTCTCTTCGAATTTTTTTTTTTGCACGCGTTTTTGGCTTTTTAATTTGTTTTATTTTTGGTTTTCCACCGGTCTTCCTTAGCTTTTGGACAAAAAAAGATTCAGAGAATTTTTTTTGCGCGAAAACAAGTTTTTGTTCTTTTGTGAGAGGTACGGTTTTGCTTTTGCGAGAGGCATGGTCTTGCCTCTTTCGGAAAGATAAAAACCCGTGCTCCCGGTTCTATTTTTTTCATGAAAAAAGTTTGTCAAAACCTATCAACATGGAATCTAGTTCTGAAGATCCCGACGCGGGGAATCCAACGGTGAAAATGATTCGAGATTTGAATACACGGTTTAAAAGATAATATATTTTGAATATATGGATCTACGAAAAAAGAAAAAACTCACAGACTGCACCATTTGTCACAATCTAAGAAGATGAGAATGATCTTGAGGACCTTCTAGATTAGTGATTTCGTCGTTTAGGAATTGCCTTGTACGTATGGGCCTCCAACGAAGCCGCCGATTCCAACGCTCGCCTGGGCCTCAACATATGGCCCAACGGCACCGCACATCCAGAAGCGAGCGAGCGAGCAGGAACCTGCCCGGAGTCCTTCCCCACGGAGTTCCCCCGCCGCCTCTTCGTCTTCGTCTTCGATTCCCACTTTCCCGTCCCCGTCTCCCCCACCCCCCACCCCCCACCACCACACACGCACACACTGGAATCCTCCTAAATCGCCAGTCTTCGCACCTGCCGGCGGAACCCTAGGTCCGGAGCTACTGCCAGATCAGGACGGCTGAATCGGCGGCTCCTTCCCTGGCGCCGCGCTTCGGAGGCTTGCGCCGCTCGGCGCGTCCCCCGCCAGCATCTTTCCTCCGTCTACACCTTCAGGATTTGCGCCGCGCCGGCCCGAGGGCTTTGGAGGCTTTGGAGGATTTTGACCTTGGTAGCACTAGTCTCTCTCTCTGATCTTGGCCCTTCTGCCGTTGATGCCCCGATGCTGTTGGTGCCGTCTTTGTGCAATGCAATTCATTCACCAGCACAATTGATTCTGATTCATGCGCCAACTACTATTCTACTATGCAATTAGTATTTGCTGTTAGATGTCAATGGACCATCAAAACTTCAGAATTTTCTTCTTATAAGCTGCTAACTCTTCAATCCTTGCTAGATAGTCTGTCATGCTTTCAATTTTCAATGTAAATAGGCACTATTTCATAGTTCACGGACCCCATGTTTAATACTAGTCCATTGCAAGAATTTACAATATTCAAGGAGGTGTCCAGGCTCAATAGTGGTCTGTATTTCATAACCATAGGTTTATGCTACCTCTGATGAATTCCTAATAAAATGTTATTTCTGTTGCAACTTCACACTTTTCAGGAGTCCGATATGCTTGGTCAATTTTAGTGCAGCTGCCCCCTGTTAATTCCATTTTCAGGAGTCCGATATCCAGGTCAGCATTGTGGCTTCCTCCACACTAAACTTATGGAACCGTCCACCACAATTTTTCCTTTGTGACCTATATATATACTCGGCTTCAGTGACAGTCTTGCTGATCTTAGGCAATCAACATTCTCTCCGCTTACTTATCAGATGGGCGTTGCTTTGATGATTTAATCTGATATAAAGATGACACACTAGTACGTAGATGTACACAGAAAAATTCCAGCTAGTTTGTACATGACTGGATCCTCTGTGCAAAAATTGATGATACATAGTTGGTAGGAAAATCTGTGAGGGGCTAAAACTGCAGTCTTCCCTTACCGCCCAATGCAAGTTCTCGAATTAATTCTGGATTATTATTGTAGCCTTTAGGTTAAGTTTTTATTTGGTAAGCATAGCACCTAATTTACGATGAAGTGCATCCATCATGCAAATTGTTTGACTGTTAATACAGAGCAAACATATCAGAATAGGTGATATTCGAGTCTATTGGAAGTTGCTCCAATTAAGTTAAGATCAACTAAGTTACTAGGGATCTGGATGCCCTGCAAGATATACAAATCTATCTTTGAAGCAAGTGAGATCTAGATGTGCATCCTTCTATTCAAGGATTCCTGTCTGGTCATAATATATTGTGGTTTAAATGTGGGGTTTAAGTGCACAACTGAACTTTAGCTTCAAACAAAACAATGGTGTGTTGGTCTGTACAGCCGGACATTTTTGTTGCATTCCATGCTTTTCGATCAATGATTTTGACGTGTTCTTCCAGCATGTTTACTGTTTTTGTTGTTGTACCGTTTATACATATATTGATGGTCAGTTATGATATGGTTGTCTGTTTGCATAATGGTCAGTTATTTAATGGAGGTCTCTTAATGATGTACTAGGGCGTAATGTCATTGTAGTCAAAGAGCTGCTATTCTTTGTGCACGTGTTGGATGGAATCGGTAGAAGCCATTCTTTAATGTGTGGTTATTCTTAATTACATCTTCCTTATTTCACATCACGAAAAGTGTTAAGTCCCTCTTTTGTCCACATGAACTGCCCTGCTTTGCCACATAGAAGGCATCGAGCACTCTATGCAAGCATTCAATCTCGCCGCTCTACCAACTTCGCCTGAACACCGACTGCCAATGCTCCATATACCGTCATACAATCTTGCCATTCTACCTCCTTCGCCGGAACACCGACCGCCGCTCCATCTGAGGTATGCTGGATCACATGCCAAGCTAAATGCGTCTCCATTGTTTTTGAAAAAGACATGATGTTTAGCTTCCATTGTTATTACCTTGCCATGTACGTACAGTCTGCAAAGTTTGCAAACAAAAAGTGAAACCTATAATGATGAGTGATGACTACGGTATTATATCTATTTAATTGCCAGGATTAAATCTTCATGATTGCAAACCTTAGACGTGTAGTATGCAAGTTTAGAGACTAGAGAGGGACATATCAAGTTTACTATGAACTCAAACAGGACAGGTTTGACAAACAACACACTTCAGGCTCTTTATTTGATTATTATTATTTTAGGGAGCAAAGATGCACACCTGCCTTTCTTGCACTGTGCTGAGAGTATATAATTTCATTCTGATTAGCTTGTTGGTTGGTAAGCTATACTGCTACTAAGTTGCCATTGCCTTGTCTGATCTGATACTTGTTAGTTGTCAAGCTGTAGTTCTAGATTGCAGCCCTAATATGATGTCGATTATATCTAAAATCAGTGTACACTGTGTTTCTGTAGTTATGCTAATTGGACCGAGTATATTTTTACATGGCCTTATACTATGCTTTTTTGGGTAGGCTGTTTTCAACTGGACTACAAATCAGTGTTATTTTCATGCATGAAAAAGCACTCGACTTTATTACTTTTTTTTTCAAAAAGGAGGATTACCCCCGGCCTCTGCATCGAGCGATGCACACAGCCATGCTCGACCTTATTACTAACTAACATGTAAACATTTGTGCTGCCTTCCTATTCTGATCATGGATTTTAAGCATACTGCTAACAAAATATTGGCGAGTGTGGCAGGTTTTACCTAATTCAAAAGATGGCCAATACTTAATTTCTAGCTTTCACGTTGCCATGTATATCCCATCTAAATTTCTGAAGTTTATGGACATTACAACTAAATTTAGCTGCTGCAAGCGAAACACAATTGGGTTGCTGTTGGATTGAAAACAATAGGTTATTTGGTTTTTGTGCAGCGGGAGGGGAGGAATTATATATGGTACAGGCCAACCTGCTCATTTTATGTTATTTATTGGATGACATAATGTATTTTTATCTATTCGGTTGTCAAATGGTTCTGTATCAGCAGATCCCTCTGGGTTCTGCAGGTGTATTGTTGATACATGTGAGTTTGGATGATTTAGTTAGATGATGTATTTGTGGGGTCTGGTGCTCATTATAATTGTGTGCCGCTAACAAGGATTAAAGAGAAATTCTCATGCGTTGTGATTAATGTGTATGACCCTACTCAGCTGGAGCTTAACAGTTAGTGTTTTTGTGGTACTTATCTTGCTTGCAGTATGGTTTATATGGCTTCTTTGTTAAACGTACAAGGAATGCTTATTGTGATATGTCTTAGCAATTTTATAAGCTGACCTCCTTGATTCAGTTTAACAACAATGGTAGATATAGTGGCGAAGTTCCATTATTGTATATAGCATCAGGATTTTTACAAGAACTTAACATCTCTTTGCTTTACATTTCAGTTACAAATTGAATTCAACATGCCAGTTGAGGAAGCTGCTGAGCTAGCATGGCAGGCTATTTTATCATGCAACATTCCTTAACGGAGCTAGTGATGGTATGCATTCTGTTTCTTAGCATCTATCATGATATTTGTTTTGTTCACTCGATAAGCACGATACAACATGCATGCATATTTGTTAAACACCTTATCATTATATCTTCCTTTTGAAATAGCAAACATAACTATTTGAGTTGCAATTACTTTTTTTTTTAAGTTTGGCAAAGTTCATAGATTTTTTGTATTTTTCATCACGCAATGCGCACCCCTAGCTTGGTATAGAGATTAGGATGGTGTAAATTAAGCCACACCTCTCTGTTTACAAACGAACAATGTTGTAGAGTATAGACATGGGTCTTGACATCTAGGCAAACCTCCCTATGATTTCTAAAACAATATAAAGCATTATGGTGAATAGGCGTAGAGAACTGAGTGTGAACCATGACAGCAAAAGGCTTATAGATAAGACATCACTACGAGAAAAAATAGAGTATTTCCAGGTGTGCCAAGAGAAATCACTGGCGGAGGCAAAGGGAGATGGACCCATGAGATCAGAGTAAACAAGGTCGAAAGGACACTTAGACACCGTCTTGCTATGACTAGGTAACTGGACCACAGATTAGAGACATTGTCGGAGACGGATCCAAGAAGACCACATTGAACTAAGGATGAGAGATCACAAGTACCCACGGCGATGATGCCACTGCGGAAAATAGCCGATACACAAGGCAACAGAGGCAGAGACTGGCGGCGGTGGTGGCAGAGGGACTTAATCCAGCATCCCACGTGCCTGTGCACTCTCCGTACCCCGCCGATTCGGCTTGGTGTTCTTCTCCTGCTTGCGGGTTGTGTGCCACCACACTTGATTAAGCACCCTAGGTTCTCCTACTGTGCGCCCTTGGCCTCGACTTTAAGTAGCGCCTGTCGTCGGCTCGCCCCGTTCATAATTCGTGTATGCGTTGACTGTCCAGCTCCTGGTCACATTGGTCGTGCTCGATTGTGCGGTTATGGTGTCGCACAATAAGGGTACATGGATGTGGGATTTAGACATTGCTCATAAAAACCTGCAGCAAGGCAAAGGGTTCCTATGCAGACTCGCAGGGAGCAGAGGTGGTCACAACTGTGGACGTTGGCTCCATAGGAGTCTCAACAATGCGCTCATCAGTAAGCACAACATGAGCAAGAAGATCCTGGATATACTTCTCCAGGAAATACGGAACAATCTCAAGGAAGTAGCGAAGAGGACCAAGATAAACATTGCAAACTTCACTATGATGAGCCTTCACAAAGGTAATGTACTTAAGAGTCGTCGCCGGTGATGACCGACATGTAGAAGAAGTGTTTGTCACGAGTTGAATGGTGGACCAGAAGTTCAGGATCATGATCACTCACCAAAAACCAGTCGCAATCACCGTTGAGACATCGCTCAAACCAGGCATGGGGGTTTGCTTAGGGCCATATAGATAGCGACGAAGACGACAAACCATGCCATCAGGAAGAGAACCCAGGTGGTGGCTACATGTTGGCATTCTTGACATCAAGATGAGAGACAAACTAGCAACGAATAGAAGCCACATTAAGAAGTGTGCCAAGAGTGGTCGTGTGGGCCATATATATATAGGAGAAAACGTCTTATCGTAGTCATGACCATGTTCTCACCACTAAACGAGTTGTGTAACGCTTGAGAGTATCATCAGTCTTAACCTTGTAAACCTACTTACAAGTGATGAGATGAGCACGGGGAAGAAGGGAAATGATATTCCATGTGTCGAGCGGGCAAGAACATCAATCTTCGATGCCATCACATCCAGCCATTTGGGACGAACAAGCTCATGATAAGAAGTCGTCTCGGGAAGAGCTGCACAGTAACCATAGCAGTCAATGGGCAAAAGCGAGGCAGAAGCGGGCGAGCTTGAAAGCCATCAGTAGGCTAGGTTGGAATAGAGATTACGATGGTGTAAATTAAGCCACACCTTTCTCTTTACAGACTTACAGTGTTGTAGAGTATCAAAGGTGTTGTAGAGTATGGACATGGCTCTTGACATATCTAGGCAAACCTCCCTACAATTTCTAAAACAATATAAAGCATTATGGTGAATAGGCGTAGAGAAGAGAACTGAGTGGGAACCATGACAGCAAAAGGCTTATAGATAAGACCTCACTACGAGAAGAAATAAAGTATATCCAGGTGTGTCGAGAGAAGTCACTAGCAGAGGCAAAGGGAGATGGACCCCTGAGATCAGAGTAAACAAAGTCGAAAGGACGCTGAGACACTGTCTCGCTATGACTAGGTATCTGGACCATGGATTAGAGACATCGTCGGAGACGAATCCAAGAAGACCACATTGAACTAAGGATCAGCGATCACAAGCGACCCAATGCGATGATGCCACTACTGAAAATAGTTGGTACACAAGGCAACAGAGGCAAAGACTGGCGCTGGCGTCAAAGGGACTTGATCCAGCATCCCTCGTGCATGTGCTCAAGCGTGCGGTTATGGTGTCGCACAACAAGGGAACACGGGATGTGGGATTGAGACAGTGCTCATAGAACTCGTAGCAAGGTAAAGGTTCCTATGCAGACTCGCAGGGAGCGGAGGAGTCTCAACAATGCGCTTATCACTAAGAGCAACATGAGCAAGAAGATCCTGGATATACTTCTCCAAGAATTACGGAACAATCTCAATGAGGTAGCAAAGAGGACCAAGATCAAACATACAAAATTCATTATGACGAGCCTTCACAAATGTAATGTTCTTAAGAGTCGTCGTCGGTGATGATCGACATGTAGAAGAAGTGTTCGACCATGAGTTGAATGGTGGACCGAAAGTGCAGGATCATAAGCACTCGCCAAAAATCAGTCGCAATCACCACTGAGACAAAGCGCTCAAAAGCACGAGGGTTTGCATAGGGCCATATAGACAACGATGAAGACGACAAACCATGCCATTAGGAAGAGAGCCCAGGTGGTGGCTACATGTTGGCATTCTTGACATCAAGCTGAGACAGACTAGCGACGAATAGTAGCCACATTGAGATGTGTGCGAAGAGTGGTCGTGTGGGCCATATATATATATATATATATATATATATATATATATATATATATATATATATAGGAGAAGACGTCTCGTCGTAGTCATGACCATGTTATCATCACTAAACGAGCTGTGTAACGCTCGAGAGTATCGTCAGTCTTAACCTTGTAAACCCACTTACAAGTGCTGAGATGAGCACGGGGAAGAAGGGAAATGAGATTCCATGCGTGAGTGGGCAAGAGCATCAATCTTCGATGCCATCACATCCAGCCATTTGGGATGAACAACCTCACGATAAGTCGTCTCGGGAAGAGCCGCACAGTAACCATAGCAGTAAATAGGCACAAGCGAGGCAGAAGCGGGCAAGCTCGAAAGCAATAAGTACGCTAGCTTTGATTAGAGATTACGATGGTGTAAATTAATCCACACCTTTTTGCTTACAAACGCATAGTGTTGAGGAATATGGACATGGGTCTTGACAGCTAGGCAAACCTCCCTACGATTTCTAAAACAATATAAAGCATTATGGTGAATAGGCGTAGAGAACTGAGTGTGAACCATGACAGCAAAAGGTTTATAGATAATACCTCACTACGAGAAGAAATAAAGTATATCCAGGTGTGTCGAGAGAGGTCACTAGCGGAGGCAAAGGTAGATGGACCCCTGAGATCAGAGTAAACAAGGTCGAAAGGACGTTGAGACACTGTCTCGCTATGACTAGGTACCTGGACCACGGATTAGAGACATCGTCGGAGACAGATCCAAGAAGACCACATTGAACTAAGGATCAGCGATCACAAGCGACCCAAGGCGATGATGCCACTGTTGAAAATAGTTGGTAGACAAGGCAACAGAGGCAGAGACTGGTGCTGGCGGCAAAGGGACTTGATCCAGCATCCCACGTGCATGTGCACTCTCCGTACCCTGCCGATTCGGCTTGGTGTTCTTCTCCTGCTTGCGGGTTGTGTGCCACGCACTTGATTAAGCACCCCAGGTTCTCCTAGTGTGCGCCCTTGGCCTTGACTTTAGGTAGCGCCTGTCGTCGGCTCGTCCCGTTCATAATCCAGGCACGCGTCGACTGTCCTAGCTCCTGCTCACCATTGGTGATGCTCGAGCGTGCGGTTATGATGTCGCACAACAAGAGAAGACGGGATGTGGGATTGAGACAGTGCACATAAAACTCGCAGCAAGGTAAAGGTTCCTATGCCGACTCGCAGGGAGCGGAGGTGCTCACAAATGTGGATGTTGGCTCCATATGAGTCTCAACAATGCGCTTATCACTAAGAGCAACATGAGCAAGAAGATCCTGGATATACTTCTCCAGAAAATACGGAACAATCTCCAGGAAGTAGCGAAGAGGACCAAGATCAAACATACAAAATTCATTATGACGAGCCTTCACAGATGTAATTTTCTTAAGAGTCGTCGCCGGTGATGATCGGCATGTAGAAGTGTTCGACCACGAGTTGAATGGTGGACCAAAAGTGCAGGATCATGAGCACTCGCCAAAAACCGGTCGCAATCGCCACTGAGACAAAGCGCTCAAACCAGGCACGAGGGTTTGCTTAGGGCCATATAGACAAAGACTAAGACGACAAACCATGCCATCAGGAAGAGAACCTAGGTGGTGGCTACATGTTGGCATTCTTGACATCAAGCTGAGAGACAGACTAGCGACGAATAGAAGCCACATTGAGAAGTGCGCGAAGAGTGGTCGTGTGGGCCATATATATATAGGAGAAGACGTCTCGTCGTAGTCATGACCATGTTGTCACCACTAAATGAGTTGTGTAACGCTCGAGAGTATCGTCCGTCTTAACCTTGTAAACCCACTTACAAGTGCTGAGATGAGCACAGGGAAGAAGGGAAATGAGATTCCATGCGTGAGCGGGCAAGAGCATCAATCTTCGATGCCATCGCATCCAGCCATTTGGGATGAACAACCTCACGATAAGTCGTCTCAGGAAGGGCCGCACAGTAACCATAGCAGTAAATAGGCACAAGCGAGGCAGAAGCGGGCGAGCTTGAAAGCCATAAGTACGCTAGCTTTGGTTAGAGATTACGATGGTGTAAATTAATCCACACCTTTTTGCTTACAAACGCATAGTGTTGAGGAATATGGACATGGGTCTTGACAGCTAGGCAAACCTCCCTACGATTTCTAAAACAATATAAAGCATTATGGTGAATAGGCGTAGAGAACTGAGTGTGAACCATGACAGCAAAAGGTTTATAGATAATACCTCACTACGAGAAGAAATAAAGTATATCCAGGTGTGTCGAGAGAGGTCACTAGCGGAGGCAAAGGTAGATGGACCCCTGAGATCAGAGTAAACAAGGTCGAAAGGACGTTGAGACACTGTCTCGCTATGACTAGGTACCTGGACCACGGATTAGAGACATCGTCGGAGACAGATCCAAGAAGACCACATTGAACTAAGGATCAGCGATCACAAGCGACCCAAGGCGATGATGCCACTGTTGAAAATAGTTGGTAGACAAGGAAACAGAGGCAGAGACTGGCGCTGGCGGCAAAGGGACTTGATCCAGCATCCCACGTGCATGTGCACTCTCCGTACCCTGCCGATTCGGCTTGGTGTTCTTCTCCTGCTTGCGGGTTGTGTGCCACGCACTTGATTAAGCACCCCAGGTTCTCCTAGTGTGCGCCCTTGGCCTTGACTTTAGGTAGCGCCTGTCGTCGGCTCGTCCCGTTCATAATCCAGGCACGCGTCGACTGTCCTAGCTCCTGCTCACCATTGGTGATGCTCGAGCGTGCGGTTATGATGTCGCACAACAAGAGAAGACGGGATGTGGGATTGAGACAGTGCACATAAAACTCGCAGCAAGGTAAAGGTTCCTATGCCAACTCGCAGGGAGCGGAGGTGCTCACAAATGTGGATGTTGGCTCCATAGGAGTCTCAACAATGCGCTTATCACTAAGAGCAACATGAGCAAGAAGATCCTGGATATACTTCTCCAGAAAATACGGAACAATCTCCAGGAAGTAGCGAAGAGGACCAAGATCAAACATACAAAATTCTTTATGACGAGCCTTCACATATGTAATTTTCTTAAGAGTCGTCGCCGGTGATGATCGGCATGTAGAAGAAGTGTTCGACCACGAGTTGAATGGTGGACCAAAAGTGCAGGATCATGAGCACTCGCCAAAAACCAGTCGCAATCGCCACTGAGACAAAGCGCTCAAACCAGGCACGAGGGTTTGCTTAGGGCCATATAGACAAAGACGAAGACGACAAACCATGCCATCAGGAAGAGAACCTAGGTGGTGGCTACATGTTGGCATTCTTGACATCAAGCTGAGAGACAGACTAGCGACGAATAGAAGCCACATTGAGAAGTGCGCGAAGAGTGGTCGTGTGGGCCATATATATATAGGAGAAGACGTCTCGTCGTAGTCATGACCATGTTGTCACCACTAAATGAGTTGTGTAACGCTCGAGAGTATCGTCCGTCTTAACCTTGTAAACCCACTTACAAGTGCTGAGATGAGCACAGGGAAGAAGGGAAATGAGATTCCATGCGTGAGCGGGTAAGAGCATCAATCTTCGATGCCATCGCATCCAGCCATTTGGGATGAACAACCTCACGATAAGTCGTCTCAGGAAGGGCCGCACAGTAACCATAGCAGTAAATAGGCACAAGCGAGGCAGAAGCAGGCGAGCTTGAAAGCCATAAGTACGCTAGCTTTGGTTAGAGATTACGATGGTGTAAATTAATCCACACCTTTTTGCTTACAAACGCATAGTGTTGAGGAATATGGACATGGGTCTTGACAGCTAGGCAAACCTCCCTACGATTTCTAAAACAATATAAAGCATTATGGTGAATAGGCGTAGAGAACTGAGTGTGAACCATGACAGCAAAAGGTTTATAGATAATACCTCACTACGAGAAGAAATAAAGTATATCCAGGTGTGTCGAGAGAGGTCACTAGCGGAGGCAAAGGTAGATGGACCCCTGAGATCAGAGTAAACAAGGTCGAAAGGACGTTGAGACACTGTCTCGCTATGACTAGGTACCTGGACCACGGATTAGAGACATCGTCGGAGACAGATCCAAGAAGACCACATTGAACTAAGGATCAGCGATCACAAGCGACCCAAGGCGATGATGCCACTGTTGAAAATAGTTGGTAGACAAGGCAACAGAGGCAGAGACTGGCGCTGGCGGCAAAGGGACTTGATCCAGCATCCCACGTGCATGTGCACTCTCCGTACCCTGCCGATTCGGCTTGGTGTTCTTCTCCTGCTTGCGGGTTGTGTGCCACGCACTTGATTAAGCACCCCAGGTTCTCCTAGTGTGCGCCCTTGGCCTTGACTTTAGGTAGCGCCTGTCGTCGACTCGTCCCGTTCATAATCCAGGCACGCGTCGACTGTCCTAGCTCCTGCTCACCATTGGTGATGCTCGAGCGTGCGGTTATGATGTCGCACAACAAGAGAAGACGGGATGTGGGATTGAGACAGTGCACATAAAACTCGCAGCAAGGTAAAGGTTCCTATGCCGACTCGCAGGGAGCGGAGGTGCTCACAAATGTGGATGTTGGCTCCATAGGAGTCTCAACAATGCGCTTATCACTAAGAGCAACATGAGCAAGAAGATCCTGGATATACTTCTCCAGAAAATACGGAACAATCTCCAGGAAGTAGCGAAGAGGACCAAGATCAAACATACAAAATTCATTATGACGAGCCTTCACAGATGTAATTTTCTTAAGAGTCGTCGCCGGTGATGATCGGCATGTAGAAGAAGTGTTCGACCACGAGTTGAATGGTGGACCAAAAGTGCAGGATCATGAGCACTCGCCAAAAACCAGTCGCAATCGCCACTGAGACAAAGCGCTCAAACCAGGCACGAGGGTTTGCTTAGGGCCATATAGACAAAGACGAAGACGACAAACCATGCCATCAGGAAGAGAACCTAGGTGGTGGCTACATGTTGGCATTCTTGACATCAAGCTGAGAGACAGACTAGCGACGAATAGAAGCCACATTGAGAAGTGCGCGAAGAGTGGTCGTGTGGGCCATATATATATAGGAGAAGACGTCTCGTCGTAGTCATGACCATGTTGTCACCACTAAATGAGTTGTGTAACGCTCGAGAGTATCGTCCGTCTTAACCTTGTAAACCCACTTACAAGTGATGAGATGAGCACAGGGAAGAAGGGAAATGAGATTCCATGCGTGAGCGGGCAAGAGCATCAATCTTCGATGCCATCGCATCCAGCCATTTGGGATGAACAACCTCACGATAAGTCGTCTCAGGAAGGGCCGCACAGTAACCATAGCAGTAAATAGGCACAAGCGAGGCAGAAGCGGGCGAGCTTGAAAGCCATAAGTACGCTAGCTTTGGTTAGAGATTACGATGGTGTAAATTAATCCACACCTTTCTGCTTACAAACGCATAGTGTTGAGGAATATGGACATGGGTCTTGACAGCTAGGCAAACCTCCCTACGATTTCTAAAACAATATAAAGCATTATGGTGAATAGGCGTAGAGAACTGAGTGTGAACCATGACAGCAAAAGGTTTATAGATAATACCTCACTACGAGAAGAAATAAAGTATATCCAGGTGTGTCGAGAGAGGTCACTAGCGGAGGCAAAGGTAGATGGACCCCTGAGATCAGAGTAAACAAGGTCGAAAGGACGTTGAGACACTGTCTCGCTATGACTAGGTACCTGGACCACGGATTAGAGACATCGTCGGAGACAGATCCAAGAAGACCACATTGAACTAAGGATCAGCGATCACAAGCGACCCAAGGCGATGATGCCACTGTTGAAAATAGTTGGTAGACAAGGAAACAGAGGCAGAGACTGGCGCTGGCGGCAAAGGGACTTGATCCAGCATCCCACGTGCATGTGCACTCTCCGTACCCTGCCGATTCGGCTTGGTGTTCTTCTCCTGCTTGCGGGTTGTGTGCCACGCACTTGATTAAGCACCCCAGGTTCTCCTACTGTGCGCCCTTGGCCTTGACTTTAGGTAGCGCCTGTCGTCGGCTCGTCCCGTTCATAATCCAGGCACGCGTCGACTGTCCTAGCTCTTGCTCACCATTGGTGATGCTCAAGCGTGCGGTTATGATGTCGCACAACAAGAGAAGACGGGATGTGGGATTGAGACAGTGCACATAAAACTCGCAGCAAAGTAAAGGTTCCTATGCCGACTCGCAGGGAGCGGAGGTGCTCACAAATGTGGATGTTGGCTCCATAGGAGTCTCAACAATGCGCTTATCACTAAGAGCAACATGAGCAAGAAGATCCTGGATATACTTCTCCAGGAAATACGGAACAATCTCCAGGAAGTAGCGAAGAGGACCAAGATCAAACATACAAAATTCATTATGACGAGCCTTCACAGATGTAATTTTCTTAAGAGTCGTCGCCGGTGATGATCGACATGTACAAGAAGTGTTCGACCACGAGTTGAATGGTGGACCGAAAGTGCAGGATCATGAGCACTCGCCAAAAACCAGCCGCAATCGCCACTGAGACAAAGCGCTCAAACCAGGCACGAGGGTTTGCTTAGGGCCATATAGACAAAGACGAAGACGACAAACCATGCCATCAGGAAGAGAACCCAGGTGGTGGCTACATGTTGGCATTCTTGACATCAAGCTGAGAGACAGACTAGCGACGAATAGAAGCCACATTGAGAAGTGCGCGAAGAGTGGTCATGTGGGCCATATATATATATAGGAGAAGACGTCTCGTCGTAGTCATGACCATGTTGTCACCACTAAATGAGTTGTGTAACGCTCGAGAGTATCGTCAGTCTTAACCTTGTAAACCCACTTACAAGTGCTGAGATGAGCACAGGGAAGAAGGGAAATGAGATTCCATGCGTGAGCGGGCAAGAGCATCAATCTTCGATGCCATCGCATCCAGCCATTTGGGATGAACAACCTCACGATAAGTCGTCTCAGGAAGGGCCGCACAGTAACCATAGCAGTAAATAGGCACAAGCGAGGCAGAAGCGGGCGAGCTTGAAAGCCATAAGTACGCTAGCTTTGGTTAGAGATTACGATGGTGTAAATTAATCCACACCTTTCTGCTTACAAACGCATAGTGTTGAGGAATATGGACATGGGTCTTGACATCTAGGCAAACCTCCCTACGATTTCGAAAACAATATAAAGCATTGTGGTGAATAGGCGTAGAGAACTGAGTGTGAACCATGACAGCAAAAGGCTTATAGATGAGACCTCACTACGAGAAGAAATAAAATATATCCAGGTGTGTCGAGAAAGGTCACTAGCAGAGGCAAAGGGAGATGGACCCCTGAGATCAGAGTAAACAAGGTCGAAAGGACGCTGAGACACTGTCTCGCTATGACTAGGTACCTGGACCACGGATTAGAGACATCGTCGGAGATGGATCCAAGAAGACCACGTTGAACTAAGGATCAGCGATCACAAGCGACCCAAGGCGATGATGCCACTGCTGAAAATAGTTGGTAGACATGGCAACAGAGGCAGAGACTGGCGCCGGCGGCAAAGGGACTTGATCCAGCATCCCACGTGCATGTGCACTCTTCGTACCCTGCCGATTCGGCTTGGTGTTCTTGTCCTGCTTGCGGGTTGTGTGCCACGCACTTGATTAAGCACCCCAGGTTCTCCTACTGTGCGCCCTTGGCCTTGACTTTAGGTAGCGCCTGTCGTCGGCTCGTCCCGTTCATAATCCAAGCACGCGTCGACTGTCCTAGCTCCTGCTCACCATTGGTGATGCTCGAGCGTGCGGTTATGGTGTCGCACAAGAAGGGAACACGGGATGTGGGATTGAGACAGTGCTCATAAAACTCGTTGCAAGGTAAAGGTTCCTATGCAGACTCGCAGGGAGCGGAGGTGCTCACAAATGTGGATGTTGGCTCCATGGGAGTCTCAACAATGCGCTTATCACTAAGAGCAACATGAGCAAGAAGATCTTGGATATACTTCTCCAGGAAATACGGAACAATCTCAAGGTAGTAGCAAGGAGGACCAAGATCAAACATACAAAATTCATTATGACGAGCCTTCACAAATGTAATTTTCTTAAGAGTCGTCGCCGGTGATGATCGACATGTACAAGAAGTGTTCGACCACGAGTTGAATGGTGGACCGAAAGTGCAGGATCATGAGCACTCGCCAAAAACCAGCCGCAATCGCCACTGAGACAAAGCGCTCAAACCAGGCACGAGGGTTTGCTTAGGGCCATATAGACAAAGACGAAGACGACAAACCATGCCATCAGGAAGAGAACCCAGGTGGTGGCTACATGTTGGCATTCTTGACATCAAGCTGAGAGACAGACTAGCGACGAATAGAAGCCACATTGAGAAGTGCGCGAAGAGTGGTCATGTGGGCCATATATATATATAGGAGAAGACGTCTCGTCGTAGTCATGACCATGTTGTCACCACTAAATGAGTTGTGTAACGCTCGAGAGTATCGTCAGTCTTAACCTTGTAAACCCACTTACAAGTGATGAGATGAGCACAGGGAAGAAGGGAAATGAGATTCCATGCGTGAGCGGGCAAGAGCATCAATCTTCGGTGCCATCGCATCCAGCCATGTGGGATGAACAACCTCACGATAAGTCGTCTCGGGAAGAGCCGCACAGTAACCATAGCAGTAAATAGGCACAAGCGAGGCAGAAGCGGGCGAGCTAGAAAGCCATACGTACGCTAGCTTTGGTTTGAGATTACGATGGTGTAAACTAATCCACACCTTTTTGCTTACAAACGCATAGTGTTGAGGAATATGGACATGGGTCTTGACATCTAGGCAAACCTCCCTACGATTTCGAAAACAATATAAAGCATTGTGGTGAATAGGCGTAGAGAACTGAGTGTGAACCATGACAGCAAAAGGCTTATAGATGAGACCTCACTACGAGAAGAAATAAAATATATCCAGGTGTGTCGAGAGAGGTCACTAGCAGAGGCGAAGGGAGATGGACCTCTGAGATCAGAGTAAACAAGGTCGAAAGGACGTTGAGACACTGTCTCGCTATGACTAGGTACCTGGACCACGGATTAGAGACATCGTCGGAGACGAATCCAAGAAGACCACGTTGAACTAAGGATCAGCGATCACAAGCGACCCAAGGCGATGATGCCACTGCTGAAAATAGTTGGTAGACATGGCAACAGAGGCAGAGACTGGCGCCGGCGGCAAAGGGACTTGATCCAGCATCCCACGTGCATGTGCACTCTTCGTACCCTGCCGATTCGGCTTGGTGTTCTTGTCCTGCTTGCGGGTTGTGTGCCACGCACTTGATTAAGCACCCCAGGTTCTCCTACTGTGCGCCCTTGGCCTTGACTTTAGGTAGCGCCTGTCGTCGGCTCGTCCCGTTCATAATCCAAGCACGCGTCGACTGTCCTAGCTCCTGCTCACCATTGGTGATGCTCGAGCGTGCGGTTATGGTGTCGCACAAGAAGGGAACACGGGATGTGGGATTGAGACAGTGCTCATAAAACTCGTTGCAAGGTAAAGGTTCCTATGCAGACTCGCAGGGAGCGGAGGTGCTCACAAATGTGGATGTTGGCTCCATGGGAGTCTCAACAATGCGCTTATCACTAAGAGCAACATGAGCAAGAAGATCTTGGATATACTTCTCCAGGAAATACGGAACAATCTCAAGGTAGTAGCAAGGAGGACCAAGATCAAACATACAAAATTCATTATGACGAGCCTTCACAAATGTAATGTTCCTAAGAGTCGTCGTCGGTGATGATCGACATGTAGAAGAAGTGTTCGACCACGAGTTGAATGGTGGACCGAAAGTGCAGGATCATAAGCACTCGCCAAAAACCAGCCGTAATCACCACTGAGACAAAGCGCTCAAACCAGGCACGAGGGTTTGCTTAGGGCCATATAGACAACGATGAAGACGACAAACCATGCCATCAGGAAGAGAACCCAGGTGGTGGCTACATGTTGGCATTCTTGACATCAAGCTGAGAGACAGACTAGCGACGAATAGAAGCCACATTGAGAAGTGCGCGAAGAGTGGTCGTGTGGGCCATATATATATAGGAGAAGACGTCTCGTCGTAGTCATGACCATGTTGTCACCACTAAATGAGTTGTGTAACGCTCGAGAGTATCGTCAGTCTTAAGCTTGTAAACCCACTTACAAGTGATGAGATGAGCACAGGGAAGAAGGGAAATGAGATTCCATGCGTGAGCGGGCAAGAGCATCAATCTTCGATGCCATCACATCCAGCCATTTGGGATGAACAACCTCACGATAAGTCGTCTCGGGAAGAGCCGCACAGTAACCATAGCAGTAAATAGGCACAAGCAAGGCAGAAGCGGGCGAGCTCGAAAGCCATACGTACGCTAGCTTTGGTTAGAGATTACGATGGTGTAAACTAATCCACACCTTTTTGCTTACAAACGCATAGTGTTGAGGAATATGGACATGGGTCTTGACATCTAGGCAAACCTCCCTACGATTTGTAAAACAATATAAATCATTGTGGTGAATAGGCGTAGAGAACTGAGTGTGAACCATGACAGCAAAAGGCTTATAGATGAGACCTCACTACGAGAAGAAATAAAATATATCCAGGTGTGTCGACAGAGGTCACTAGCAGAGGCGAAGGGAGATGGACCCCTGAGATCAGAGTAAACAAGGTCGAAAGGACGCTGAGACACTGTCTCGCTATGACTAGGTACCTGGACCACGGATTAGAGACATCGTCGGAGACGAATCCAAGAAGACCACGTTGAACTAAGGATCAGCGATCACAAGCGACCCAAGGCGATGATGCCACTGCTGAAAATAGTTGGTAGACATGGCAACAGAGGCAGAGACTGGCGCCGGCGGCAAAGGGACTTGATCCAGCATCCCACGTGCATGTGCACTCTCCGTACCCTGCCGATTCGGCTTGGTGTTCTTCTCCTGCTTGCGGGTTGTGTGCCACGCACTTGATTAAGCACCCCAGGTTCTCCTACTGTGCGCCCTTGGCCTTGACTTTAGGTAGCGCCTGTCGTCGGCTCGCCCCGTTCATAATCCAGGCACGCGTCGACTGTCCTAGCTCCTGCTCACCATTGGTGATGCTCGAGCGTGCGGTTATGGTGTCGCACAACAAGGGAACACGGGATGTGGGATTGAGACAGTGCTCATAAAACTCGTTGCAAGGTAAAGGTTCCTATGCAGACTCGCAGGGAGCGGAGGTGCTCACAAATGTGGATGTTGGCTCCATGGGAGTCTCAACAATGCGCTTATCACTAAGAGCAACATGAGCAAGAAGATCTTGGATATACTTCTCCAGGAAATACGGAACAATCTCAAGGTAGTAGCAAAGAGGACCAAGATCAAACATACAAAATTCATTATGACGAGCCTTCACAAATGTAATGTTCCTAAGAGTCGTCGTCGGTGATGATCGACATGTAGAAGAAGTGTTCGACCACGAGTTGAATGGTGGACCGAAAGTGCAGGATCATAAGCACTCGCCAAAAACCAGTCGTAATCACCACTGAGACAAAGCGCTCAAACCAGGCACGAGGGTTTGCTTAGGGCCATATAGACAACGATGAAGACGACAAACCATGCCATCAGGAAGAGAACCCAGGTGGTGGCTACATGTTGGCATTCTTGACATCAAGCTGAGAGACAGACTAGCGACGAATAGAAGCCACATTGAGAAGTGCGCGAAGAGTGGTCGTGTGGGCCATATATATATAGGAGAAGACGTCTCGTCGTAGTCATGACCATGTTGTCACCACTAAATGAGTTGTGTAACGCTCGAGAGTATCGTCAGTCTTAAGCTTGTAAACCCACTTACAAGTGATGAGATGAGCACAGGGAAGAAGGGAAATGAGATTCCATGCGTGAGCGGGCAAGAGCATCAATCTTCGATGCCATCACATCCAGCCATTTGGGATGAACAACCTCACGATAAGTCGTCTCGGGAAGAGCCGCACAGTAACCATAGCAGTAAATAGGCACAAGCAAGGCAGAAGCGGGCGAGCTCGAAAGCCATACGTACGCTAGCTTTGGTTAGAGATTACGATGGTGTAAATTAATCCACACCTTTTTGCTTACAAACGCATAGTGTTGAGGAATATGGACATGGGTCTTGACATCTAGGCAAACCTCCCTACGATTTGTAAAACAATATAAATCATTGTGGTGAATAGGCGTAGAGAACTGAGTGTGAACCATGATAGCAAAAGGCTTATAGATGAGACCTCACTACGAGAAGAAATAAAATATATCCAGGTGTGTCGACAGAGGTCACTAGCAGAGGCGAAGGGAGATGGACCCCTGAGATCAGAGTAAACAAGGTTGAAAGGACGCTGAGACACTGTCTCGCTATGACTAGGTACCTGGACCACGGATTAGAGACATCGTCGGAGACGAATCCAAGAAGACCACGTTGAACTAAGGATCAGCGATCACAAGCGACCCAAGGCGATGATGCCACTGCTGAAAATAGTTGGTAGACATGGCAACAGAGGCAGAGACTGGCGCCGGCGGCAAAGGGACTTGATCCAGCATCCCACGTGCATGTGCACTCTCCGTACCCTGCCGATTCGGCTTGGTGTTCTTCTCCTGCTTGCAGGTTGTGTGCCACGCACTTGATTAAGCACCCCAGGTTCTCCTACTGTGCGCCCTTGGCCTTGACTTTAGGTAGCGCCTGTCGTCGGCTCGCCCCGTTCATAATCCAGGCACGCGTCGACTGTCCTAGCTCCTGCTCACCATTGGTGATGCTCGAGCGTGCGGTTATGGTGTCGCACAACAAGGGAACACGGGATGTGGGATTGAGACAGTGCTCATAAAACTCGTTGCAAGGTAAAGGTTCCTATGCAGACTCGCAGGGAGCGGAGGTGCTCACAAATGTGGATGTTGGCTCCATGGGAGTCTCAACAATGCGCTTATCACTAAGAGCAACATGAGCAAGAAGATCTTGGATATACTTCTCCAGGAAATACGGAACAATCTCAAGGTAGTAGCAAAGAGGACCAAGATCAAACATACAAAATTCATTATGACGAGCCTTCACAAATGTAATGTTCCTAAGAGTCGTCGTCGGTGATGATCGACATGTAGAAGAAGTGTTCGACCACGAGTTGAATGGTGGACCGAAAGTGCAGGATCATAAGCACTCGCCAAAAACCAGTCGTAATCACCACTGAGACAAAGCGCTCAAACCAGGCACGAGGGTTTGCTTAGGGCCATATAGACAACGATGAAGACGACAAACCATGCCATCAGGAAGAGAACCCAGGTGGTGGCTACATGTTGGCATTCTTGACATCAAGCTGAGAGACAGACTAGCGACGAATAGAAGCCACATTGAGAAGTGCGCGAAGAGTGGTCGTGTGGGCCATATATATATAGGAGAAGACGTCTCGTCGTAGTCATGACCATGTTGTCACCACTAAATGAGTTGTGTAACGCTCGAGAGTATCGTCAGTCTTAAGCTTGTAAACCCACTTACAAGTGATGAGATGAGCACAGGGAAGAAGGGAAATGAGATTCCATGCGTGAGCGGGCAAGAGCATCAATCTTCGATGCCATCACATCCAGCCATTTGGGATGAACAACCTCACGATAAGTCGTCTCGGGAAGAGCCGCACAGTAACCATAGCAGTAAATAGGCACAAGCAAGGCAGAAGCGGGCGAGCTCGAAAGCCATACGTACGCTAGCTTTGGTTAGAGATTACGATGGTGTAAATTAATCCACACCTTTTTGCTTACAAACGCATAGTGTTGAGGAATATGGACATGGGTCTTGACATCTAGGCAAACCTCCCTACGATTTGTAAAACAATATAAATCATTGTGGTGAATAGGCGTAGAGAACTGAGTGTGAACCATGACAGCAAAAGGCTTATAGATGAGACCTCACTACGAGAAGAAATAAAATATATCCAGGTGTGTCGACAGAGGTCACTAGCAGAGGCGAAGGGAGATGGACCCCTGAGATCAGAGTAAACAAGGTCGAAAGGACGCTGAGACACTGTCTCGCTATGACTAGGTACCTGGACCACGGATTAGAGACATCGTCGGAGACGAATCCAAGAAGACCACGTTGAACTAAGGATCAGCGATCACAAGCGACCCAAGGCGATGATGCCACTGCTGAAAATAGTTGGTAGACATGGCAACAGAGGCAGAGACTGGCGCCGGCGGCAAAGGGACTTGATCCAGCATCCCACGTGCATGTGCACTCTCCGTACCCTGCCGATTCGGCTTGGTGTTCTTCTCCTGCTTGCGGGTTGTGTGCCACGCACTTGATTAAGCACCCCAGGTTCTCCTACTGTGCGCCCTTGGCCTTGACTTTAGGTAGCGCCTGTCGTCGGCTCGCCCCGTTCATAATCCAGGCACGCGTCGACTGTCCTAGCTCCTGCTCACCATTGGTGATGCTCGAGCGTGCGGTTATGGTGTCGCACAACAAGGGAACACGGGATGTGGGATTGAGACAGTGCTCATAAAACTCGTTGCAAGGTAAAGGTTCCTATGCAGACTCGCAGGGAGCGGAGGTGCTCACAAATGTGGATGTTGGCTCCATGGGAGTCTCAACAATGCGCTTATCACTAAGAGCAACATGAGCAAGAAGATCTTGGATATACTTCTCCAGGAAATACGGAACAATCTCAAGGTAGTAGCGAAGAGGACCAAGATCAAACATACAAAATTCATTATGATGAGCCTTCACAAATGTAATGTTCCTAAGAGTCGTCGTCGGTGATGATCGACATGTAGAAGAAGTGTTCGACCACGAGTTGAATGGTGGACCGAAAGTGCAGGATCATGAGCACTCGCCAAAAACCAGTCGTAATCACCACTGAGACAAAGCGCTCAAACCAGGCACGAGGGTTTGCTTAGGGCCATATAGACAACGATGAAGACGACAAACCATGCCATCAGGAAGAGAACCCAGGTGGCGGCTACATGTTGGCATTCTTGACATCAAGCTGAGAGACAGACTAGCGACGAATAGAAGCCACATTGAGAAGTGCGCGAAGAGTGGTCGTGTGGGCCATATATATAGGAGAAGACGTCTCGTCGTAGTCATGACCATGTTGTCACCACTAAATGAGCTGTGTAACGCTCGAGAGTATCGTCAGTCTTAACCTTGTAAACCCACTTACAAGTGATGAGATGAGCACAGGGAAGAAGGGAAATGAGATTCCATGCGTGAGCGGGCAAGATCATCAATCTTGACATCCAGCCATTTGGGATGAACAACCTCACGATAAGTCGTCTCGGGAAGAGCCGCACAATAACCATAGCAGTAAATAGGCACAAGCGAGGCAGAAGCGGGCGAGCTCGAAAGCCATACGTACGCTAGCTTTGGTTAGAGATTACGATGGTGTAAATTAATCTACACCTTTTTGCTTACGAACGCATAGTGTTGTAGAATATGGACATGGGTCTTGACATCTAGGCAAACCTCCCTACGATTTCTAAAACAATATAAAGCATTATGGTGAATAGTCGTAGAGAACTGAGTGTGAACCATGACAGCAAAAGGTTTATATGTAAGACCTCACTACAAGAAGAAATAAAATATATCCAGGTGTGTCGAGAGAGGTCACTAGCAGAGGCGAAGGGAGATGGACCCCTGAGATCAGAGTAAACAAGGTCGAAAGGACGCTGAGACATTGTCTCGCTATGACTAGGTACCTGGACCACGGATTAGAGACATCGTTGGAGACGGATCCACGTTGAACTAAGGATCAACGATCACAAGCGACCCAAGGCGATGATGCCACTGCTGAAAATAGTTGGTAGACATGGCAACAGAGGCAGAGACTGGCGCTGGCGGCAAAGGGACTTGATCCAGCATCCCACGTGCATGTGCACTCTCCGTACCCTGCCGATTCGGCTTGGTGTTCTTCTCCTGCTTGCGGGTTGTGTGCCACGCACTTGATTAAGCACCCCAGGTTCTCCTACTGTGCGCCCTTGGCCTTGACTTTAGGTAGCGCCTGTCGTCGGCTCGCCCCGTTCATAATCCATGCACGCGTCGACTGTCCTAGCTCCTGCTCACCATTGGTGATGCTCGAGCGTGCGGTTATGGTGTCGCACAAGGGAACACGGGATGTGGGATTGAGACAATGCTCATAAAACTCGTAGCAAGGTAAAGGTTCCTATGCCGACTCGCAGGGAGCGGAGGTGCTCACAAATGTGGATGTTGGCTCCATAGGAGTCTCAACAATGCGCTTATCACTAAGAGCAACATGAGCAAGAAGATCCTGGATATACTTCTCCAGGAAATACGGAACAATCTCAAGGTAGTAGCAAAGAGGACCAAGATCAAACATACAAAATTCATTATGACGAGCCTTCACAAATGTAATGTTCCTAAGAGTCGTCGTCGGTGATGATCGACATGTAGAAGAAGTGTTCGACCAAGAGTTAAATGGTGGACCGAAAGTGCAGGATCATGAGCACTCGCCAAAAATCAGTCGCAATCACCACTGAGACAAAGCGCTCAAACCAGGCACGAGGGTTTGCTTAGGGCCATATAGACAACGATGAAGACGACAAACCATGCCATCAGGAAGAGAACCCAGGTGGTGGTTACATGTTGGCATTCTTGACATCAAGCTGAGAGACAGACTAGCGACGAATAGAAGCCACATTGAGAAGTGCGCGAAGAGTGGTCGTGTGGGCCATATATATATATAGGAGAAGACGTCTCGTCGTAGTCATGACCATGTTGTCACCACTAAATGAGCTGTGTAACGCTCGAGAGTATCGTCAGTCTTAACCATGTAAACCCACTTACAAGTGCTGAGATGAGCACAGGGAAGAAGGGAAATGAGATTCCATGCGTGAGCGGGCAAGAGCATCAATCTTCGATGCCATCACATCCAGCCATTTGGGATGAACAACCTCACGATAAGTCGTCTGGGAAGAGCCGCACAGTAACCATAGTAGTAAATAGGCACAAGCGAGGCAGAAGCGGGTGAGCTCCAAAGCCATAAGTACGCTAGCTTTGATTTGAGATTACGATGGTGTAAATTAATCCACACTTTTTGCTTACAAACGCATAGTGTTGTAGAATATGGACATAGGTCTTGACGTCTAGGCAAACCTCCCTACGATTTCTTAAACAATATAAAGCATTATGGTGAATAGGCGTGAGAACTGAGTGTGAACCATGACAACAAAAGGCTTATAGATAAGACCTCACTACGAGAAGAAATAAAGTATATCCAGGTGTGTCGAGAGAGGTCACTAGCGGAGGCAAAGGGAGATGGGCCCTTGAGATCAGAATAAACAAGGTCGAAAGGACGCTGAGACACTGTCTCGCTATGACTAGGTACCTGGACCATGGATTAGAGACATCGTCGGAGACGGATCCAAGAAGACCATGTTGAACTAAGGATCAGCGATCACAAGCGACCCAAGGCGATGATGCCACTGCTGAAAATAGTTGGTAGACAAGGCAACAGAGGCAGAGACTGGCGCTGGCGGGAAAGGGACTTGATCCACCATCCCACGTGCATGTGCACTCTCCGTACCCTGCCGATTCGGCTTGGTGTTCTTCTCCTGCTTGCGGGTTGTGTGCCACGCACTTGATTAAGCACCCCAGGTTCTCCTACTGTGCGCCCTTGGCCTTGACTTTAGGTAGCGCCTGTCGTCGTCTCGCCCCTTTCATAATCCAGGCAGCGTCGACTGTCCTAGGTCCTGCTCACCATTGATGCTCGAGCGTGCGGTTATGGTGTCGCACAACAAGGGAACACGGGATGTGGGATCGAGACAGTGCTCATAAAACTCGTAGCAAGGTAAAGGTTCCTATGCAGACTCGCAGGGAGCGGAGGTGCTCACAAATGTGGATGTTGGCTCCATGGGAGTCTCAACAATGCGCTTATCACTAAGAGCAACATGAGCAAGAAGATCCTGGATATACTTCTCCAGGAAATACGGAACAATCTCAAGGAAGTAGCGAAGAGGACTAAGACCAAACATACAAAATTCATTATCACGAGCCTTCACAAATGTAATTTTCTTAAGAGTCGGCGCCGGTGATGATTGGCATGTAGAAGAAGTGCTCGACCACGAGTTGAATGGTGGATCGAGAGTGCAGGATTATGAGCACTCGCCAAAAACCAGTCGCAATCACCACTGAGACAAAGCGCTCAAACCAGGCACGAGGGTTTGCTTATGGCCATATAGACAACGATGAAGACGACAAACCATGCCATCAGGAAGAGAACCCAGGTGGTGGCTACATGTTGGCATTCTTGACATCAAGCTGAGAGACAGACTAGCGACGAATAGAAGCCACATTGAGAAGTGTGCGAAGAGTGGTCGTGTGGCTATATATATAGGAGAAGATGTCTCGTCGTAGTCATGACCATGTTGTCACCACTAAACGAGCTGTGTAACGCTCGAGAGTATCGTCAGTCTTAACCTTGTAAACCCACTTACAAGTGCTGAGATGAGCACATGGAAGAAGGGAAATGCGATTCCATGCATGAGCGGGCAAGAGCATCAATCTTGTGCCATCACATCCAGCCATTTGGGATGAACAACCTCACGATAAGTCGTCTCGGGAAGAGCCGCACAGTAACCATAGCAGTAAATAGGCACAAGCGGGCGAGCTCGAAAGCCATAAGTACACTAGCTTTGATTAGATATTACGATGGTGTAAATTAATCCACACCTTTTTGCTTACAAACGCATAGTGTTGTAGAATATGGACATGGGTCTTGACATCTAGGCAAACCTCCCTACGATTTCTAAAACAATATAAAGCATTATGGTGAATAGGCGTAGAGAACTGAGTGTGAACCATGACAGCAAAAGGCTTATAGATAAGACCTCACTACGAGAAGAAATAAAGTATATCCAGGTGTGTCGAGAGAGGTCACTAGCGGAGTAAACAAGGTCGAAAGGACGCTGAGACACTGTCTCGCTATGACTAGGTACCTGGACCACGGATTAGAGACATCGTCGGAGACGGATCCAAGAAGACCACGTTGAACTAAGGATCAACGATCACAAGCGACCCAAGGTGATGATGCCACTGCTGAAAATAGTTGGTAGACAAGGCAACAGAGGCAGAGACTGGCGCTGGCGGCAATGGGACTTGATCCAGCATCCCACGTGCATGTGCACTCTTCGTACCCTGCCGATTCGGCTTGGTGTTCTTCTCCTGCTTACGGGTTGTGTGCCACTCACTTGATTAAGCACACCAGGTTCTCGTACTGTGTGCCCTTGGCCGTGACTTTTGGTAGCACCTGTCGTCGGCTCGCCCCGTTCATAATCTAGGCAGCGTCGACTGTCCTAGCTCCTGCTCACCATTGGTGATGCTCGAGCGTGCGGTTATGGTGTCGCACAACAAGGGAACACGGGATGTGGGATTGAGACAATGCTCATAAAACTTGCAGCAAGGTAAAGGTTCCTATGCAGACTCGCAGCAAGGTAAAGGTTCATATACGCCTCCGATGAGTTCTCCTGGGGTCGATCTAATGTTGTCCCTGGTAATTTTGATGGAACCTGGCTTGTCAAGTTTTTCATATTGTATTGTCAGATCCGATCTCCAAGCTTGGTCAGACCAGTTGTAGTTTCCATCCCAAGCCGAGTAGATCCTCGACGAAGATAGCCTGCCGCTCTTCGCCCGATCTAGTGTCATGGTGGAGGAGGGCACGACAGGGTCTGAACCATCGAGCTCTATGTCTCGACTGATGGTTGGAGTTTTGATCTTCTCCGGTGACTCAGTTAAGTTGAGATGCCACGCAGAGGCTACGTCGGCGCTGATATGATTGTCGGCGCTTGAAGCCATCGAGTTGCTTCAATTTCCCAGAGGGACTTGTATGGGCCATCAATGTCAGAGCTAAATCCAACGAATCTTGGGTAGGGGTTCCCGATCTGGTAGTCTTGCTAGATGGTAACAAGGACACAAGGGACACAAGGTTTACCTAGGTTCAGGCCCTCTTGAAGAGGTAAAACCCTACGTCCTGCTTTGTGTGTATTGAATGTGGATGGGGTACAAGTACAGGTGATCTACCGCGAGATTGTATGTGAATGAATCTCCCCTCTACGATCGGGGTACCTAGGGCTTACACATGGTCGGCCATATCTAAAGGGCAAACGTGGCGAGGACTATCTCTACGCTTGGAGTATACAACAAGTCTTCATGTCATTCCTTCTTGAAGCTTCTGGACCATACGAACGAGGCCCACTAGTGATAGGCTTGGGAGGGGGGGGGTTGTACTCGGCCCAACCCAAAGGATGGGCAACCGACATGCCGAGCAAAACCTAATCTAGGACAGGTGGCTCAATAGTAACTCATGTGGCTCATGTGATAGAAGCATCGACTTCCACTGGTGATGTGCATATTGGCACATCGATAGCGGCTTAGATTGGTAGTGTGCCGAGGTGGACAGCAGAGCAAGAGGAGCTGCTAAAGGTGTATTCGGGGAAGTGTGTGCTGGCTCAGATTGGTACTCTGTCGAGGTGGACAACAGAGCAAGAGGAGCATCTAAAGGTGTATTCACGAAAGCGAGGTGAGGGTATTGCACATTAGGGGAAGCAACTAGATCAACCACTGGCGGAACAACAAGGTAGTACTAGTGTGATTTCCATCTCTGCGGGGATCAGGCTGAAGGATCAGTGGCCTTGAGGAGAACTACTCGAACAACAGCAGGTAGTACTAATGTGATTTCCATCTTCACTTGAAGAGTCTTCAAAACCTTTCGAGTCAAGAGAAGGGGATAACAAAGAGCGTACATCAGAGAAAGACACTGCAACAGTAGAAGATATAAGATAATTATCAAGAGAAGATGGGTTGTCAAAGGAAGATGGCACATCAAGAGAATAAAGCATTGCACAGAAAATCATAGCCCACGACAACTGACAACTGACAACGAAAGAAGCCCGGCGTCCAAGACAATGAGCGTAGATCAACAATGCAAAAGGAGTCAATGAAAATCCTATAGAAAACAAGGGCATGTAGGCCACAAAAGCTGTATAGAAAGGACCAGGACCAGAGAAAGGCTGCCAAACAAAGGTATTGTGGACTCGCATGGCATCAGAAACACAAAATATCAATGGATTTGGTGGATGCAGTGAAAAATGTAGAAAACTAGAAAACATAAACTAGGCGACGGCTAAAAGGCCAAGGGTGGTGGCAGCGGAAGAAACATGAATCTTTTTTTCATGCATTGATACTACAAAAGATACTAGGTAGTAGCAGCCGATCAGCAACTGCACACGTGCCCAAAAAGAAGCCAAAGCAGTGCAGCTATAGTAGAAGAGTAGCGTACTAGCAGCAGGAGAGCAAGCGTGCCAGTAGTAAGAAGCAAAGGGCAGCGACACAACAGCCATATGTGCAGCAGAGCAACCAGCCAAGAACAACGCATAAGAATGGAGTAGCACATGCAGCTGGAGCAATATGGCGGGAGGCAGAGCTTGGTGCAGAGAGTTAAAGCCTCGGAGGTCTCATGTTGCTGGCAGGCAAGAGGCGTCCCGGCTGCCGCATAGAGGTAGCGGTGTGGGCAACACACATCTACAGAGGAGCAGTAACGACTGCAGCTGAGCATGCAGGGGAGCAACTGGCGGGAGGCACAATCTGGATGGAGCTTCTATGGGAGAACACAACCATAGGAGATTGGAAGGTAGGGGCGGCGGCGGACGACGCGACCTGTAAGACGGCCAGAGGCTGCCAGCATAGGTCGGGTGGGAGAGGCATGATCCAGCGGGAGAGACCTGCGGCAGGGTAGTTGACTTCCAGCGAGGGAGACCTATGGGTGGGCATGATCCAGCGGGCAGCCTGGAGGTTGGGCCTGTTGATGGAGCCGGATGAATCATTTCGGGAGGCAGCTGCAACGGGAGAGTAGCACAGCTAGGAGAAGACATCGATGTGAATTAGATTGGGAGGGTGAGTTGCAGCGCCCAAGAAAATCCCTAAACCTTGGCTCATGATACCATGTTATGATGTAACTTATCTCTGTTGCAAGGCCCAACAAGCATACATATCCTAATAATGACAGCAGGACTTGAGATGCAAGGAAAGGAAACATAGCCTAATAAGGACTCCAGGACCAATTACTAATACTTCCTAACAAAAACTATGTTCCCTATGAAGCATTATCTTCGGCCAACAAAGTGTTTGTTGCCTCTCTTTACTCTATGTCAATTTCGACTGACTGGAAGAAGGCAAAGGAGGACTCAAAGTGGCGTGTGGCCATGGTGAAAGAGCCGAAGGCTTTGTGTAAGAATAAGACATGGGTACTAACACCCTTTTCAACAGGAAAGAAAGCAGTCAGCTGCAAGTGGGTATATCTGCACTATGAAGCAGAATGCAGAAGGAAAGGGTGAAAGGTACAAAGCGAGGCTTGTGGCGAGGGGTTACAACCAGACATGCGACATTGACTACGATGAGACCTTTGCTCCAGTAGCAAAGGTGAACACCGTGAGGATTCTGATCTGATATGCAGCAAATTTCGGGTGGCATTTACACCAACTTGATGTGAAGAATGTCTTCTTGCATGGGGACTTGCAGGAGGAGGTATACATGGAGATTCCACGTGGGTTTTCGACTTCTGAGAGAGACTGCTGGCAAGGTATGCAGGCTAAATAAAGCTTTTTACAGACCGAAGTAGTCTCCAAGAGCTTGGTTTGACAAGTTTAGACGGACGGTGTGTGACATGGAGTATGGACAATGAAATGGTGACCATACATTGTTTTATAGACACTCTAAAGGGGCAGTGACCATCCTCGCAGTTTATGATGATGATATCATTATCGCCCGCGAAGATGACATAGAGATAGCAAGGTTAAAGGGGTGCCTAAGTAAGGCATTTGAAGTTAAAGATCTTGGTCGACTCAAGTACTTCCTTGATATAATATGTGTGTGAAGGCCTGAAAAAGGAATAGCTCTTTCTCAAAGGAATAGCTCTTTCTCAAAGAAAGTATGCCCTGGACCTCATCTATGATGTTGGCATGTTGGGTCGTCGAGCTGCTAAAACCCCAATTGATCAAAACCATAGAGTATCTGCCCAGTCTCTTGTAGTTATGGATTGTTACCTTAAATATCCGCTCCATGTAAGATTGCACTTTAGTATTGTAATAATATGTGTGTGAAGAATGATCTTATAAGATTTATACATAAATTTATTGCCATACTTATGTCGCATCATATCAATCATCCACAGTATGAATTATCATCATTGCTCTTGGTTCTTGTTAGTTGTCACATGCTTGAAAGCACTAATGATTTCCCATTAAAAAGTAGTAATATTTTCTCTTTGATGCTTATATACATGTCGCCTTAAATGATCCTAAGGATGAGATAATGATAGTTCTTGTGTGATTTCTAATTTTTAATGTTGTCGTGGTGATGGTTCAACTAAAGAAAAAGAGAAGCTGGAAGGCAACATTTGTAGAGTTTTGGATTTGTTTAGTATGTAGCGTTCAATACCAGGGGTCAACTTTGAGCCCTTATCTTTTTTGCTTTCGTGATGGATGAGGTCACACAAGGGATATACAAGGAGATATCCCATGGTGTATGCTCTTTGCGGATGATGTGGTGCTAGTCGATGATAGCCGGACAAGGGTCAATAGGAAGTTATAGCTATGGAGACAAACCTTGGAATCCAAAGGTTTCAGACTTAGTAGAACTAAAACCGAGTACATGAGATGCGGTTTCAGTAATCCTAGGCACGAGGAGGAGGTTAGCCTTGATGGGCAGGTGGTGCCTCAGAAGGACACCTTTCGATATTTGGGGTCAATGCTGTAGAAGGATGGGGATATCGATGAATATCTGAACCATCGAATCAAAGCCAGATGGATGAAGTGGTGCCAAGTTTCTGGCATTCTCTGTGACAAGAGAGTGACACAAAAGCTAAAAGGCAAGTTTTATAGGACGGCAATTCAACCTGCAATGTTGTATGGCGCTGAGTTTTGCCCGACTAAAGGGCGACATCTTCAACAGTTAGGTGTGGCGGAGATGTGCATGTTGAGATGGATGTGTGGCCACACAAAGAAGGACCGAGTCCGGAATGATGATATACGAGATAGAGTTGGGGTAGCAACAATTGAGGAGAAGCTTGTCCAACATCGTCTGAGATGGTCTAGGCATATTCAGCGCAGGCCTCCAGAAGCTCCAGTACATAGCGGATGGCTAAAGCGTGTTGATAATGTCAAGAGAGGTCGGGGTAGACTGAACTTGACATGGAAGGAGTCCGTAAAGAGAGATCTGAAGGACTGGAGTATCACCAAAGAACTAGCCATGGACATGGGTGCGTGGAAGTTTGCTATCCAGGTGACAGAACCATGAGTTGGTCGCGAGATCTTATGGGTTTCACCTCTAGCCTACCCCAGCTTGTTGTTGTTGTTGTAGCGTAGCATTCAACACCACACTCACTTAGTTTCTTTCTCAAGTGCGAGTCTTGTACACATGAATGGTCAGCTAACTAGTTGCTTGGTAGTCTAACCATGGAACTATCTAACTACATGGTACTACCACTGTACCACTTGCTTTGGTGCCCATGACATTGTGCTTGAATGTCGTGAATACACAAATTTCAGGACTGGAATTAGGGATCCAAGTTTGCCGCTCTTTATTCACTTTCTTCCTTATGTTGCTACAGGTTCGTGAGCTGACTCAGCAATTTCCTGTGACTTTGCCCCTTGCCTTAGTTATGAAGAAGTTTTTGGCAGATCGTAGTTTGGACCACCCATATTCGGGTGGTCTAAGCTCTTACTGTTTGGTATGCTGCTTTTCATGGTACTCCTGTGATTTATTTTCATGTTGATTTATGACTCTGAAAGTTTGTTTGCACCGGATACTTCTTTATGTTTACCTACATGCTCTCCGGATCATTGCTCTTGAGTTAGTAATGACTAAAATTTCTTCCTTAATTTTAGTAGGAAATTTTCTCGCTAATTTTATCAGGGTTGGTCAAAGTTGAATGTTCTATAATTTTGATGGTTTGTCTGGATTAAACCTTTCAATCAGATAATATGTACTCACAGTGATTGGTAATGTATGTCTAACAACATTGTAAGCACGAGTCCGAGCTAACTTATATTTTCTTATATATTCTCATCTTTGGATAACATAGTTGATGCTTATCGCCTGGTCTTACTTTTCATGTTAGCATATTATATTAATTAATGACTCTTGAGATGACCTGCGAAAAGAACTTCATCTTTTAATATCCTTTGCAGGTGTTGTTAACCACTCATTTTCTTCAGCATGAACATCTTGGCCGGCCTATTTACCAAGTAAGTTGCACATGTTGAATAGCATAGCTCAGTTGGGATCTACACTTTTTTACCTTAATCACTATATCCTGTTTCTGTGAGATATTTGTTTCTGTATAATATATTCTATTTTAATGATCGGCTCATATGTATGTAGATATTATTTAGCCAGCTTTGAATTTCAAACTTCAGTAGTAGCAATGGAAAAATAAAAATTTATCCCTTGCCCCTCTTCTTAGCAAGTTTATATTTTTATTGTAAATTGCCACTAATGCTATATTTTTGCTGTTTTGTGTTTGGCAGAATCTAGGGAGCCTTTTGATGGATTTCCTGTAATTATTTTGGGTAAGTGAGTATGTATGAACACTTCATTGTTTAAAACACAAGGGAAAAGATGAGTGCCGCTTGATGTGGAAAAAGCGTGTAAAGTATGCTAGAATGACTATAGGACCCTTGTGTATGGTTTCTCTTTTTTCGACAGCTAAATTAGCAATATATTGGTGCATCTGACTTCTAACCGCTTTCAAACATTCTGGATGACAGGAATGTATTTGATTCACGTCATAAGCGTATTTCCATCCAAGGAAGAGGAATTTGTTTGAACCGAGAAAGAGGGCACAGGTAATAAAAGTCGATGTCAGTAATACATTGTTTCTTTCTGTCACCTTCTGTCTATGGTATTTTTCCATACTGTTGATTTTGCAGCATTGATCCAATTCACATCGACGATCCTCTTTGCCCTGCTAACAATGTGGGACGGAATTGTTTCCGGGTCCACCAGTGCATCAGAGTTGGCTCAAATTATCTTTTCTGGACTGGTTGAATCCTTCTGTTGTTGTCTAGAGCTTTTGGAGTTGTGGCAATGCTGTGATTATGCTCTTTTATATGGTAATTTGTTTGACCGGACAATCTTGGTATTGAAATTTAGTCTTTGTGCGGTACTAGTACCAATGCATTCTTTGTTAGGCCTTTGAAGATATAAATATTCGTCTGGCAAATCACGGATCAGCAAGTGTTACTGGTATTTTCTGATGCTTTTCATGGCAGGCTTTCGCTGTTCTAGAGAACGAGCTACTGCAGTTCACTGCAGAATATAACATGCCCGCATCATCATTCAGCCTGCTGAAGAAAATAATTCCAAGCATTGATTCCAATGAGTTGTACCAGTAAAAAGAACCTATGATTCCACGAGTTGCAGGAACTGTTGAGTTGGAATGGCCTCCTCTGTGTTCTAGACACTGAGTTACTACTGCAGCTGGTGGAAAAGGAGGTCAGTAGAGATTAATTTCCTAGCTGGTCTTAGTTCTGAGTTACTTTCTTTTCTCTGGTGTATTCCCTCCTAAACGATCTTATATTAGTTTATAGAGGGAGTACATTTTAGTAGTACTCCTGTCAGTTTTTAACGCTCGTAGTGCGGAAAACATTGGTAGAAAACTGTTCATATTCAAGTCTTCTATTTACTGCAGGCTTGTTCTAATGTATGATGCCAGCTGCCCTCCTCTCGCCTCTGGCTGCTGAGAACCCGAGACTGTTAATTGATGTTTTAGGCTTGAACTGGACGATTCGAAAGCTAGATGGGGGTGCACTCTGCACACATAAGGTATTGTACCTGTCACTTCAGTAACACGATCTTATCTTATCACTTTGAAAGTATGTAAATCTCATCCACTTGATACCATAAACTATTATAGATTAGCCAAGAGAGGGTGGCCAAATTGTGGTCTGTGTTTACTTTGCAAGAGGGTGCAAGAAAGCGGGTCACACCTATTCTTTAAGTGCCGCTACACTCTTAAGGCTGTAGGCCTTGGTCATTGAAAAAATTCACATCTTCAAGTTGGACACCTCTTCGTGGCACTTGATGGACTCCATCGACGCTTGGTGGGCAAGCACTTGTGACGCCGGCACGCCAAACCGACAAGCCAAAGCCTCCCTCACCATGCTTGTGTGGTGTACAATTTTGAATGAGCGAAATGCAAGTGTTTAGGTTTAAAAGCGCTCCACCGACTATCTTGCTTAACACCATCTTGACTGAATCCAACCTTTGGGTCACCGCCGGTGCTAAAAAATTAGGGTCTTTTATATCGCGAGAGTAATAATTCATGTGGTGTTGTGGGTGAAATCGTAACAAACTCTATTCTCGCTTATTTAATAGAGGAGGCAAAGCTTTTGCCTTTGTTTCAAAGAAAATAAAAATAAACTATAGATCCTTAACCTCTTGATGGTGGTATGTGCTGCCAAGGATGTGAAAGTGGACTCGCCTAATGATGTGTGATGCCAGATGTATAAGGTCACGGAGGAGCAGTACAAGCAGGCCCACGCAGAACTCTTGACCCGGAGGAGCACACAGGATCAAAGAAGTTAGGCAGTTCGTATGTAGGAATGTAATATGACCAATGTAATTTATTTTGTAATTGCAACAAAAAATTGCTTGTATGTTGATATTTACTTGTTTGAACTTTAAGTATAGCATTGAGGTATACATACAAGTTCTATACAATGTATGTGCAAAATCATATTGTTGCTAAATTTTGCACTAGTATATGATTGTTCTTGTATATTGTTGAATCGTGTAAGTTATATAAAATTGCTAGCATTTTTTGTCATCATTTGCTTTGACTTTTTTCTTTATCTTATTTTTCTTTATCATTGTCGTTAAATCATTCTAGCTTAGATTTTTTAATTATGTATTTGTTTATAGATGCTTAGTCGATTTTCTAGTCATTGGATTTTCTCTTATTTTGTGCAAGGGACGATGTATTTTATGTTGCAATCCTCTGACACTACTAAATTTTTTGTTAGAAACTTAAAATGAAATTCATTTTTCATAATTTATCTAATTCAATCAATTAATAATTATTTTATTATTTATGTTCTGCCGATGCTTAGTCGTATTTTGTGGTTGTTGAATTTTTTCCCCTATAGTTGTGCATGCGGCAACCTATAATTCCACAATTATGTGACACTACTTAAATTTTGCTAGAAAGTTAAAAAAGGAATTACTTTTTTATGTGCCTTTATATTTTTAAGCATTATTACTGTTGAATTTGCATTAGTTTACACTTGTTCTTTCCCACTACGAATTGTGCAAATTTTGCATATTTTGTGTGCAAGCTGTTAATACATTTCGGTTCCTCCATACAAGAAGTTTTTTGAGAACAGAGTATTTATGATTGTTCATGTTAGGCATATTTGGATAATACTCTTTATTTTTACTACGCACATTAATTATCTCTTCAGTCAAATTTTGTGAAGTTTTTTTTGTGGGGAAAATTTTGTGAAGTTTGACTAAGCTTATGGAAAAGAATATCAACATTCACAATACGAAGTTTTTCTTTCATTTTCTTTCTTCTTTAGGGTAATACCAATGCCCTTAATTCATTCTTTCTTAGAAAAATAAACTGTTTTTGATTTTGTATTTGTATTTGTTTTTGTTTTAGTTTTCTTTACTGCACCAATTTTGTTCGCCAGGTCGTTGTGTTGATCTTAATTCCACACCTTAAAGCTTTTAGTGTAAGAATATTGTACAAATCAGATATGATAGTTTGTTGTGTGATTTTAATTAAAAAATAGCACAATTGTTGCTAAAATAGAAGACTAGAATCAGGGTTTTAATCTCGTTTTTTCTCCTTCCATTAATTTGTATATATGTACGGTGTGCTCCTGTGCAAGTAAATGTACCTGTCAATATACACAGTTATGCACTGATAATTATAGAGTGATTGACATGTATAGTGCGTGTGTGTGCATGCATAAAGGACAAGTTCACCTTTTTTTTGACAAGTTCAGCTAGTACGGGTGGAGTAGTGGTATACGCTGCCGCAGCCATGAGCCCATGAATAAGGTATGATTTTTTTTTGCGAGTGAGCCATGAATCTCTACCTAACATTAAAGGAAGAAGCGTTTCTCCACTTTTTTTAGTCACGTAAGTGTTTTGTACGTTGTCTCGAGTTTTGTATGTCGTCTGTTTTAGAAATAGAAAGAAAATATATAAAGCCACACACAAGCGAAGCCAATGTCTTTGGTGGAAAAGCGGAAGTTCCCCTACTCGCCTTTTTTCGTGGGCTGACCCAATATGGAAGGATGACGTCCCACAAAATTTTCCTTTTGTTTGTACTTTATGTTCTTTTTATTATCTTATGTTTTTTCTTTTCATTTTCCCTTTTCCCCTTTTTAGGTTTTTAAAGTATTCATCGCACTTTAAAAAAAATGTAATTATCTATTTGAAATGTTAAATGTGTATAAAGAAATGTTCCTGATATATACAAACAAATGTACAATGTGTAAGAAAAACATAGACAATAAAACCTATATTAAAATAATGTTGACCATTTATTTAAAAAATGTTAAACACATGCAATAAAATTGTCCCTTATGTATAAGAAAATTTACATTATGCATGAGAAAAGTAGACAAGTGTTGAAAAAGGAAAAATGATTTTTTTATGAAAACCTGAAAGGGAAAAAAGTGAAGTAAATCATTAAAAACAAAGAAGAAAACAGTGAAAATGGAAGAATGTAATAAGAAAAAGGAAAACCGAAAATACCGAAGAAAAAATAGGCTGCAGTTAGGGAAAGCCCCCAAAAAAGATAAATACATTAAGGTACAATGTTGGGGCCAGCCCACTATTTCCTATGCATAGGTGTTCCTAATAGGAATCAGTACGAGAGAGAAATAGCCCTCGCGGTCTTATTGTGGAAGAGAATATTCTTAACAAAAAAGTAATCTGCTCGCTCCACAAGCCTAGTGAGTTGGGCATATATGCTGCCTATTGAAATATCGTTTTGTCGTTTCGTCGTACATTATTTAGCATTTTTTCATTGCATCGCACGCCTCTATTCTGGATGCGTTTTGACTTTTGACGATCAAAGCGTTTGACAGCCAAACTATTCTTGCTCTCACTTATAAAAAAGCCTACAAATCGGGAGAAAAATATATTTAAAAATTTAGGAGAAAAGTAATTCCACGCAAGATAGAAAACTAACTCTACCTCCAAGAGTTCATGGAGCACACGTCGGACCCCCATCATCCATCTCCAATTTGTTCTTGGCTCCATGACTCGCACCGTCACGGACATCTCATGTCCGTGTGATGTGATCAGAAATCACCCATGTCGGATTGATTGCTAATTAGTACTACATCCAAAGACATCTTCTAAGGAAGGCCTACATATATCCTTTTCATTTTTCGATGAAAGTTCTCATCGATAACCTAGACATATGAAATCGTCCAGGAGCCGTGTCCAAGGCGGTAGCATTAGATGGGGGGGGGGGGGGTTGGACGTGTACAAGGCACGTGCATGCACACGGCATAGAATCACATCTTCACCAGCTACCGCATCAACTAGCCGACGCCCGCACTGATGAGCTTCTGTCTTGGGCGCCATCGGCCAGGAGCCCACCTCGTTTGCTCCACTACCATCGCTGGGTGGCATGGTCTGGAGGCTCATGTGTCGCGCTGGTGAATGTTTTTATGGACACGGTAATTTTCTCTCCCGTTGTAACGCATAGGCATATGCACTACAAGAAATATGTCAACTTGTAACCTTCTGCCAGTGACCCTGGAAGAAATAGTCCTAAATCTATGACCATTTGAGACCAATTGATCATAAGTTGTTCGGGGGGCTCCAAACCCTAAACCATAACGACCATTTTGGTCAGAAAGGTCGTAATTTCCTTACACGAAATGGTCGTAAAGAGGACAACACTGGTTCGCTGCCTTATTTCTAGCTGATTACGACCAATATAGATGGTCATAGCCTTGTAAATTATGGTGTATCATTATGACTAGGCGCCACCTCATCAGTTTTGCCTATGTGTCATGTCCATGTGTCAACTTTTTGCCCTAGGTTGTGAAGCAGCCTACATTTCTGTCATTCCCAAAATTCCCAAAAAAATCTCATAAATTCTTTGGATCATATGTTCCTCAAATATGTAAAAAACCTTCCTTGCCTAGTTCAAAAACAATTCAGGAATATTCATTTTCCTATTCTGTTCAGAAAATCACTTTGTGAAGGAAGTGCTATTTATATTTTCTTGATTATCCTCAAAAATTTTGGGCACTCTATCCTATCTAAACCATTACCTCATGACAAAATTCAGCTCCATTTGCTTAGTAAATCTTCCTCAGCAAATTTCCAAAGTTTCTGTTCAGCTAGAAGCTTTGTGAAGGAAGCACTATCTAGGCATATCCTAGTGAGTTTATTTTTTGCCACATACTATATATGCCCAAATCATAGCTCTCCACAAAATTTGGGATCAATCTAACAAACCATGTGAGCTCACCATCCAATCTTTTTTCTGGTAATATTTTCAGTTTGTGAAGCAACTATATTTTATATTGCTTTATAATTGTTGAAAATTTACCATGACATGACCCTACCAATATAACCTCCTCCACCAAATTTTAGCTCATTTAATTTATCCAATTTCCCTCAATATTTTTCCCAATTTTCTGTTCAATGCAGAGCATTGTGAAGGAAGTACCATTTTTATTTATACAAATGGTATGAAATTTTTACAGTGCCTTCATATGCTCAAATTATCCTCCTCCTCCAAATTGTAGCTCAATCCAATCATCTAAGTGAGCCCAGCTTCAATTTCTATTTCTGGCCAGATTGGCACATTCCGAAGTAAGTGCTATCTATACCCCTCCTACTTCCCTAGAAAAAAAATTGGGCACTCTATTCTATCCAAATAGTTGCCTCATGAAAAAATTCAGCTCCATTTTCCTAGTAAATATTCCTCAGCAAATTTCCAAAGTTTCTATTCTACTAGAAGCTTTGTGAAGGAAGTACTAGCTAGGCATATCCTAATGAGTTTAATTTTTGCCACATCTTCTATATGCCCAAATGGTAGCTCTCCACAAAATTTGAGCCCCATGTAACAAACGATGTGAGCTCACCATCCAATCTTTTTCTGGTAATATTTTCAGTTTGTGATGAAAATATATTTTGTATTGCTTTATAATTGTTGAAAACTTACCAGGACATGACCCTGCCCATAGAACCTTCCTTCACCACATTTTAGCTCATTTAATTTATCCAATTTCCCTCAATAGATTTTCCAATTTTTTATTCAGTGGAGAGCATTGTGAAGGAAGTACCATTTTTATTTATGCAAATGGTATTAAATTTTTACAGTGCCTTCATATTCCCAAATTATCATCCTCCTCCAAATTTCAGCTCAATCCAATCATATATGTGAGCCCAACTTCAATTTCTATTTCCCGGCCAGATTGGCACATTGCAAAGCAAGTGCTATCTAGACCCATCCTATTGCCCTCAAAAATTGGGCACTCTATCGTATCCAAGTCATTGCCTTATGACAAAATTCAGCTCCATTTGCCTAGTAAATCTTCCTCAGCAAATTCCCAAAGTTTTTGCTCAGCTAGAAGCTTTGTGAAGGAAGTACTAGCTAGACATATCCTAATGAGTTGAATCTTTGCCACATTTTCTAAATATTCCAGCTCAATCCATTCATTCATTTGAGCCCATCTTCAACATCCATATTTCTGTCTAGTGTGGTACTTTGCAAAGCAAGTGCGAACTAGGCTCCTCCATTTGAGCTGCAAATTTGCCACGACAGTCTCCTTAGTAGATGATCATCCGAAACTCAGGCCCATTGGCTATGTGCATTTCCCCCACTGCTAATCAAACACTTGGGTGCTAATTCATGTTTGAGCCTAGCTTGGTCTCCTCATGAGATTCTTCTGTTGTATTCTTCTTCCTAACACCTATCGGTGGAGTTCTCAACCCACCAGACATGACTAGTCCAACCAGAACACGTGGCAATGCCATGGTCACGCGGTGACCACGCGACTGGCATGCCAGTTTACGCGCTCTGGAGTTGGGGCCCTCGGCCACAGTCCAAACCTCGACGTCACGCCACCACACCATGTACCTCTGATTAAATAGATACTTATGTACCTAAAACAGATTTTTTGAAAAAAATAATGAGCAAGCTATGAGGCAGCTTTAGTTCAAATTTGAACCACTTCCTACTGAATCCGCATAAATTTTTCTTTTTCACGAGAGGTGAATCAAAACTTTTGACACCCAACCATTTAGTCAATTGTACATTAATATGGCCTAATGTTTTAGAAAATTGATTTGGTCTAATTTTGCAACAAATATATTGTAGGTCATTCACAAAAAAACTCATTTTGGGCACTCGAAAAATGGAAAATGAAATTTTCATCCAAAGAAAATGAAAACTTCTTTAGGAACATTGTTTGCCATTATAAGATGCACCCCGGTGCACAATATGAGAATATTTGAACAAGCTATACCATGAATGTGGCCATAAGATTGATCATTTGACTTGAAAGCCATGAATCTTCATACATGATAGCTTATTTCTGAGAACACTTTTTAAAAGTAATTGTCGTATTACAAATTATTAATTTTCCTGGTAACTTGGTCGCATATAGTGTCACAACGTGAAGGTTTTCCATTTTTTTGTTTTTTTTTATTTTTCATGCCCATTTCAAAATGCGGTCAAAACGGCGGGCATGACCGTTCATAACTAGTAGTTGAATCTTGGATTTTTTTCTGGTGTTTCTCTGATTAAATAGATACTTTTGTACCTAAATTTTTTTAAAAAAAATCATGAGCTAATTATGAGGCAACTGCAGTTCAAATTTGACCCACTTCCTACTGAATCGGCGGAAATTTGTGTTTTCACGAGAGGTGGCTCAAAACTTTTGACATGCAATCATTTGGTCAATTGTACATTAAATATGGCCGGATATTTTAGAAAATTGATCTGGTCCAATTTTGAAACAAATATATGGTGGGCCCTTCACAAAAAAAATCATTTTGGTCACTCGGAAAATAATAAAAAAAATTGGTCCAAAGAAAATGAAAACTTGTTTAGGCAACATTGTTTGCCATTCCAAGATGCACTCTTGTGCACAATATGAGATCATTTGAACAAACTATGCCATGAATGTGGCCATAAGATTGATTATTTGGGTTGAAAGCCATGAATCTTCACAGATGATACCTCATTTCCGAGAACACTTTTTTACAATAATTGTCTTATTACAAGTTTATTGGTTTTCTTGGTAACTTGGCCACATATATTGTCACAAATGCGTCCCAATGTTTTGATTTTTTTTGAATTTTTCATGCCCGTTTCAAAAATGTGATCAAAACGGCGAGCATGACCGTTCCTAGCTAGTGGTTGAATCATGGAAATATTTTGGTGTTTATATGATTAAATGGATACTTTTGTACCTAAAAATGTTTTTGGAAAGAATCATGAGCAACCTATGAGGCAGATGCAGTTCAATGTTGCTCAAAACTTTTGACATGCAACCATTTGGCCTGTTATACATTAAACATGGCCTAATATTTTAGAAAATTGACCCGGTCGAATTTTGCAATAAATATATGGTGGGTCCTTCACAAAAAAAACTCATTTTGGTCACTCGGAAAATGGAAAATGAAATTTCCGTCCAAAGAGAATAAAAACTTCCTTAGGCAACATTGTTTGCCATTTCAAGATGCATCCTTGTGCATAATATGAGATCATTTGAACAAATTATGCGATGAATGTGGCCATAAGGTTGATCATTTGGCTTGAAAGCCATGAATTTTCACAGATGATAGCTCATTTCGGAGAACACTTTTTTAAAATAATTGCCGTATTACAAGTTCATTATTTTTCCTATTAACTTGGTCACATATAATGACACAATGCGAAGGTTTTCCAATTTTTTATTTTTCATGCCTGTTTCAAAATGAGGTTAAAGCCACGGCAATTACCGTTCCTAGCTAATGGTTGACACTACAGGAAACATGAGATTTGCCGTTAGCATCTCATCGGGGCAGACGGCAAAGAAAAGGTTTGCCCTCATCAGCAGACGACAAAGAAACACTGACAACAAAATAAACTTTGCCGTCTGCGAAAAAACACAAACGACAAAGAGCTCACTTTGCCGTCTAAAAAAAAGACAGACGACAAACATTCTTTGCCATCTGGGTTTGTTTTGATAGACGGCAAAGAACCTTTGTTGTCTGTGTTTTTTTCTGGCAAACAACAAAGTGAGCTCTTTGTTGTCTGTGTTTTTCGCAGACGACAAAGAGGAAGCACAACACGTGGATCGATAACTTGGCAGCATCTTAGACGCACATGCCCACCCACTGCATCGGACGCACACCCCACCCAGGCACCCATAATGCACGCGCCCCGCGACACCACCCACGCCACCACGTCCGACCACACCCCCACCTCTCTCTCACTGTCCCTTATCCCCACCCTACTATCTCTCTCTCTCTCGATCGATCAATCGATCAATCGATCGAAATCAGCACACCACTGGCGCCCGCCACCGCGTTGACCACCGGCCTCGCCGGCCACCACCTCGCCTCGTTGGTCGCGTCTACTTTCCCCTTCGCCGCCCCAGCCTCGGCCACTTCCTTCGTCGCCCCCGTAGGCCCGCCGGCGCCTGCCACCAACTCCTTGGCCGCCGGCCCCGTCGCCTGTCGTCCCCGGCGGCCTCCGCCTCCCGTTGCTTGTCGCCCCCCGGCGGCCTCTGCGCCCCGTCTCCCCAGCCAGCCTCCATCGGCCCCGGCTCCGTCAGCCTCGCCGGCCTCGACCCCCAGCCACGACCTCGAGGAGCGGCGGAAGCTCCTCAAGCTCCTGCTCCGACGACCACGGCCACAGAGGAGCTCACAGGGAGGCGCAGGCGTCGATCGAAGTCACGATGGCTGCGGGTGCTAGATCTCGGGCGGCTACACCAGCCACTGCTCTCATTGAAAAAATCATGTGCAATCCATTCATATTAGGAAATAGAGCAGTTTTGCCTTGGATCAGCAAGTGATGATATTGCGAAATTTGTCAGTTCGTCTTCGACTCACTACAAAAAAAATACACTTCCGTGACGATACGTGTTTGTCACAGTAGGTCACGTTTTCTGTCATGCATGTACATCCATGACGATTTTATGACAGAATCAAGATAATCATATTTGTGCTGTCATAAAAGTGTTCCATGACATTACCAAAATTATCATCCCGGAAGTGTATACTTCTATGACGATAAATGACGCGTCACGAAAGTGCTTTCATCAAGGGTAACCGACACGTGGCATCCACCGTAACGGGTCGCCGTTAAGCCATCGGGTCCAATTTTGGATCCGATAACCCGTTAACAGCCTGGATCAATGGGGATTTTCCACGTGTAAAATTTCAATGGCCATAGGAACCACGTGTTGGCTCACCATTGGGACAGTTGTCATCCACTCATTGGACAAGAATCGCCTATGATACGTCTACACATGGCACGACCCAACACAGACCCATTCCGGTGAAAATGTTAGCCTTTTGACTTGGTTAAAAGGTAGCGAGCGGCCCATGGAAACCATGTTGACGACCTGTTCGTATATAACCCATTTACGCCCGCTAACTCACGGCCCGTTACGGCCTATCCGAATTGAGCCCAGTAGCTTCATCTGGGCCATCCAATATGATTACAGCCTGTTGTAACTTCCGGCCCATGTTGTACTGGTGGCCGTTGATCTCAAAGTTGACAGGTGGGGAGTGGCCTTCAGCAAACCTTGCGAAGACTGGAGAACGCTGCGGCACATTGATATCATTGTGAGAACCTGCCATGCCGAAGAAAGAATGCCATATCCAAAGATCATGCGAAGCCACCGCTTCTAATATGACAGTGCATGCTTTGACATTGCCCCTTATACTGGCCCTGCCAAGAAAATGGACAGTTCTTCCACTCCCAGTGCATACAATCTATGCTGCCAAGCATGCCAGGAAAGCCTCTAGCTGCGTTGGTCGCCAACAATCTCTCTGTATCAGCGGCAGTTGGCTGCCTCAAGTACTCAGGGCCAAACACCTCGATCACAGAATGGCAGAACGTGTACAGTGACATCAGACATGTTGTCTCACTCATACGCACATACTCATCCATCAGATCGCCTGGAATTCCATATGCAAGCATCCGGATGGCCGCGGTGCATTTCTGGTAAGAGGAGAATCCAAGCTTGCCAAGGGCATCCGTCTTGCACTCGAAGTATGGGCCATGAGCAAGCACTCCCACTCGGATACGATTGAGCACATGCATTGTCATACGAAAATGGTGACGGAATTTATCCATCTTGAAGAACGGGGTGTTCGCAAAGTAATCGGCATAGAGCGGGGCTTGGCCTCTCTCCCTGTTACGGTTCAGGTTGGGAGCACGGCCAGGGATTGACCCCTGTACCGAGGAAGCTGCTGTTGAATGTGGTCGTGAACCACCAGTGCAGCCACCACAAGATCTTCATCATCCGACGATGAGTCGACCGATGGACAAATGAAGTGGTGGAAGAAAAACTCATCTCCACTGTCCATACCTTTGTGGGCAAAGTGTCGAACACCTTGCGGTCGTGGTGGCAAAGAGGTCATGATGATCACCTCGATGCAGGGGTGGTTGGCGGCCGGCTACTGGCCGCTTTGGAGCACTCGTCGGAAGCTGTCGTGCCTGCCATGGTGCGTCGCCTGCGGCCGTATCCACTTTGCCGCCGGCTACGACGGCGATGGCCAAACCTCGTTCGATCGACAGCCGAAACTACGGCGAAAGCGCGGGCGTTGTGGCGGCCATGTCGAGACGTGGTTTGCTATGGATGTCCGGGGTCTACGCGGTGAGGAGGTGGCCGGATAATAGCGGCGGCGCTGTCGGCGGGGCGGGGTGGGAGAGGGGGTGGAGGCATTGGAATCGAATGAGACTACATGTGTCCCCGACACGCGGGCCACGGGGGGACAAGGACGTGCGGCGAGCCCGTCCGCGCGATGTCCGTTTCACCCCAAACTCGGCGCAAGTTTGGGCCGGGAATGGATCGAAAACGGACGAAATCTAGACATTTGTCCGTTGGGGCCGCGCGTTGGTCGCGCTATTCGTTTATTCTACTTCAAATGGACGCACCCGGACAAGATAGGGTCGCACGGTGGAGTGAAGTTGGCCTGAAGGTTGGAGGCGGGTGCTGGATGGTGAATGTGATGCTGCCTGCGTCGACCGGTCATCACAGCAGGCCAGCTAGCCCTCTTCTAGGGCTTAGGCTAGATATGTGTGTCGGGGCAGCTCTTCTCTGTTTGTGTAGTTGTGCAGGACGGACACGCGACAGGCGATGCATGCAGCGACATGGGCACGGGCTCTCTGCGTAACGCTCCAGATTCATCCATGCAATAACTTCGAAACGACTGCTCCTGCTCGGGCTCGTCTCTTTGGGAGCAGCGTAAGGCGCGCACTACGCAGCGACAACGCGGCACGTCCGGCAGAGTCGACGTGCAATTGAGCGGCGAGCCCAGCTAGCTACCTAGCTAGCCGTAGACTGTTGCTTGTGAAAGCACGAGTGGAAGACAGGTTGATTGGACAAGGCATGGAGGAGGTGAGCTGGGGCGGGACAAAATTACTGTTCTGACCTTTAAGGGTAACAAAATTCCGATTGGACCTCGGTTTAAAAAAAATCGATTCTGACTTTTTAGGTGACGCCAACATTCCTGGCGTTTGGGTTGCGAAGCAGACGCCATGCACCATGGCGTCTGGCCCCTGATCCGCACGACCCGCCTTCTCGTTGACCTGTTGACGTGGCAAAGGGGCCAGACGCCAGGAACCCTGGCATCTGCCCCTGGTAAGTGGATAACCCCACGGGCCCAGCCCACTCATCCCCAACCTCTCTCTGGCGGCGGCCGAAGCAAGAACAGAGAGCTTTTTCTCTCTCGCCCCTCTTCTCCCTCACACCAAACCCCCCTTGATCTACTCCATCCTCCACCCAAATTTGTGGATGTAAGGCCCCCAAGCATCCTTGAGGTATTCTCCCCTATTCCCTCCAATTTGTTTTGGTTTTTCCCTTTCTTTTTGGATGCATTATTTCACATTAGGTGATGTTAGATTAGTAGATGGTTTCTTTGTTTTACGAAATAGTTTGTAGTTGATAGATGGTTTGCTAGGTAGTAGATGATGTTTAATTGAACATGTAGTCAAAATCAATTCCGTTTTGTGCATATGTTGTCCATAGGAATTTTTTTTGAACTAAGAGGGGTGATGAATACATGATTTTTGTATGTAAAATAGACTTGTTTGATAATTTGGTTTGATAGATGATGTGTGTATGTGGTATAACAATATGGTTGAATTTAAATATGATGTCTCTATGTGTCGATAATCCTATTGTTGGCATACTTTATTTGTAAAAGATATGGTGAAATTTGGTACTCTAGATTATATGTATTTGCATATGTTACACCATATTATTTGACAAATTTATTTGATTGAGATGATGTTGGTATGTTTGAGAAGAATTATGTGTGCATATGAAGAAGAAAGAAATGATGTGGTTATGTTTGAGAAGAATGGTGTGTTCATATGGCATAACTTGGAGACGATGTTTGTGATTTGTTTGATAGGATGGCGGATGATGATGGACCTTGGTATGACGGATTAATCCAGGGGTGGGATAAGGAACATCGTGCTCGAGCCATTGAGAACGGAAAGGTAAGAAGCAAGACTTATCAATTTTCGTTGTTTCTCATTTGTGTTCTTGTATTGATAAAAAATCACTTTATTTGCAGCTTGTAGTTGCTATGCGCATGAGGGGTCATTGCGCTGATGACTTTCCTTACGACGTGTGGTACGAGCCGTACATTCGGAGATTGGGTCTTCTTCCATTCGTGTTGCAGTTTAAGCGACGCCCTCCGCCGGTGAACCACGCGGCGCTGACCGCACTTGTGGATCGTTGGAGGCCCGAGACTTACTTGTTCGACCTTCCATTTGGGGAGATGACGATGACCCTAGAGGAAATGGCTATGATAAGAGGCCTTCCTATCAACGGACGAGCTGTTATCGGTCGTGTCAGCGCCGTTAATTGGTGACAACGGGCATGCATTTTAATTGGTGTTGTGCCCGATGCCCCTCTGCCAGGCAAGGCCGATGCCTCGAAAGTGAGGCATTCTTGGCTAAACAAGTCAGAGGAGAAGGCAATCCGTGCCCTCAGGGTGCCAATGACCTGGTTGTGCAGCAGTACGCGCGGGCCTATCTTTGGTATGTACTAACTAAGGTAGTCTTCTCAGACGCAACCGGGAACTCAGCCCTATGGATATTTTTGGAGCTACTCACTAACTGGGATACCCAGTATAGCTGGGGTTCGGCCGCACTAGCATACTTGTATCGTCAGTAAGAGATATTTGCAACCATTTGTCTTGCATTTGTCATGCGCCTCCATATCTAACATGTTTGTTTGATTACAGCTTGACTTGATGTGTCGCAGGAAGGGAGATACATCCTCGTTGGTTGGGTTTGTTTGGAGCCTATCCGTGTGGATGTGGGAGCGGATCCCGGTTGGACGGCCCGATTTCAAGAACCCCGAACACCCAAACCCACTTGGTAATCATGACGGGGCGCATGATGTTGATCCATATCGGTGCCCTATGGTTGCGTACTATTGGGAACGGGTGACGGTGTACACAGGAAGCTCGCATGTGCGATACAAGTGCTATATGAACGATCTGGACACCTTGACTGCTGAGCAGGTATTGAGAAGTTCAATGAGACAAAATTTACTGAAGAATGAAATTTGTATCTAACAATGTATCTCTTTGTTTTGCAGGTCCATTGGATGCCTTATGTGGATGATCGTGGCTTCTCTCTTAATGAGATGTGCACGCGTGATAGCCATCTTTCGTGGGCGAGGTGCCCAATGATATGCTTCTTTGCGGTCGAGTGGCACTTTGTAGACCGTGTGGCAAGACAATTTGGAAGAAGACAAGGTATTCCAATTGATGAGAGCAAGGAGGAAATGCTATCTCTGCATCGGTGAGCAAGCATGTCTTTGAGTATGTAGTAGAGCATTGAATAAGTCTATGTTTGCTAATGCTTTGTCACGTGGCTCATTTGTAGGTTCGATCGAAGGAACAATCAGGATATAGCAGATTGGGCAGACAAACACCTTAAGTGGATACAAATTTGGAATTGAAGAGACACGTTAGTGGAATCAGAGAGTAGACCTCACAATCAGTCAGCATATCAGAAGTATCAAGTGTGGTATTCAGATCTTTATCGGTTAAAGCTAAAGCCCGGTTGGACTCACGAGGAGTGGTCGGAGTTGGTGTCTGAAGACCCGGAGACTGCAGAAGGTTGTCATACCTTCAACACGACGGTGAGAGACACAAAAGGGGTTCACGTTGACTATGCACCTATGCATGATGAAATGGTAGTCTAATGAGCCTATTCTAACACACTTGCATTATATAGTCTTCTTTCAAATACATAAGTTTGGTGTGTTCATGACTTGCAGGGCAGAGAGTTGCTTATGTGCGTCAACGATGCCAATGTAGCACTGAGTCATCCCTGTGGTGGTGCATTATCTGAGAGGACTCTTAGGAGCACGATGGAGGTATGAGCAATATATTATAAAAGCTTCTTTTCACGGATTAGTTATTTGCATCTCATATCATAGCATATTTTGTGTTGTCGCAGAAGTTCAAGAAGTGGTTACATAAGATGGCAGCTATGCTTTCTTGCCATGGTGCTCAGCCCAGTGATGTGTTTGCACCTGATAGCCGCGCCGGTAGAGCTCATAAACGTCGTTATCTCCACAACGAAGAGGACATAGAGGAGGAGGTCAATGAAAAGGAGGCAACACATTAAGAGGAGCCAACACAAGAAGAGGAGCAGGAACAACAAGAGCATGAGTATGATGTTGATGCTCCACAACCATCACAGGTTACACAACCGACACAAGGCAATGCCCGCACTAGAAAAGGAAAAGCCATATCTAAGACACCGGGCAAGAAAGGTAGAAAGAAGACATGGAACACTGCATTCCACAGTCCGGAGTATCCTCATCAATTTATGCCTACAGGAATGCAAAGATATAAGTCCAACAGTGATGCGGAGGCGGAGGAGACTAACAAAGAGGAGGAGTCTAGCGAAGTGGAGGAGCATACAGTTGCAGATATCATGAAGAGAGGAAGGAGGAAGTGAGCTTGTTGTAGTTTGTTTCAATGAGCTTGTTCTAGTTTGTTTCGATGAACTTGGTGTAGTCTCGTTCCATGAACTTGTTGTCGTTTCTTTCCATGAACTTGTTGCCGTTCGAATTAAGTTGCAATGGATTCGTGAAGTTGCTATGAATGTATGACATGAACTTGTTGTTTAAAAGTAGTACTCAATCATGTGATTTATGTGAAATGTTGTTTCCTGTGATGTCTATGAATTCATTGATTGCTACGAAATGTTGATGAAATCTGTCAGAAGGAGGAGTCATTTAGTCATTTATATGCACAGGGGACCAGACGCCAGGGTCCTTGGCGTCTGGCAGTCAGCTGATAGCTGAAACAGGGCAAAGCAGGGGAGCTAGACGCCAGGGTGCTTGGCGTCTGGTCCTGGTGCAGACAACACTTCTTTTTCACTTGTAGTTTTGTCTAGCTAACTAATTGCACGCATTGTTATACACTATAAATGACACAAATATCATGATACATAGAAGATTAGTCTCGAATAACATACATAAGCATTACATAGTCTTTTCAAACCACTAGTTCAAACGACAAGTTCAACACACACAAGGTTTCAAATGACATAGTCTCAAATTATACAAATAGTTGATGACCATGATAGTTCAAACCACTAGGACATAAGCATTACATAGTCTTCTCAAACCAGTAGGACATAAGCACGATAGTTCAAACGACATAAACATCACATATAACTCGGTTTCCGGTAGCAATGCAACTCAACAACCCTTTTTCATTCCCATCCGCTCAGCATTTCTTGAATCTTACCATCATCAGTTATGTCAATCAATTTTCTTTCCCCAGGGCCATGTGACTACTTCCTGCTGACGTAGTACACAAAATTGTCTTCCTTCAACCCTTGCTTCAACATGAATTTAGTCTTCAACCAATCAAAAGTGAGGTCCACTTTACTAACTTGCACAACACTTGGAGGAAGGCCTTAAAATGAACAGTAGGGCTAAGCACCCACTGAGCACCCGTATCCATCTGAGGGGGGCAGCAGCTCGTGAATGTGAGTGGAGATGAATGGAATGGGGGTGGAGTTGCTTTACCTACCCCTTGAGCATAACCACTAGGAAAAATAAAACTAGGGTTTGCACAAAAATACGATACATTAAACCAACCAAAAAATGGGGGTGGAGTTGATTTACCTTCTTGTTATGAAATCCCGAAGATCCAACGGTGAAACGGGACCGATTTGTGAGAGATTTGAGGGGGGTTAGGGTGATGG
>NC_041386.1:662566084-662569671 GCF_002162155.2 Triticum dicoccoides | reverse complement strand
CCCCCCCCCCAAATCAATAGAAGCGAATTGCAACTGTGCAGCACCCAGACACCATGGTCCTTGGCGTCTGGTTGACGTGGCTCAAATAGCCAAACACCAGGGACCCTGGCGTTTGGCCCCTGACTTCATTTATTTTGAGGTATTTGCTAAGCAACTTGCCTCAACCAAAAATCATACTAGTCTCAAACACAAATTTGAACAAAGCATACTAGTCTCAACCCAAAATATGAAGAAAGTGTTGGGGAACGTTGCAGAAAATTAAAATTTTTCATACGGTTTCACCAAGATCCATCTATGAGTTCATCTAAGCAACGAGTCTAGGGAGAGAGATTGCATCTAGATACCACTTGTAGATCGCGTGCGGAAGCTTGCAAGGTGATGATGTAGTCGTACTCGACGTGATCCAAATCACCGATGACCAGCGCCGAACGGACGGCACCTCCGCGTTCAACACACGTACGGGACGGGAGACGTCTCCTTCTTCTTGATCCAGCAAGGGGGAAGGAGAGGTTGATGAAGATCCAGCAGCACGACGGCGTGGTGGTGGATGCAGGGCGTCACAGCAGCAGGGCTTCGCCGAGACTACGAGGGAGAGACGTAACGGGGGGAGGAGGAGGCGCCAGGGGCTGGTGTGTGAAGTCCCTCCTCTCCCCCACTATATATAGGGGTGCCAGGGGGGGCGCCGGCCCTAGTAGATGAGATCTACTAGGGGGGGCGGCGGCCTAGGGGAGGTTTCCCTCCCCCCAAGGCACCTAGGGGTGCCTTCCACCACTAGGACTCCTCCTAGGGGGAAACCCTAGGCGCATGGGCCTATAGGGGCTGGTGCCCTTGGCCCATGATGGCCAAGGCGCACCCCCTACAGCCCATGTGGCCCCCCGGGACAGGTGGCCCCCACCCGGTGGACCCCCGGGACCCTTCCGGTGGTCCCGGTACAATACCGATAACCCCGAAACTTGTCCCGATGCCCGAAATAGCACTTCCTATATATAATTCTTTAACTCCGGACCATTCTGGAACTCCTCGTGACGTCCGGGATCTCATCCGGGACTCCGAACAACATTCGGGTTTCTGCATATACATATCTTCATAACCCTAGCGTCACCGAACCTTAAGTGTGTAGACCCTACGGGTTTGGGAGACATGCAGACATGACCGAGACGCTCTCAGTCAATAACCATCAGCTGGATCTGGATACCCATGATGGCTCCCACATGCTCCTCGATGTTGTCATCGGATGAACCACTATGTCGAGGATTCGATCAAACCCTGTATGCAATTCCCTTTGTCAATCGGTACGTTACTTGCCCGAGACTCGATCGTCGGTATCCCAATACCTTGTTCAGTCTCGTTACCGGCAAGTCACTTTACTCGTACCGTAATGCATGATCCCGTGTCCAACACCTTGGTCACATTGAGCTCAATATGATGATGCATTACCGAGTGGGCCCTGAGATACCTCTCCGTCATACGGAGTGACAAATCCCAGTCTCGATCCGTGTCAACCCAACAGCTACTTTCGGAGATACCTGTAATGCACCTTTATAGTCACCCAGTTACGTTGTGACGTTTGATACACCCAAGGCACTCTTACGGTATCCGGGAGTTACACGATCTCATGGTCGAAGGAAGAGATACTTGACACTTGCAAAGCTTTAGCAAAACGAACTACACGATCTTTTATGCTTAGGATTGGGTCTTGTCCATCACATCATTCTCCTAATGATGTGATCCCGTTATCAACGACATCCAATGTCCATAGTCAGGAAACCATGACTATCTGTTGATCACAACGAGCTGGTCAACTAGAGGCTTACCAGGGACATAGTGTGGTCTAAGTATTCACACGTGTATTACGATTTCCGGATAATACAGTTATAGCATGAATAAAAGACAATTATCATGAACAATGAAATATAATAATACTTTTATTATTGCCTCTAGGGCATATTTCCAACAGTCTCCCACTTGCACTAGAGTCACCAATCTAGTTACATTGTGATGAATCGAACACCCATAGAGTTCTGGTGTTGATCATGTTTTGCACGCGAGAGAGGTTTAGTCAGCGGATCTGCGACATTCAGATCCGTGTGCACTTTGCAAATCTCTATGTCTCCATCTTGAACATTTTCACGGATGGAGTTGAAACGACGCTTGATGTGCCTGGTCTTCTTGTGAAACCTGGGCTCCTTTGCGAGGGCAATAGCTCCAGTGTTGTCACAGAAGAGTTTGATCGGCCCCGACGCATTGGGTATGACTCCTAGGTCGGTGATGAACTCCTTCACCCAAATCGCTTCATGTGCTGCCTCCGAGGCTGCCATGTACTCCGCTTCACACGTACATCCCGCCACGACGCTCTGCTTGCAGCTGCACCAGCTTACTGCTCCACCATTCAACATATACACATATCCGGTTTGTGACTTAGAGTCATCCAGATCTGAGTCGAAGCTAGCGTCGACGTAACCCTTTACGACGAGCTCTTCGTCTCCTCCATAAACGAGAAACATGTCCTTTGTCCTTTTCAGGTACTTCAGGATATTCTTGACCGCTGTCCAGTGTTCCTTGCCGGGATTACTTTGGTATCTTGCTACCAAACTTACGGCAAGGTTTACATCGGGTCTGGTACACAGCATGGCATACATAATAGATCCTATGGCTGAAGCATAGGGGATGACACTCATCTCTTCTTTATCTTTTGCCGTGGTCGGTGACTGAGCTGAGCTCAGTCTCATACCTTGTAATATAGGCAAGAACCCCTTCTTGGAATGATCCATTCTGAATCTCTTCAAAATCTTATCAAGGTATGTGCTTTGTGAAAGACCTATGAGGCGTCTCGATCTATCTCTATAGATCTTGATGCCTAATATATAAGCAGCTTCTCCAAGGTCCTTCATTGAAAAACACTTATTCAAGTAGGCCTTAATGCTGTCCAGAAATTCTATATTATTTCCCATCAGGAGTATGTCATCTACATATAATATGAGAAATGCTACAGAGCTCCCACTCACTTTCTTGTAAACGCAGGCTTCTCCATAAGTCTGCATAAACCCAAACGCTTTGATCATCTCATCAAAGCGAATGTTCCAACTCCGAGATGCTTACACCAGTCCATAAATGGATCACTGGAGCTTGCATACTTTGTTAGCGTTCAGAGGATCGACAAAACCTTCCGGCTGCATCATATACAGTTCTTCCTTAAGATGCCCGTTAAGGAATGCTGTTTTGACGTCCATCTGCCATATCTCATAATCATAGTATGTGGCAATTGCTAACATGATTCGGACGGACTTTAGCTTCGCTACGGGAGAGAATGTCTCGTCGTAGTCAATCCCTTGAACCTGTCGATAACCCTTAGCGACAAGTCGAGCTTTATAGATGGTAACATTACCATCCGCGTCCGTCTTCTTCTTAAAGATCCATTTGTTTTCTATCGCTCGCCGATCATCGGGCAAGTCTGTCAAAGTCCATACTTTGTTTTCATACATGGATTCTATCTCGGATTTCATGGCTTCAAGCCATTTGTTGGAATCCGGGCCCGCCATTGCTTCTTCATAGTTCGAAGGTTCATTGTTGTCTAACAACATGATTTC
>NC_041386.1:662541601-662565310 GCF_002162155.2 Triticum dicoccoides | reverse complement strand
ATCTTAAGTAGAAGGTATACCCTATAGTTTCCTTAGGGTATCCTATGAATACACATTTTTCCGACTTGGGTTCGAGCTTTTCAGGTTGAAGTTTCTTGACATAAGCTTCGCATCCCCAAACTTTTAGAAACGACAGCTTAGGTTTCTTTCCAAACCATAATTCATACGGTGTCGTCTCAACGGATTTAGACGGTGCCCTATTTAAAGTGAATGTAGCTGTCTCTAGAGCGTATCCCCAAAATGATAGCGGTAAATCGGTAAGAGACATCATAGACCGCACCATATCCAATAGAGTGCGATTACGACGTTCGGACACACCGTTTCGTTGAGGTGTTCCAGGCGGCGTGAGCTGTGAAACGATTCCACATTTCTTTAAGTGTGTACCAAATTCGTGACTTAAGTATTCTCCTCCACGATCTGATCGTAAGAATTTTTTCTTTCGGTCACGTTGATTCTCCACCTCATTCTGAAATTCCTTAAACTTTTCAAAGGTCTCAGACTTGTGTTTCATTAAGTAGACATACCCATATCTACTCAAGTCATCTGTGAGAGTGAGAACATAACGATATCCTCCGCGAGCCTCAACGCTCATTGGACCGCACACATCGGTATGTATGATTTCCAACAAGTTGGTAGCTCGCTCCATTGTTCTGGAGAACGGAGTCTTGGTCATTTTGCCCAAGAGGCATGGTTCGACCGTGTCAAACGATTCATAATCAAGAGACTCTAAAAGTCCATCGGCATGGAGCTTCTTCATGCGCTTGACACCAATGTGACCAAGGCGGCAGTGCCACAAGTATGTGGGACTATCGTTATCAACTTTAAATCTTTTGGCATCTACACTATGAACATGTGTAATATTACGCTCGAGATTCATTAAGAATAAACCATTGACCATCGGAGCATGACCATAAAACATATCTCTCATATAAATCGAACAACCATTATTCTCAGACTTAAATGAGTAGCCATCTCGTATTAAACGAGATCCTGATACAATGTTCATGCTCAAACTTGGCACTAAATAACAATTATTAAGGTTCAAAACTAATCCCGTAGGTAAATGTAGAGGCAGCGTGCCGACGGCGATCACATTGACTCTGGAACCATTCCCGACGCGCATCGTCACCTCGTCCTTTGCCAGTCTCCGTTTACTCCGCAGCTCCTGCTGTGAGTTACAAATATGAGCAACGGCACCGGTATCAAATACCCAGGAGTTACTACGATTACTGGTAAGGTACACATCAATCACATGTATATCAAATATACCTTTGGTGTTGCCGGCCTTCTTATCCGCTAAGTATTTGGGGCAGTTCCGCTTCCAGTGACCCTTCCCCTTGCAATAAAAGCACTCAGTCTCAGGCTTGGGTCCATTCTTTGACTTCTTCCCGGTAACTGGCTTACCAGGCGCGGCAACATCTTTGCCGTCCTTCTTGAAGTTCTTCTTACCCTTGCCCTTCTTGAACTTAGTGGTCTTATTGACCATCAACACTTGATGTTCTTTCTTGATTTCAGCCTCTGCTGACTTCAGCATCGAGAACACTTCAGGAATGGTCTTTTCCATTCCCTGCATGTTGTAGTTCATCACAAAGCTCTTGTAGCTTGGTGGGAGCGACTGGAGGATTCTGTCAATGACTGCCTCATCTGGGAGGTTAATGTTCAGCTGGGTCATACGGTTGTGCAACCCAGACATCTTCAGGATGTGCTCACTGACAGAACTGTTTTCCTCCATCTTACAACTGTAGAACTTGTCGGAGACATCATATCTCTCGACCCGGGCATGAGCTTGAAAAACTAGTTTCAGCTCTTCGAACATCTCATATGCTCCGTGATGCTCAAAACGCTTTTGGAGCCCCGGTTCTAAGCTGTAAAGCATGCCGCACTGAACGAGGGAGTAATCATCAGCGCGAGACTGCCAAGCATTCTTTATGTCTTGGTTCTCTGGGACGGGAGCGTCACCTAGCGGTCCTTCTAGGACATATTGTTTCCTGGCAGCTATGAGGATGATCCTCAGGTTCCGGACCCAGTCCGTATAGTTGCTGCCATCATCTTTCAGCTTGGTTTTCTCTAGGAACGCGTTGAAGTTCATGTTGACGTTAGCGTTTGGCCATTGATCTACAAGACATATTTGCAAAGGTTTTAGACTAAGTTCATGATAATAAAGTTCTAATCAAATTATGAACTCCCACTTAGATTAGACATCCCTTTAGTCATCTAAGTGTTACACGATCCGAGTCGACTAGCCCGTGTCCGATCATCACGTGAGACAGACTAGTCATCGTCGGTGAACATTTTCATGTTGATCGTATCTTCCATACGACTCGTGTTCAACCTTTCGGTCTCCGTGTTCCGAGGCCATGTCTGCACATGCTAGGCTCGTCAAGTTAACCCTAAGTGTTTTCGCTGTGTAAAACTGTCTTACACCCGTTGTATGTGAACGTAAGAATCCATCACACCCGATCATCACATGGTGCTTAGAAACGACGAACTGTAGCAACGGTGCACAGTTAGGGGAGAACACTTCTTGAAATTTTTATAAGGGATCATCTTATTTACTACCGTCGTCCTAAGTAAACAAGATGCATAATACATAATAAACATCACATGCAATTATATAGTTGTGACATGATATGGCCAATATCATATAGCTCCATTGATCTTCATCTTCGGGGCTCCATGATCATCTTGTCACCGGCTTGACACCATGATCTCCATCATCATGATCTCCATCATCATGATCTCCATCATCGTGTCTTCATGAAGTTGTCACGCCAACGACTACCTCTACTTCTATGACTAACGTTTAGCAATAAAGTAAAGTAGTTTACATGACGTTATTCAATGACACGCAAGTCATACAAAAAATAATGACAACTCCTATGGCTCCTGCCGGTTGTCATACTCATCGACATGCAAGTCGTGAATCCTATTACAAAGAACATGATCTCATACATCACAATTCATCATTCATCACAACTTCTGGCCATATCACATCACATGATCAATCGCTGCAAAAACAAGTTAGACGTCCTCTAATTGTTGTTGCATCTTTTACGTGGCTGCAATTGGGTTCTAGCAAGAACGTTTTCTTACCTACGAATCACCACAACGTGATTTTGTCAACTTCTATTTACCCTTCATAAGGGCCCTGTTCATCGATTCCGCTCCAACTAAGGTGGGAGAGACAGACACCCGCCAGCCACCTTATGCAACTTGTGCATGTCAGTCAGTGGAACCGGTCTCACGTAAGAGTACGTGTAAGGTTGGTCCGGGCCGCTTCATCCCACAATACCGTTGAGCAAGAAAAGACTAGTAGAGGCAAGTAAGATGACAAAATCCACGCCCACAACAAAGTTGTGTTCTACTCGTGCAAACAGAACTACGCATAGACCTAGCTCATGATGCCACTGTTGGGGAACGTTGCAGAAAATTAAAATTTTTCATACGGTTTCACCAAGATCCATCTATGAGTTCATCTAAGCAACGAGTCTAGGGAGAGAGATTGCATCTACATACCACTTGTAGATCGCGTGCGGAAGCTTGCAAGGTGATGATGTAGTCGTACTCGACGTGATCCAAATCACCGATGACCAGCGCCGAACGGACGGCACCTCCGCGTTCAACACACGTACGGGACGGGAGATGTCTCCTTCTTCTTGATCCAGCAAGGGGGAAGGAGAGGTTGATGAAGATCCAGCATCACGACGGCGTGGTGGTGGATGCAGGGCGTCACAGCAGCAGGGCTTCGCCGAGACTACGAGGGAGAGACGTAACGGGGGGAGGAGGAGGCGCCAGGGGCTGGTGTGTGAAGTCCCTCCTCTCCCCACTATATATAGGGGTGCCAGGGGGGGCGCCGGCCCTAGTAGATGAGATCTACTAGGGGGGGCGGCGGCCTAGGGGAGGTTTCCCTCCCCCCCCAAGGCACCTAGGGGTGCCTTCCACCACTAGGACTCCTCCTAGGGGGAAACCCTAGGCGCATGGGCCTATAGGGGCTGGTGCCCTTGGCCCATGATGGCCAAGGCGCACCCCCTACAGCCCATGTGCCCCCCCGGGACAGGTGGCCCCCACCCGGTGGACCCCCGGGACCCTTCCGGTGGTCCCGGTACAATACCGATAACCCCGAAACTTGTCCCGATGCCCGAAATAGCACTTCCTATATATAATTCTTTACCTCCGGACCATTCCGGAACTCCTCGTGACGTCCGGGATCTCATCCGGGACTCCGAACAACATTCGGGTTTCTGCATATACATATCTTCATAACCCTAGCGTCACCGAACCTTAAGTGTGTAGACCCTACGGGTTTGGGAGACATGCAGACATGACCGAGACGCTCTCAGTCAATAACCATCAGCGGGATCTGGATACCCATGATGGCTCCCACATGCTCCTCGATGTTGTCATCGGATGAACCACTATGTCGAGGATTCGATCAAACCCTGTATGCAATTCCCTTTGTCAATCGGTACGTTACTTGCCCGAGACTCGATCGTCGGTATCCCAATACCTTGTTCAGTCTCGTTACCGGCAAGTCACTTTACTCGTACCGTAATGCATGATCCCGTGTCCAACACCTTGGTCACATTGAGCTCAATATGATGATGCATTACCGAGTGGGCCCTGAGATACCTCTCCGTCATACGGAGTGACAAATCCCAGTCTCGATCCGTGTCAACCCAACAGCTACTTTCGGAGATACCTGTAATGCACCTTTATAGTCACCCAGTTACGTTGTGACGTTTGATACACCCAAGGCACTCTTACGGTATCCGGGAGTTACACGATCTCATGGTCGAAGGAAGAGATACTTGACACTTGCAAAGCTTTAGCAAAACGAACTACACGATCTTTTATGCTATGCTTAGGATTGGGTCTTGTCCATCACATCATTCTCCTAATGATGTGATCCCGTTATCAACGACATCCAATGTCCATAGTCAGGAAACCATGACTATCTGTTGATCACAACGAGCTGGTCAACTAGAGGCTTACCAGGGACATAGTGTGGTCTAAGTATTCACACGTGTATTACGATTTCCGGATAATACAGTTATAGCATGAATAAAAGACAATTATCATGAACAATGAAATATAATAATACTTTTATTATTGCCTCTAGGGCATATTTCCAACAGAAAGCATACTAGTCTCGAATGACAAACATAGTTTGCACATAATCTCAATGACAAGTTCATCACACACGATGTCTTGAATGACATAAATAGTTCATGACCACACAAGGTCTCGAATGACAAGGTCATGACCACACAAGGTCTCGAATGACAAGTTCATACATTAAACAAAGTCTCGAAAGTCCATCATCGATGACGGTGCCTTTTCCATTTGTCTACTGAGTAGTACGAGGCCACTTTCCCTTCTTGTCACGTGCCTCGTCCTCCTCTCATGCATCGCGAGCCCTTGCAAGTTTTCTTCCCTCTCTTCTTGACGAGCCTCCTTCTCTTTGTGTGCCCTCTCTTCCTCACACTTCTTGCGCTCATTCTTCTCCTTCTCATGACGCTCATGCTCCAATCCCCGTGCAAAGGACTCCTCGAATAGGCACTGCCTCCATAAGTAATCTCGATGTTGGTTCTCTTGGACATCTTTTGGTACCTCGTGATCTATCCAAGTGAAGTACTTGCAAAGTGGAGGAGGCGACTACATAAAAATCATGTTTTTGTTAGTAATATGAGTTCAAACTTGTTGAGGTTTTTTGTATGTATACCTAACATACCGGTGGTAGGTCATATGCGTTAGTTGGCCTTCGACGATCATGTGCATAGTTGGGACACACGAAAAACCTTCTACCTTCTGTCCATGACTTCTTGCGGTCAGTGGACACCTTCAGCCTGCAAACATCACCACACCAACATGGTGGTGTGGGCACATCCTTCTCCTTCTCCTTGTCCAACCTGGCCTCCATCCACGTCTTCGGTATGTCCTCTTGGTCTGCGCATGTCGGCATCGTCCTGGAACCGGATGAAGCCATGCCTACAAAAAGAACAATTGTTAGCACAAGACACAAAGAGAGTAAATGTGTAAATACAGTAAATCAATAAATGCTAGGAATTGTATGAACAAATAATATACCATTATTATTAGATCAACCATCTGGATTAAGCAAATAACCAAAGGCCGATCCATTATCAACCATTCCTCTATGACCACCACCACCTCTACCACTTGTGCTTCCTCTACGACCACCACCACCTCTAGCACTTGTGCTTCCTCTCCAACCACCACCACCTCTAGCACTTGTGCTTGCTCGACCACCACCTCTAGCACTTGTACTCCCTCTACGAACACTAGCACCTCTAGCACTTGTGCTCCCTCTACGACCACCACCACCTCTAGCACTTGTGCTTCCTTGACCACCACCACCGTCACCTCTTCCACCTCATTCACCATCGGTGCCACCTCCACGACTTGTCTTCCCTCTACGGCTAGTGCTAGGAATGCCCCCCTTTGACGTTTTCCTTTTATTGCATGTCCGCGCATTGTGTCGCCCTTCACCGTAGCCCCCACAGTTGATAGTGTCAGGAGCCTCCATGAAATGACCGCTACCAAATTGTTTCATGCCAGTGTATCCAACCAAATCATCCATATCACCCCTAAACTTCTTAGTTCTCCTTCTACCCTTGGTCTCCACCTTCAAGAGAGGGTCTGGCTTAATATGAGGGCCGTGGTACTCAGGCCACTGTGATTGGTCCAAGAAAGGGTGAAATCAAGACGCCCATGTCAACCTAGTAGCTTCCACATGGAACTCTTGCATCTACACGATTTTCCATCACAAACATGTATGTTTATCGCCTTCGCCGCTGTTATCAAATGCGAGCATGGCCAATTATACTTACTAGGCCTCTTGCACTGGCACCACCGAGTCTTGAGACGCACCTCATATGCAGCACCACCATATTGTTTACCATCTCGTGTTGTGCCACCTGGCTCATCAATTTGATAGATCATTTCAATTTTGTCAAATATGATAACTTGTTGTTGTGAAGACTTGCTTGCTTGTAATTGCAGCCATTCATCAACCTTTTCCGGATAATCCATTTTTTCACCTATCCAAGATGAAGTCTCTTCAGAATGCCTCTGAAAGTACTCATTAAGCTTAAAGAAGGTGTACTCCACTATTGCAGTCACCGGCAATGAACAAGCACCCTTGAGCACATTGTTCAAATTCAACCAGATTGCTCGTCATGTCGCCATATCTCCTACCACCATCGTCATGAGCGTGTGCCCACTTGTGCTTCTCGCTGAAATTCCTAGTTAAGAAGTCTTTCCCCCCTTCGTTCACCGCTACAAAGAGCTTGTTGTACCGAGCATCGAAAGCATCGGTAGTGAAGGCCACACATACATGGATAAGGTCTTTGCTGAGCTCCTTGCTCTTACATGCCCGGTAAAAGTTGGCCACAAAATGCCTCATGCACCATTGTGGTGAAGCTTTGGAAATCTTGTAATAACAATGTCCATTGCCTTGAGTATGCCATGGTGCCGGTCCGATATGATGCATACCTCCCTAGCCCCAATCACCTTGTGCCTAACATGACCCATGAACCACTCCCAGTTGTCTTGGTGCTCGGAAGGCACCAAAGAAAATGCCACTGGCAACACGTTGTCGTTTGATGAGTGAGCCATTTCTACCATTAGTGTGCCCATATATCTACCGGTCAAGAATGTGCCATCTATAGACAAGACCAGACGACAATGCTCAAACGCCTCCACACATTTTACATAACTCCAGAAGGCACGATGGAACACTCCCTCATGATCATCGACCACATGAAACATGCCCGGGTTCCTATGTGCAATCGCGCCCAACAACCTCGGAAGCTGGTTGTATGCTTCTTCGTAACCACCATACAATATCCTAATAGCATTTGCCTTTGCCTTCCATGCCTTCCCATACTTGACTTCATAACCAAATTGTTTTTTCACCGTCCGCATGAGAAACCCCACTTTCACAGTGGGATCAAAGCCCATGTCTTTCATCCATTTGTATTCGAGATACTCAGATGTGAGTTGACGGTGTGTCTTTCGAAGTCGTTTAGATGGAGGTTTGCACCTATGAGTGGCAACACAACTTCTTAACACCCATTCTTCGGTTTCTTTAAGCTTTCTTGCACGAACCTTCCATGGGCATCTTTCTTGCTCACACTTCACGGTGTAACGCAACTTCATGTCAGAGTGCTCAACATAAAATGGCCTATGGTTCCAAATGGCATAGTCAGACAACCAAAACTTCAGCATAGGCAAGCTCAGAAACTCCACTCCTTTCTTCAAATAAGCATTCTTGTCCTCCTTTTCCTCCCTTGGTTCTCCTGGATCCGGGCATGGTGTTGGCTCAATCGCCGTCATTCTCATTCCACCATCAACAACGACTTTATGGGCAAGGCTAAGATCTTTAAACAAGTGAGTTTTTTTTCTAAGCCCGTCAACTCAAAGTGAATTTGGTTTTCCTCCTTTGTGAATCCATCCTCGTCCAACTGTTCAACTGGACCCTCGTCATCCGAGTCATAGGCATATTGACGCCTAAAAGGCAACTCACGATCCATGTCCTTTTGCGCTATGTACGCATCCAAGTCACCAACATCATTACCACGAAACCCTTCCTCTTGCTCTTCGTCGTCATCATAAGCATCTTCCTCCTCTTGAATTACTTCGTCACTAGCAATCACCTCAACTTCATTTGCTTGGCTAGTTGGTGGTTGGCTAGAAGCATTGGGGGCATACAACTCAACCTCATTTGCTTCAATAGATGGTACACTGGGACGTGGTTGGCGATAAGCATTGGGGGCATCAACCACTACCCTATGCTCAACAAGTGGCAACATTGTCCTCTCTCTCATGTCATCCATTGGGGAAGAGACATGCCGTTTCAAATCAAGTGTAAACCGAGGAGATTCAACCTTGGTGGCAAACAATTCAAGTGACTTGTCTTCCGATTGGGAAACTTTTTCCTTGTATACATCCCAATGCAAATCCGAAGTGATAGGCATACTTTTCAAGCGAGATTTGGCTCCAACTCCAACATCATACCTTCCTATTAACTTAACGTCAACATTGGTGTCCATCCACTTTAAGACTTGTCTCACTTTTGCAACAACATCCTCATAGCTAGGGCTTGTATCAAAAACCAATGGTTCCTCACCCGTGTCGGCATTGTTACTCAAAGAATGCCTCCTTGTCCATGTAATGAACATTAACAAGTCTCTCCATCTAAAAATAACATGAATGCATTTAATGCATCAATGAGAACTGGTGTTTATCCAAAAACATCTCATTATATCCAAATCATATCAACACTAAATTATTGGTGATGTCCATAAAAATTTCATTAATTAACACACACTAAGCAAAGTTAACCCTAAACACTAACTAACCCTAACCCCCAATCTTTCTACTCAACAAGCAAATATTCCTACTACACATCATGCATATCACTATATTATCAAAGTTAACCAAGCCATTCACACTAACATAAGGGAGAAAACATGAACTAGGGTTCCACCAACATGTAAAAAATGCAACCAAAATAACAAGATTTAACCAAAAAAAATTGGGTGATTTGAGGGAGATTACCACAAGCAACAAAGTGATGGAAAGATCCACCTAAGGGAAGCACCTTTTGGAGAGGATTTGAGGGGGAGCTTGAGGGGGGAGAGAGTGGGGGGCAGCAACTCTTCTTCAAGCTCGGGCTGGGTTGCGAAATGTGTGTGGGGTGGGGCCCACACACACTCCCAGTGGGGTTATCCACTTATCAGGGCCAGACGCCACGGTTCCTGGTGTCTGGCCCCTTTGCCACGTCAGCAGGTCAACGGGCAGGCGGGTCGTGCGGGCCAGGGGCCAGACGCTAGGGTGCGTGGCGTCTGCTTCGCAACCCAGACGCCAGGGATATTGGCGTCACCTAAAAATGTCAGAATTGAATTTTTTTCAAACCGAGGTCAAATCGGGATTTTGTTAGCCTTAAAGGTTAGAACAATAATTTTGTCCAGCTGGGGGTAGGGAGGCAGGTGCATCCAGCGAGTGATTCTACTGCTTATGGGCATGAGTAGTAGTGAATGCTGCGCCTGGCATCCTGGCAAGTGCAAGTGCAAAGCCCGCGGGACATTGGGTTGCTACCGCATCTATACCCGGTAATTCAATTCGAAGGCCGGGCTCATCTACTACCCCGCCACCGGCGCGTATGACGTCTATATAAAACACAAGTGCTCCCTCAGTCCTTCCACCTCCACTCCTCCTCCCACTTCCATTAAAGTGAGCTAGCTAGCAACCCTGTCCGAGCCACCCGGCCGAGCGTGTGCAGGAGGCGATGGCGGGGAGGCTGCCGGACCTACATCAGTTGGCGGACAACAAGCGGCGCGCCCTAGTAGCGATGAGGCAGACGGCAGGGATGAGTCCCGTGGATGGCCCAGGTAAGCAACGTTTTCCCTTTCTTACACGCACTTTCCAATGCATAAATTGCTCACGTAGTACGTATGTATGTTTTTTTTGAACATCAGTACAGACACAAGCGCTTATATACACGCGCATACACTCACCCTATGAACGCACACACACACACATTCTACCCCTATGAGCGCCTCCGAAAGATTGAGCCGGCATATCATCTTGAGATTTACGAAGTCACCGTAGGTGCCTCGTCGTCGACGAAAACGTCTCCTCCCACTGAATGCGCATCGCGGGAAATCCTGAAATAAATTCAGGAATAAATGCGAGCACCAAGATTTGAATCCTGATGGGCTGGGAATACCACAGTCCCTCTAACCATCCAACCACAGGTTGGTTCGCAGTACGTATGTATGTTGAGTTGTATGGCATATGTTGCTGGCCTGTCCAACAAGGAGACACTGTACTTGCTGAAGATAATGCTTGAGTCTCCGGACGAGGCGAGGGCCCTACGGGAGAAGATGGAGGAATACCTGGTTACAATGAAGCTCGCAGCCAAGACGTCGGACGAGGCGTTGAACAGGGCTCTAGGCCTTCGCAGCCAAGAGGAGCCGGAGAAGATGGAGGAATGCTTGGTTACGGTGAAGCTTGCAACCAAGACGACGGAGCAGGTGTTGAACGAGGTCCGAGGCCTTCTATCTCATGATGGAGGTGGCACGGAAGCAGCAGGGCCTTTCGAGAAAGCACGAGATCCTCGCGAAGAAGCTTGAGCTTGCTCGGTTGGACAGAGAGTTGGTTCTCGGCATGATTTTGGGGTAACTCTGCTGTTGGCCTGTGTGCCTGGGTAATTTGTGTGTCATCTGTCTGTTTTTGGGAGCACCCAACCCCTAGCCGCCTCCTCTTCCCAACCCTAGCCGCCCCTCCTCCTCACCCCCTCCCATCCTCCTCCCTTCCTCGCCGCCGCCTGAGGCAGCCATCGGGCAAGCCCGGGGCGCCATGGATGGTAGCGGCGGGGCCTCGCTTGCCCTGCTCCTGTGTGGGGAACCCCGGATCTGGAGCGGCGGCTCCATTGGAAGGCACGGCCGGCTAACAGCCGTGCGGGTGGTGTTCCAGTGTCCCGGCTGTGTGGGCGGCGGGATCCGGTGGTCGTTGGCGAACGGCGGCGGCTTTTGCGACGGTTGGTGTGCGCGATCTGGCGCCTCCCTTCCTGCCCTGTTTGGCGTGCGGGTCAGCCTGGTCGGGCCGGTTCTATACAAGAGGTGCTGCTGGTGGCGGAGACCTAGTTCGGGCGAAATCCCTGGCCGGCCATGACCGGCCGCGCTGACGGCGACGACTGAGGGCATCGTTTCCCTCTTTGAAGGCGTCGATATGGATTGATCTCCTCACTTCACCTTCCCCTAGGTCTCCCGGGCGAAAGCCCTAACTCTGTTGGGTGGCAACGGCGCTCATGGCGCCGTTCCCTTCTTGAAGGCGCCGCTTTGGGAACCTTGGGGTTGGGTGATGCTTGTGGGTGGTGGGTGACGGCGGTGGTGCAGCCCTTTCCTAGCATGGATTTACGTCCGTTGCTTGGAAATGGACTCGTGTAGTTGGAGGTCATCGGCTGGTGTCGTGGTGGCGTCAACGGCGAAGGAACTGCCAAGGCTCGCGTAGGTGGAGGTTGTCGTTTGGTGTCGTGGTAGCGTCAATGGCGGAGGACCTGGCAAGGTTGTCAGCTCAATCTACTCTGAGAATGGACAAGTGGAAGATGGCGGCGGCGACACATGTGAGCGCGTCAGACCGGTTTCAGCCCCAAACCTGGCAGATGGCTCGGTCCGGGCCTCCGGCTTTAGATGTTAGGCTTAGATGAGAGGTATGGATATGTGGCCCAGCTTACATCCCTTCATCATTTGGATAGTAGTAGCGGCAGATGCTGCCAAGATGGCGGATTCAGGCATAATGTTGTTATACTTGTAAGGTCTTCGAGAATAATTAACAAAATGGGTGTATGCATCTCCCAGATGCAGAGGCTGGGGATCATCCTCCTTTTTGAAAAAAATGTCTGTTGTTAGGCTTCTCGTTGATGATAATGCCTAGAACTTGCACTCTCTATTTCCCATTTCATCTATCTCTTGTTGTCGGATTATTGTGTTTTCGTTATCCAGCTAATGAAATGGGTGGAAGCCCAGCTCAAAAGAAAAATGATTGTAGGTCAGCCGTAAGCCGCTAGAAACGTATGTCTGTTCCGAGAGAGATTCAGTTAGCATCATTACTATAGCTAGTTGCCTACTACTCCCTTCATTTCTAAATATAAGTTATTTTAGTTTTTCGTTGTTTTTTTGGATTCTGATATTTTAGTTTTTCATTGTTTTTTTAGATTCATATACATCTATAAGTGTTTTAGTGTGTAGAGTCACTCATCTTAGTCCGTCTATGGTCCACATATCACATTGTAATGTCTAAAACATCTTATAGTTAGAAACGGAGGGAGAAGATAGTTGGTGAGTCTGTGTGTATTCGGCTGCCAACTTGGCATCACTCCTCGCATGCTAATTATCGCTTGGTTTTTTAGTGGACGTGTGGAACCGATGGACGGGCATGTGACCTATGTGACGACTATTCAGTACTTACATTTGTTTTTGTTTTGGTATAACGCGACTAATCTTTCCAAAGGGGCTTTCGCAACATCTGTGCGGTCTATGAGTTGCAACCCATAGACCGTGACGTATAACGGTATAAGTAAGATTGCATCGTCGTTTAGATCGTTGCCAACTCGTCAAACATATCTGCCGGCGGCCAAGCTGGTGACCTTTCACGCGTGTCAAGTTTGAGGTTGTAGTGCAACACTTTAAAAGTTTTGCACCAGCTAGCCCTGTTTGGTTGGTGTTTTAAATTGCCACAGTTATCCAACCACATTTGTGGCGTGCCGCGGAGTATGGCGGCCAAAATAAGCGCCAAACTTTTGACCAAAAAGTCTGCTGCAAAACACATTGCAGATTTGTGACGAGCCTAACCTTAGTAGAAAACCAAGCGACAGCCTAGGGAGCAGGGGCGGACCCACTTGTGGTCATGGGTGTACAGATGTACACCCAAAATTTTTGGCAAGAAAACTATATATATGGTGTATATTAGTTACTAGTATGTATGCACGTGCAATGCACGTCTTAAAAGAATAGAGTGATTTTGAAGCATGACTGAAAAAAGTATAACAGAGTGATTTTGATAAATGGAATTCCACCCACAATTGTTTTTAATATTCACACAAAAAACTGCACATTCACATCTAAAATACTGTAGGTTCATTAAAAAAACTGTATGTTACTCTATTTTTTTTTCTCCCCATTCTCCTCCCAAACCATCTTATCTGGGCTCAAGTCGTCATCTGCTCAAATGGTAATATGGCCCATGAGGCATTACATATGGGCCTTTTTTTTCTGGAAGGGCGACGTGAATGTTCTAGAACAGAGTAGAGGCAACATCAATCTACTGTTCATGGCGAATCCGGCTGATCTTAGCCCTTGGATTTTGGAGACCAACGGTTATGATTGATGCTCTGGATCCATTTCAAAACTGGTACACTGTAGAGTAGTATTAGTTATGTGTGTTAACTATGATGTAGTTTAAGCAATGTATCATGTTCATTTACATGAGTCGTGCATCTCGTCCAACAAGACCATCTCGTTTTGGCACACTTGCGCACGACCTGACTGGCCCAACACCACTATCTTGATCCCTTGGCTCCCAGTTACCATCTCTATTTTGAACCATCCCATTTACTTACATAGACGCCCTATTACTATTGTTACTTGAAAGAAATGTTGTTATAGTTTGAGTGCAAGATTTTTTCTGCAAGACGTCATGCCTTGTTTATTACCATGAAAATTGTAGGGTTGCACAGTAAATAATCTTCAATATTAGCCATGTCCTTAAGATATTTGAGGTACTGTCAACTGTGATAGGGGAAAAAAGTTCTTGCTATGTAAATATTTTAGGTATCACATTGGGTTAAAAAAATTGAACACCCAAATCTAAAATCCTGGATCCGCCACCTATGGCGCGCCGAACCTTTGGCGTGGCAAGGTGTGGCCGGCGACCAAACGGCAGCTAGTGGCAGCTCTTCCCTGTTTGTGCAGTTGTGCACGACGTGCGGAGACGCGACTGCAGGGCGATGCGCGCATGCATGTAGATACAGTGCAGCACACGGCATCATGGGCTCATGGCGCGACAACGACGGAACTCATAGCTGCCTCCTTGTCCTTGCTAACGCTCCAAATCCATCTGTCTTTCCGGGGAGCAGCGCAAGGCATCTCACGGTCAGCTGGCTAGGCATGACGCCGCACGTCCGGCGATGTCGACGTGCGATGGAGCGGCGAGCCCAGCTAAGCTACCTGCTAGCCGTAGCCTGTTGCGTGTGAAAACACGAGCGGCAGAGGCAGCAAGTTTGACCGGCGCGGAGCAGGTGATTGGTCACGACTCCGTATGGCTGATTGATGGACGCGACGGGGTGATATGCAGCGTGAACGGTGCCGCACTCAAGGCAGCAGGCAGCGGACGGGACGGGCAGTTGTAGCCCACAGCTAGCTAGCGCTCCAAACGATGAAGGCAATTTGGTCCATGCACGCCACCCCTGCTGCCTGCCTACTCGTACGTGTAGACGTAGCCATGCACTACTTCAGGCCATCTAAAGTCAAATCACTCGTCTCAGTGTCTTCAGAAAGGCAGCGGTTGGGCCAAGCATGATGCATCCCCACACCACTCAGATAAAATATATAGTACGTACGAATTCAACAAATTTAGAAAGCTTAATTAACCCTCGCATCATTTGTAAAGAGATACTACCTCCTCCTGGTTTATTGACCCCTTTGTAATTTGTGATAAATTTTAATCATAGATTTAACCAACAAAATATTAATGCATGTCATTAAAAATTATATCGTTGGATTTGTATTTAAATATAGTTTCCGATAATATAATTTTGTTATGCATAACCAATATTTTATTAATTAAAATCATGACCAAAATATGACACTGAATACGAGGGCACTAATAAACCAGGACGGAGGTAGTACGTACTACAAAAATAATTGTATATTTTTTTCAAAGTACCATTTACGATACGCATAACTGTCATATATACTTATATACTTTAAAAAAAGTTATATACGGACTTTAAAAGCAAGCTAGCCACCCGCAAAAAGGAAAGGTAGCCAATTGGGAACAGGATTACTGAATGTCTCGTCAACCAATTGGTAAGTGCTAGCACAAATACTTGATCTGGTTCCTGTGAACTGGCAAGCCTTGCAAATTAACCTGGTTTTTGAATACTAGTAGAAAATTTAGTTTAGTTGCACATCAATCAGCTGATTTTTGAACTCGGGGTCATTCGATTTTTGAATGAAGGAAGGAGAATGAAGGGCCTCGCAGAGAGAAGGAAGGGGTTCGCTATCATCAATCCAGTATCTATTTTGGGGTTCAGGGTGAGGGCGGTGGTGGACGGTGGTGGTGTGGGGCTTCGCGGAGAAAAAACTCGGCGCAGGGGGTGGTATGGGGTAGTGGGATGGCCGGGGGCGACGGAAGACTGGCAGTGGGGGTGGTTCCAGGGAGGGCGGGACGGCGGTTAGGCCGGCGGTGGCTGGCTGTTCAAGGAAGAAGATGCACCAAGAGATTGAAGAAAGACCGTGGGCCGTTGATTTGGCATCCAACGGTTCACAAAATCGACTGACCCTAATTTTTTTTCACCTGACTGATGTTTAGCCATGCCCTAAAAAATCACACTGCCTCGACGCGGAAAACAAACACTAACACTAAAACCACTACTAGTAGAAAGGAGACACCATCTACCGTTGCCTCCCACCGTAACTGTCCTGCTAACATCTGCCTACTAATTTCATTCGGAAATGGACCGTGCTCATCTTCCCAAGACGTCCAGCACGATGGGGGGAGTATCAGTTGATACCAACCCACAAATGCTCTCTTGCTACCGATTTAAAAGTTTCAAATTTAAGCATCATGACAAATTCTAAAAAAATCATTAATGTTCACATCACATGTTTAGATAACCCCTAAAAATTCAGATTGAAATTCGAAATATATACCGAGAAACAAAAAAGAGAAATCCGTCATAAATAGTGTCAAAAGAAGACAAAAGATGAAATACTACTACTGCGGAGTGTCAGTTCTGCCTTCGCCCTGGCTGGCTATGGCAGCGTGCACGCGTTCGGCCTGCGGGTCTGCGACGCTGGGAGCCTACTACCCACAAACGATAGACTACTTAAGTGAACACGGAAGTTGCAACATTTTTTTTGCGAGTAAATCGAAGGGCCTAGGCCGTTCTTTCATTAGATAGAAAAGAGAGAGCTGTACAAAGGCAAAACAGTCTAGGTCTAGAGCTGATTGCCAACAGAGTCAGAACTCCGAAAATACAGTGCATAAGCTGGCCTAGCTGGGCTGAGGGCAAAACAAGAAGAAGCAGAGAAGAAATAAAAAAAGGTCACCGATACAACCCGCTGCTCTCCAGGCCCTGATGTCTTCTCTAATCAAATCCAGCACCCTTTCAACGCTGCAGGCCACATGCTCAAAAATTCTCACATTTCTTTCTTTCCAGATCCTCCAGTGGATGAGAATGATAATGGTGTCAAAATTGCGTCTGGCAGACTTGGGGACATCCTTCCGTGTTCTCAGCCACCAAACCTCAGTATTGGCATAACTGTCATCCGGAACAAGAAAATACGCTCTCGTCCAGTCCCTGAACCTCCTCCAAACCTGCTGAGTGAACCGACAATGCACAAAAAGATGTGTGCAGTCTTTGTGCGTTGAGATGCACAACGGACAGTTGCCATTAGAAGGCCAACCCCTCCTCTCCAAATTATCTGCGGTCAAGCACCTACGATGAACAACGAGCCACATAAAGAATTTGCATTTTGGGGGTGCTTTGGATTTCCATATTGGCTTGTGGCAAGCAAAGTGCACATTCGCAGCAAAGAACATGTTATATGCGCTGCCAACGGAGAAGTTGTGATCCTTGGTCCACTTCCAAACAAAGCGACCAGGAATACCCACGGATAAGGAGACCTGCTAAGTGATGTCCCAAATTTTGAGATATTGAGCCATGGCCTGCACCGAAATCCCTCCTGATATATCCCTGATCCAAATACCAGTGTGAAGAACCTCCTTAACCGATCGCCTAGAATCCTTGACAAATGAGAATAAGGCTGGAGCCAAGTCTTCTATGGAGACCCCCCCCCCCCAAGGCAGCCACTTGTCGGTCCAGAATCTTGCCCTCAGTCCATCCCCTAAGTAGACTGAAGTCGCCACTTTAAACATATGTGAGATCTCCTTCTCCTGAGCCTCTAAAAGTTGATGCCACGACCTTTCTTCGACATCCCATCTCGCACATGGCCACCTACAGCGTAGGGCTTGACTGAACCATTTGAGATTTAGGACACCCAGACCCCCACATTCCTTAGGCATGCATACCCTAGCCCAAAGTAACAGGCAATGCCCACCACTAATATCAACGTCTCCTTTCCAAATAAAACCCCGACATCTCCTGTTGATTGTCTTAAGTGCCCACGTTGGCAGCGGCAGAACCGACAAGAAGTGGATTGGCAGGGCCATTAGAACTGACTGCGTGAGTGTTAAACGTCCCGCAGGGGCCATAAGCTTGGGTTTCCACCCCTTCATTTTGTTGAAAAACTTGTCGATGAGTGGCAAAATGTCCTGACGTCTCAGCGTGAAAATAGAAAGCGGCAATCCCAGGTACTGCAAAGGGAAGGGCTTCTGCTGACATGAAAAGTGTTGCGCCACACTAGCAAAAACAACGTCATCACACCTGATGCAAGTAATAGTAGTTTTTTGCATATTGATGTGAAGGCCCGTAGCCTCGGCAAACAGTGTTAGAATGGCTGAGATTACCTCCAAATCCCTCGGGTAAGGTCTGAAGAAGATAATGGCATCATCTGCAAAGAAGGAAGCTCTTGGGCACTTGGGAGGTAGGCCTAGATCAGATAGCAGCTTATTTTGGACCGCCCAATGGATCATGGCTTGCAGTGTGTCCATGGCTAGAATGAAGAGGGCCGGAGATATTGGATCTCCTTGTCTGACACCGTAGCCAAGAGAGAACGGCTCACAAGTCTCACCATTGACCAACACTGATGACGACGCTGTTCGGAGTAGACCACAAACCCAAGAACACCAGCGTCTGCCAAAGCCTCGCCTTGTCTGAATCTGTATGATGAATTCCCATGACAAAGTATCAAAAGCTTTGGAAATATCCAGCTTCATAAGTATAGCCGTGGACTTCTTTCGATGTAGTAGTCTGGCCGTGTTGCGAACAAATTTGAAGTTCGCATGTATGCTCCTCTGGGTGGTGAACACACTCTGGGCTTGTGAGTTGAGAGTTGGTAGCAGGGGGGCAAGACGCACAACCAAGACTTTAGCAAAGATTTTAGCAGCCCCATGAATTAAGTTGATCGGCGTAAAATCAACCACTTGTAGGGAGCACTCTTTCTTGGGCAGCAAAGTGATGATGGAGGAATTAAGACAACCAAAAGAGTTGAAATTGCTCCTGTGGAGCTCATGCATGACCGCCATAAAATCATTCCCAATGATATCCCAACAAACCTTGTAAAAGAGACCCGAGAAGCCATCCGTCCCCGGCGCATGGTCGGACGGCATCTCCATAATCACTTGTTTGACTTCAGTGTCAGTAAAAGTCGCTTCTAAACCATTTGCAAGATCCGGAGGAAGGGATTGAAGGTTTAATTGTTCCAGCTTCAAGGAATATTGCAGTCACGCAGGTGCACCCATCAGACAACTGTAGAAATCTCTGACCATTTCCAGTTTGTCTTCCAAAGCAGAAGCCGTGTGCTAACCATTTCTAAGAAATGGAATTTGGTGCTTCCGTCGACGACAATTGGCCTTAAGATGAAAGTATTTAGTATTGGCGTCTCCTTTTCGCAACTCGCGTACTTTTGCCCACTGACGCAGCCTAACTCTTTCTAGAGAAGCAAATGCCAAGCATTTTCCCTTCAGAAAGGCTTTAAGGCGTCGTTCCTCCTTCGGCAGGGTTCTGCATTCATGTGCGCTATCAAAACGTAGGATTAACTCATTCACAATTTGGAATTGCAAGTTCATAAAGCTCTGTTTCCTCTGTCCCCAACTTCTGAGAGCTTTGGCAGTATGTTGTAGCTTGACACTGAGAATTAACATGGGATCCTCCGCAGAAACTTCCTCTTCCCAGGCTGTCTTGACATTCTCAATAAACCCAGGCAACTTGACCCAGAAGTTCTCAAACCGAAAGTGGCGAACCTTCGGCCGGTCCAAGGAGCAAGTCAGGAACAAAGGGCAGTGATCTGAAATGCTAGAGCTGAGTGGCAACAGGTCACTGATGGGGTAGATCTCCTCCCAGGCATTGTTAAACAGAACACGATCCAACCTGGCCACCACAGTGTGTTCTTGATCATTGCACCATGTAAATCTCCTACCCACCAGTGGCATGTTGTGAAGGCCCAGTGTATTAATGGTGTGCTTGAACTTGTTAGTCAATCTCCTGTTGATTCTATGAGTGATGCGTTCATCTTCATTACGTACCAAATTAAAATCCCCATTCAGGATCCATGGTACCTGAACATCCCTCCCAATCTCCATGATTTCCTCAAGGAATCTGACTCTTTCTAAATTGACTTGAGGCCCGTAGACCGAAGTAACCAACCACTCTTTACCATCCACTAAGGAGGTAACCTTGATGGTCATAGAGAATCCCCCCTTGTGTTCTGTGATTGTATGGTCATAGAGATTTGGTTGTGTGCACTCAGCTCTTTGATCTCATGAAGAACACCAGCAATCTCAGCATGATCAAAATCTTCTATCTCCCACAGCTTTATGATTGCTTGAGCGTCGCTCTTGACGACAACTCTACGGAAGCCTCTTTCCAGGGCCATTCGCACCCCATCCCGAATTGCCTCCACTTCCATTTCCATCGAGCTTGCTGCAAACTCATACCAGAGAGCCTGTGCACGTAGGAGATTGCAAAAACTATCACGGATCACCAGCCTGGAAGATCCTTGATTCGTATTCTCACCAAAGGAGGCATCAACATTCACCTTGATCACTCCATTTTCAGGTGGTGACCATTTAGCTTTCACCTTCAGCGCCTTAACTATGGTTTCTTTTCCTGCCACAACCAAATCCATCACTGTATCAGTAACCCATTTGATAGATTGCGCTATGGTACATCCAGCCTCCCCATGTTTTCTTGTGTTTTGCTCAGTCCATATTGCCCACGCACCACAACAAATAATGCAAGCATCTGCCTGAGAAACCTTGGTTCCATCAACAAGATCAAGTGTCCATGAGTGTGGGTGAACTTTGGGAATTGTAATGCCAGTTAGACTTTTCATCTCGTCCCAGAACCTCTGAGCCCAAGTGCAATAAAAAATTGCATGCATCGAAGCTTCAGGCTGCCCACAACTTTCATAGAAATCAATTTCCTCCATATGTCTATGCTTCAGCACTGCACGACAGGTAATGAAATCATGACAAATACGCCACCAAAAATTCTTAACCTTTGGAGGAACTTCAAGTCGCCACATTTTCTTCCATGCTTTTGCTTGACTACTGCTGAAACTCGGTTGGACTCTTTGATGGCATTTAGATACTAGCTCTCTGTATGCAGACCTTACTGTGAAATTCCCATTCTTTTCAAAGTGCCATGCCCATGAGTCCTTAGTGAAGCAACCGAGGGGGATCCTATAGATTGCACTCACATCAGGTTCAACAAAATACAATTTTATCATATTGATATCCCATTCCCCAATGTCTTCATTTATCAGTTCTTGTACTCTGTTCATGGGTGCACCTAGGAGCTTCACAACAGGTTTGAAACCATAATTAGATGGAATCCATGGATCATCCCAATGCCGAATAGAAGAGCCATCTCCAACCCTCTTCACCAACCCCGGTTTTAGTGCCTCTCTACCATGGAGTATTTCCCTCCAAATATGTGATGACCCTCTCTTATTCTTGGCTAACATAAAGTCATGATCATGAAAATACTTACCCTTAAGAACTCTAGCACACAACGATTCCGGTGTGGTAATCAAACTCCAGCCCTGTTTTGCAAGCATAGCCTGATTGAAAATTTCAAAATCCCTAAAGCCCATGCCTCCATCCTTTTTGGTATAGCTAAATCTCACCATTTTTCCAATGTAGCTTCCTTCGGTTTTCATTTCCACCCCAGAAGAATTGAGCAACTATAACAGTCAACCTCTTACATAGTTTTTTGGACAACCTGAAACAACTCATGGAATATGTGGGAATTTCCTAACAAACCACTTTGATCAAAACTTCCCTTGTTGCGGTGCTCAAAGATCAAAACACTGAGGAAGCCAGAAGACTCAGTGGCGATGACACAACCAGAGTTGGAGACCATGTCTATGAATTTTTATTTATGATCTCTTCAGAGCCCAACAGGAGACGAGGCCGGAGCTAGTGACAGAATGAGTTCCAAACAAAGTTACTGAGGCAATGAATGTCAGGTTGTGTGCACCAATTTCCAATGAAGAGATAGAGAGTGTGCTCTTTATGATGAATCCTAACAAATCCCCTGGTCCTGATGGGTTTACGACGGGTTTCTATATTCGTCATTGGCACTTAATTAAAGATGTGAGGGTGGTGAAATTCCAGAGATTGTGAACAGTACCGTGTTGGTTCTTATTCCTAAAATCAAAAATCCGCAAGATTTAACATGGTACAGACCGATCTCCTTGTATAATGTGCTCTATAAGCTAGCTTCAAAAGTCCTTGCTCTACGACCGAGACCAGTACTGGATGATATCATTGCGTAAGAGTAGTCAGCGTTTGTCCCGGGCCGATTGATTTCGGACAACGTCCTAACGGCATACGAGTGCATTCATTATCTTAAGAAAAAGAAGGGAAAGTCTGGAGATATGGCAGTGAAGCTTGATATGGCTAAGACGTACGATAGGGTGGAATGGGCATACTTGCGTGTGATGATGGAGAAACTTGGGTTTGCTGCTGAGTGGATTGACCGGGTAATGATATGCGTTCAGATTGTGTCTTTTTCAATTCAAGTTAATGGGCAATTCTTAGAATCTTTCAGACCTACCAAAGGCATCATGCAAGGTGATCCCATCTCACTGTATCTATTTCTCATATGTGTGGAAGGGTTGAGAAGTTTATTGAAATTTCGTGGCCCATACCAGCTATCCCGTGGTGTTAGAGTTGGAAAACATGCTCCATGGGTGTCACACTCGTTGTTTGCAGATGATTGTCTGGTCTTTACACGGGCCTCTTCTGAGGCGGCTACCAGATTGCATAACACTTTGGAGGTCTATCGACAAGCTTCAGGGCAAATGGTGAACTGGGGGAAGTCTGCCATATTCTTCAGTGCCAATTGTTCCGCCGAGATGAAAGCGGTGGTCCATGAGCAAACTGAGATTGAGACGGAAGCTCTAGTTGAGAATTATTTGGGGCTGCCAACGGTCATTGGTCGCTTGTCCGATGTTCTATTTGAACTCATTAACACTAGTATTCGTAAACTAGTAAATGGGTACGTTCCCAAACTTTTGTGCAACATTTTTGGTTGAATAGGTGATCGGACACAACAATGGAGCACGACATGGTATCGGAGCACATAGGCACGCAACGGGCTAGCTGCTACGTACTTATACGTCATTTTGTTCAAGAATTGGTTGCCACGTCTGATCATACGCCATATGTGCCCAGTAGCTCGCGCCCTCGCGCTGCTTCCGGTCACTTTGAGTAAAATCAGTCGTTTCCAAGTGGTATCGCATACATCCACTGCTATCTTCCGATCTCTTGATGGCATGTGTAGATGCTTGTGCCCCGGAATAGCATATGGCACCAGCCATCACATGACCTTGTGTTTGCAAATTTTAAAAATCAAAACTTATGCTTCTGAAAATACTGAAAAAAACCTAATGTTAACAAGACATGTGTCTACAAGACATTGTTGGCTTGAAAGGCAAAATCCAACCACCCATCTTGGTAGCTAGGGCTTCGCTCCCTGCCGCCGCTCTCCGCCCGTGGCCACCTTCGCCACGGCGAATCCATCCGCGCCTACCCTGGTCTACCGGTCCCGCGGTCGTATGGCTAGCCCATCGCTGCCATCCTCACCGCATCATCCGAGCACGCCTGGCTCGGAGGCATGCCTTTGCCTTTCGGACAGTGGATCTAAGGGGGGCGACTCACCATTGACACCGCAGTCTTATGCCTCGGTCATCCGGATCAACGTGGGCAAACCCGTGATTCTGGCTACTGGCGCCGCACCTCCGGGTCCTCGCCTGCAGCGGTGGTTATCCT
>NC_041386.1:662521523-662541342 GCF_002162155.2 Triticum dicoccoides | reverse complement strand
GGAGACGGGGCAAGGCAACACCTCCAGCGGCTACAACCGCGACGCCACGCCACTTACACTACTCCTATAAAGCCGACCTCGCCGGCCGTTTCCACAGGTGCCTCCAAGCCGCCCATCCCTCTGTTCGCTATTCAAGCCGCGTTCGCTGCATCCATTGCGGCCGCCTAGGCCATTTGCACAAGAGCTGCCACTTCAAGCACCTCCCACGACAACCACTCCCACCGCTCCGCGGTCTGCCACCACCACCACCTCGCGACCCCTGCCCCACCCGACCTCACGCTCCCGAAGGGCGTCCGCTTGCTGCCCATCCGCAAATCCTCCAAGGCACGGTCTTCCCCGAAACCCGGGTTGCCATGGCCTCTTCCCTCCCCGCTGCTTCGTCCCAGGTCCAGGCGGAGCTGTCCCGCGGCGCCCTGGAGAGGTGCCCACTTGGCTCCACGATCCACCTCGAGTTCACCCAGGAGATGCCCGATAGGAAGGTCCGCCTGCGCGCCACCGCTCTGCTCATTTTGGTGGTTGCTGAGGGGATGTACCCGACCAGGGTGAAGGAGGCCATCCTGGCTGAGTTCCCCGAGCTGCCCCGACAGCTGTGTTCATCTCCTTCTACTTCGACTCCTTCATCGCCCGCTTCACCGATCCCCTCTGGCGCGACACCGTCTTCGAGTGTGGTGTCTTCCACGACAATCAGGGCTCGATCTTCGGGGTCAAGGACTGGTCGCGGTGCACGCGCTCCAAGCTCAAAATGATGCGCTTCCGGGCGCGCCTCTTCCTAGAGGGCATGCCGCTTCAGTCCAGGTCGCTCGCTGTGGTCGCCAAGATGCTGTCGATGATCCGGATTGATGTTGTGGAGGTCGAGACGCTCCACGAGACCGAGACCTTCTTCGTGCTCTACGTGTGGCTGGAGACGTCGGACAAGCTGCAGCGCTGGGTGGAGCTCGGCACGCACGAGCCCCACCGCAACATCGACCCCCTCGACCACCTGCATCTTCCGGCCGGGTTCGTCCAGTCCCTCGACCACTCCACGCCGCTGCCCCTCTGCCCGCGCGTCGAGGCGGGCCTGGTGTTGGTGCACCTGGACGAGCTTGAGGAGTTCTCCGCCCCGGGTGCTCGCGACGGACCTGGGGCTGGCCAGGAGGGGGAGCGGCTCGACGTGCGTCCCTTGTCATGGGCGCGTGGAAGCATCGTCGGCTCCTTCTCGGCAGCTTGGCGCACCTCAGTCTTCTCGCGCTTGGGAGGTGCTGGGAGCGGGCCATACCAAGGACGTCATGTGGCTATTGTCACCAGCGACGAGGTCGGGTCAACTTGCTGGACAGCCGCATGGGCCCTTTGACGCTGGCGGTAGGACCCCAGGAGGACACGGGTGCGGCTTTGCCCATGCATGGGCTGGACCAGCAGGTGCTGGTGGCCTCGGAGCAGGAGGCTCGGGCCCCGCTGGCAGAGGGGGTGCAGGGCCCACGATCAGTGGTTGACCAGCTCATCGCTGATGTTGCCCTACCGCTCGCCCCCCCTCCTGCCGCGCCCTGCCATGCAAAAGAGGGCACCGCGCCGTCGACGTTCACCGGTCTCCAACCCCAGGCGCAGCGGGCGGCTCGCCTCTCAGGCAACTGTCACCCTGAATGCGGTGGCACAGGCGCAGCAGCTCATCACGCAGAAGCTTGGATTGGAGCCCCCGAAGAAGACGCCCTGCATCGATACGAGCTCTCCTTCGACCGTCCGCTCACATTGGCTCAGATCAAGGCGCTCACGGCGCTGGGTGCTGCTCCTAGAGTGAAGGCGATGGTGGTGGGTGGAGCCTCCAACCCGTCAGTCTAGGGCTGCCCCCAGCGTTGCGCACTCAACAGTAGTTTCCCATGGATGGCTGCCCAATGCTAGTTTGGAATGTTAGAGAGTTGAACTTGGCTGCTAGAAGAGGTGTAGTCTGGAGATTAGTGCAGCAGTTTAATGTATCATTCATGTGCTTCCAAGAATCAAAAGTTTCAGAGGTTACCAGTGAGTTTGTTACTGAGTGCTGCAGACCTGCCTTCACCGGCTTCTGCTTCGAGCCGGCTGATGGCACGCGAGGCAGGATCATCCTGGCTTGGAAAGACAACGAGATCGCGATCTCCTCATCACAATGCACTCCTTCCTTCATACCGGCTGTCTACTGCCATCGGAAATTGGGGAAGGCTTGGAGAATCATTGGGGTCTATGGGCCTCAGGCCAACACAGATAAGATCAGTTTCTTGGGCGAGCTCAGGGCGACCTTGATCGCCAACCCATGTCCAACTATATGCGTTGGGGATTTCAATCTTATCTGTCAAGCTGTGGACAAATCCGACAGTCGGATTAACCGGAGGATGATGAACGTGTTCCGCCGTTTCATCTCTGACATGGAGCTCACGGATCTATACCTCCATGGGAGATCCTTCACCTGGAGCAACGAGCAGCAGCATCCAACGAAAGTCAAGCTCGATAGGGTGTTGTTCATTGAGGGATGGCATGATCTCTTCCCCTCTTGCCTCTTGCAAGGCCTTTCCTCGGCCGTCAGCAACCATTGCCCGCTGCTGCTGACCTGTGACACGGACTTCAAGCACAATAGGAGATTCCGTTTTGAGAACTACTGGATCAATATTGAGGGCTTCGACGACGTGGTCGCGGTGGCCTAGGAGCAACCGGTCGCCTCGACTGATTCATACGTGGTGCTGCACACCAAGCTGGGGCGGGTGGCCAGATCTCTGAAGGTGTGGCACGGCCAGAAACTCACTCAGATGAGCCGCGCGTTGGATGTGATCAATAATTGATCTATAGACTGGACAAGGCCAGCGACTCGAAGGACCTGACGCATGATGAACACCGATTCCACAACAATCTGAAAGTACGTCCTCTTGATATCAGCATGCTGCAGTGATCGTTCTGGAGGCAGCGGGCACGAGTGATCTGGATCAGAGAAGGGGATGCATGTACAAAATTCTTTCACATGAAGGCCTCATTAAGATAGAGAAAGAATTATATCCAGTCCTTCTTGCATCAAGGACAGCGTATCTTAGGGCAGGAAGATAAGCTCCAGCTAGCCTGTGATTTCTTCTCTGACCTCCTAGGGCAACCGGTGCCAAGGTTGGTATCTCTCAACTTTGAAGCATTGCAGTTCATGCCCAACAACGAGATGCTGCAGCAACTGGACAGTGACATCTCAGAGCAGGAGCTGTTAGATGAAATCAACAATCTTAATGCAGAGAAGGCGCCTGGGCCAGACAGATTTACGGTCTTATTCTATCAGAGGTGCTGGCCCATCATCAAGGGGGACCTGATGACTGCCCTGTCCAAGTTTGCCGAAAGAAACGTAAGGAACCAACAGGCTCTGAACACTGCTGTCCTGATCTTGCTGCCCAAGGTGGAAGGGGCCTCGTAGCTAACAGAATTCAGACCAATTAGTTTGATACACAGTGTGGCCAAGCTGATCACAAAAATTCTTGCTAGATGGTTGCAGCCTGCGATGGATAGTTTGATTGCGCCCTGTCAGAGCGCCTTCATAAAGAAGAGGTCTATCCCGGACAACTTCATGTACATCCAGGCCATGATCAAAACCCTCAAGATGAAGAAAACGCTGGCCATCCTCCTGAAAATTGATACTGTCAAAGCCTTTGACACTGTTTCATGGGAGTTCTTGCTTGACCTGCTTCGAGCGAGAGGCTTTGGCCGCCGATGGATCAACTGGATTGCTGGGCTGCTTGCAACAACGTCAACAAAAATTGGCATCAATGGGGATCTGTCTGACACAATATATCACCACATAGGCTTCCGGCAGGGGGATCCCCTCTCTCCGCTTTTGTTTGTCATTGTTATGGACTCGCTTGCTAGGCTCGTCGAGGCTTCCTGTCGCGCTCATGTCCTTCAGAGCATTGGCACGGTCTGTATGCTGTACAGAATCTCAATGTATGCTGACGACATTGTGCTCTTCATCAACCCCTCAAGAACTGAGATGCACGCTACCATCACTTTGTTGGACTTCTTCCAGTCGGTCTCTGGTCTGCGGGCAAGCTGGGTAAAGAGCATGGCCTCTCCGATCATGTGCACAGAGGAACAAATAGAGGAGGCGGTGGTGGAAACGGATTGCCTGACCAAAGCCTTCCCAATCACTTACCTCGGGCTCTCTCTATCTGATGCAAGATTACGGAGAGAAGATTTGCAACCAATTATTGACTGCCTTGCGAAGCGACTGAGGGGATGGAAGGCCAAGCTAATTGCATTGCTGGGCAGAATTGAGTTGGTCAATACAGTGCTAACAACCATAGCTATCTACTGGATCATGGCAATCACGCCACCAGCTTGGTTCCTTAAAATGATTGATAAGCTGCGACGTGGATTCCTATGGGTGGCAGACGAGTCTTCTCCGGGCGGTAAGTGCCTCGTTAGCTGGAAGAAGGTCTGCAGACCGCGAAAATTTGGCAGCCTGGGAGTGCATGATCTGCAGCGCCAAGGAGCTGCGCTCCGCGCTCGATGGCACTTGACTAGCTGGATGGATGACTGCATGCCATGGCGAGAACTAGTTCTGCCTCACGATCCGGCAGCCGAGGGTATATTCAGAGCATCGACGGAAATAATCATCGGCGATGGGAGGAGGACTAGTTTCTGGCGCTCACACTGGGCGCAGGGATGCCGGCCGGCAGACCGGTGGCCGGAGCTCTTTACGCACTGCAACGGGCGCCGGCTTGCGCTCCGGACGGCGCTTGAAGGCAATGCATGGCTCAGATATGTGAAGCCAAACCCCAACGCCACAGTGCTGCACCAACTCTGTGAGCTTTGGGAGGTGGCTTCAAGCATCCTGCGCGGGGAGGGAACACCGGACATCCTTCACTGGAAGTGGACCTCTGATGGCAAGTACACGACGGCCTCGGCATATCACAAGATATTTCAAGGGTCCATTGTGACCAACGACAAGGAGATCATCTGGTCCAAGGAGGCGCCGCGGGCCAAATCCTTCGCCCGGATACTGTTGCGGGGAAAAATGCTTGACGACGGACAATCCCCAGCACCGACAGATACATCATGACTCGATCTGCTCGCTTTGTCGCGCGGCGCCTGAGATGGCACACCACCTCATCGCAGCCTGCCCGTTTTCTATGCAGGTCTGGTAAAAAACGGCGCACTTTTTGGGCAGCCCGTTATCAGACCTGGCAATGCCCACTGCTGCCTGCCTGCGGACGCGCTTCAGAAGCGAGACGTGATCGCTGCCACATGCGAACAGGGCTATGATGTCTACTACACAACCTTCTTCTTGTTGACGTTGTTGGGCCTGCAAGTGCACAGGTTTGTAGGACAGTAGCAAATTGCCCTAAAGTGGATGACCTAAGGTTTATCAATCCGTAGGAGGCGTAGGATGAAGATGGTCTCTCTCAAACAACCCTGCAACCAAATAACAAAGTTTCTCTTGTGTCCCCAACACACCCAATACAATGGTAAATTGTATAGGTGCACTAGTTTGGCGAAGAGATGGTGATACAAGTGCAATATGGATAGTAGATAAAGGTATTTGTAATCTGAAATTATAAAAACAGCAAGGTAACAAGTGGTAAAAGTGAGCGTAAATGGTATTGCAATGATAGGAAACAAGGCCTAGGGTTCATACTTTCACTAGTGCAAGTTCTCTCAACAATAATAACATAGATAGATCATATAACAATCCCTCAACATGCAACAAAGAATCACTCCAAAGACACTAATAGCAGAGAACAAACGAAGATATTATGGTAGGGTACGAAACCACCTCAAAGTTATTCTTTCGGATCAATCTATTCAAGAGTTCGTACTAGAATAACACCTTAAGACACAAATCAACCAAAACCCTAATGTCACCTAGATACTCCATTGTCACCTCAAGTATCTGTGGGCATGATTATACGATATGCATCACACAATCTCAGATTCATCTATTCAACCAACACAAAGTACTTCAAAGAGTGCCCCAAAGTTTCTACCGGAGAGTCAAGAACGTGTGCCAACCCCTATGCATAGGTTCATGGGCGGAACCCGCAAGTTGGTCACCAAAACATACATCAAGTGGCACATGATATCCCATTGTCACCACAGATAAGCACGGCAAGACATACATCAAGTGTTCTCATAAAAGACTCAATCCGATAAGATAACTTCAAAGGGAAAACTCAATTCATCACAAGAGAGTAGAGGGGGAGAAACATCATAAGATCCAACTACAATATCAAAGCTCGGGATACATCAAGATCGTGCCATAGAGGGAACACGAGAGAGAACACAAGAGACAGAGATCAAACACATAGCTACTGGTACATACCCTCAGCCTCGAGGGTGAACTACTCCCTCCTTGTCATGGATAGCACCGGGATGATGAAGATGGCCACCGGTGAAGGATCCCCCCTCTGGCAGGGTGCCGGGAAGGGCTCTAGAGAGGTTTTTGGTGGCTACAGAGGCTTGCGGTGGCGGAAATCCCGATCTATCTTGATATTCGATGTTTTTAGGGTACGTAGGCTTATATAGGCGAAAGAAGTCGGTCGGGAGGTGCTCGAGGGGCCCACAAGACAGGGGGCGCGCCCAGTAGGGGGGGGGGGGCTCCTATCTCGTGGCCTCCTCAAGGGTCTTCTGACGTGAACTCCAAGTCTCCTGGGTGATATTCTTCCAAAAAATCACGTTGCCGAAGGTTTCATTCCGTTTGGACTCCGTTTGATATTCCTTTTCTTCGAAATACTGAAACAGGCAATAAAACAACAATATGGGCTGGGCCTCCGGTTAGTAGGTTAGTCCCAAAAGTAATATAAAAGTGAATAATAAAGCCCGTAATCATTCAAAACAGATAATAAAATAGCATGAATGCTTCATAAATTATAGATACATTGGAGACGTATCAAGAATCCCCAAGCTTAATTCCTACTCGTCCTCAAGTAGGTAAATGATAAAGAAAGAATTTATGAAGTGTGAATGCTAGAGGTGCACAAGTTTGATCAATGATAATTTCAATCACCTTTACTAGCATCATTATATGTCATAACAGTAGTTCATCTCATAAAACTATTCATAATCAAGTAACAAGCTATTCACATGTTAAAGCATAGACCATAAACTTTCTTGAAAACTAGCAAACTTCATTCTTAGTCATCAAGCAATTGCAATTCATCCTATTTTCAAGAAGGGTCTATGTCAGAGCTTTGATTTAGCAAACTTCACATACTCAACTATCATATAGTTTTCTACAATTGCTAACACTCATGCAATACTTGTGGTTATGAAGTTTTAATCAGACATAGAGAAAGATTGGGGCTTATAATGTTGCTTTCAAACGTATTCACCTTTGGGTGATGTCAACAATAATAGTTCATGCTAACGTACATCCAATTGGATATATATCAGGATCACCCCACACAAAGTGCTTGCCAAAGGATACAATGAAAAAGGGAAAGGTGAAGATCACCTTGACTCTTGCATAAAGTAAAAGACATAAAGTAAAAGATAGGCCCTTCGCAGAGGGAAGCAGAGATTGTCATGCGCTTTTAGGGTTGGATACACAAAATCTTAATGCAAAAGAACGTCACTTTATATTGCCCCTTGTATATGGACCTTTATTATGCAGTCCGTCGCTTTTATTGCTTCCATAACAAGATCGTACAAAGCTTATTTTCTCCGCACTAATAAGTCATGCATATTTAGAGAGCAATTTTTATTGCTTGCACCGATGACAACTTACTTGAAGGATCTTACTCAATCCATAGGTAGGTATGGTGGACTCTCATGGCAAAACTGGGTTTAAGGATATTTGGAAGCACAAGTAGTATCTCTATTTGGTGCTAGGAATTTTTGGCTAGCATGAGGGGGAAAGACAATCTCAACATGTTGGAATGATCCATGACAATATACTTTAACTGAGATGCGAGAAAACATAACCCATTACGTTGTCTTCCTTGTCCAACATCAACTCTTTAGCATGTCATACATAATGAGTGCTCACAATTATAAAAGATGTCTATGATAATATTTTTATATGTGAAATCTCTCTTCCTTCAATATTCTTTCATGAATTGTTCAAATGACCAATACAATGCTTGCTAACCGTCAATAAATTTACAACCTCTACTTCTTAGATGTGAAGTCATTTCTACCCATGGGATAAGCAAATGAGACATATATAATTTCAGATTTATGACAATCAACTCATTCAACCATTTACTCATAGGATATAAGTGAAGCACACGAGTAAATGAAAAACTACTTCAAAAAGATATAAGTGAAGATCAATGAGTAGCTAAATAATTACGTAACTATGCGAAGACTCTCTTTCAATAAAGAATTTCAAATCTTGGTATTGTATTCAAACAGCAAGCAAAACAAAATAAAATGACATTGGAAGGATAACACAACTCATGTGAAGAAGCAAAAACTTAGGCTCAACCGATACTAACCGATAGTTGTCGAAGAAGAAAGGTGGGATGCCTACCGGGGCATCCCCAAGCTTAGATGCTTGAGAATTCTTGAAATATTATCTTGAGGTTCCTTCGGCATCCCCAAGCTTGAGCTTTTGTGTCTCCTTAATTCTCTCATATCATGGTTTCTCTTTATCAAAAGCTTCATTCACAACAAACTCAACAAGAACTCGTGAGATAGATTAGTATAAACCAATGCAAAACTTTATCATTTTCCACTGTAACAAATCACTAAAATAATTATTCAACATTTCATACTTCTCTGCATATCTAATACCCCTATCCTCAAATAGAATCATTAAACAAGCAAACATATGCAAACAATGCAACCATAACATCAATCTGCCAAAACAGTAAAGTCTGTAAAGAATGCAAGATTATCAATACTTCCCTAACTCCAAAAATTATAAGAAAAGTACTACGATGTAGAAGATTTATCAGAGCTAAAAATGCAAAAGGATTCAACATTATATCACTCTCTGACTTTTCTGGGGAATTTTTGCAACAGCGGTAAACTTTCTGTTTTGAAACAGCAACATGTGTACTAGCAAAATAAGCATGGCAATGGCTATCCTTGACTTTTTTTATTGAAACTAAAGATGCAAAACATTAATATAAATAAAATAAAGAAAAAACTAACAAAATAAAATGACGCTCCAAGCAAAACACATATCATGTGGCGAATAAAAATATAGCTCCAAGTAAAGTTACCGATGAACGAAGACGAAAGAGGGGATGCCATCCGGGGCATCCCCAAGATTAGCTCTTGGTTGTCCTTGAATATTACCTTGGGGTGCCTTGGGCATCCCCAAGCTTAGGCTGTTGCCACTCCTTATTCCATAGTCCATCGAATCTTTACCCAAAACTGGAAAACTTCAACCACACAAAACTCAACACAAAACTCGTAAGCTCCGTTAGTATAAGAAAATAAATCACCACTTAGGTACTGTAATGAACTCATTCTTTATTTATATTGGTGTAATATATACTGTATTCCAACTTATCTATGGTTCATACCCTTACGTACTAGCCATAGATTCATCAAAATAAGCAAACAACACAATGAAAACAGAATCTGTCAAAAACAGAACAGTCTGTAGTAATATGTATCAAACATATACTTCTAGAACCCCAAAAATTATGAAATAAATTGTTGGACCTGGAATTTGTCTATTAATCACCTTCAAAAAGAATCAACCTAAAATCACTCTCCAGTAAAAAATGGCAGCTATTCTCGTGAGCGCAAATGTTTTTGTTTTTTTACAGCAAGATCATATAGACTTCACCCAAGTCTTCCCAAAGGTTCTACTTGGCACTTTATTGAAACAAAAGCTATAAAACATGATTACTACTGTAGCATAATCATGTGGACACACAAAAACAGTAAGGGTAAATATTGGGTTGTCTCCCAACAAGCGCTTTTCTTTAATGCCTTTCTAGCTAGGCATGATGATGGCAATGATGCTCACATAAAAGATAAGAATTCAAATATAAAGAGAGCATCATGAAGTATATGACTAGCACATTTAAGTCCAACCCACTTCCTATGCATAGGGATTTTGTGAGCAAATAACTTATGGGAACAATAATCAACTAGCATAGGAAGGTACAACAAGCATAGCTTCAAAACTTTGAGCACATAGAGAGGAAACTTGATATTATTGCAATTCCTACAAGCATATGTTCCTCCCTCATAATAATTTTCAGTAGAATCATGAATGAATTCAACAATATAACCAGTACCTAAAGCATTCTTTTCATGATCTACTAGCATAGAAATTTTACTACTCTCCACATAAGCAAAATTCTTCTCATGAAAAGTAGTGGGAGCAAACTCAACAAAATAATTATCATATGAGGCATAATCCAATTGAAAACTAAAATCATGATGACAAGTTTCATGGTTATCATTATTCCTAATAGCATACAAGTCATCACAATAATAATCATAGATATCAACTCTGTTCTCATAATCAATTGGGACCTCTTCCGAAATAGTGGAATCATCACTAAATAAAGTTGACACCCTTTCAAATCCACTTTCATGTTCATCACAATAAGATTCAACATCCTCCAAAATAGTGGGATCACTACTTCCTAAAGTTGACACTCTTCCAAACCCACTTTCATCAATATAATCATCATAAATAGGAGGCATGCTTTCATCATAGAAAATATTCTCATCAAAACTTGGGGGACAAAAAATATCATATTCATCAAACATAGCTTCCCCAAGCTTGTGGCATTGCATATTATTAGCATCATGGATATTCAAGGAATTCATACAAACAACATTGCAATCATGCTCATCATTCAAAGATTTAGTATCAAACATTCTATAGATTTCTTATTCTAGCACTTGAGCACAATTTTCCTTTTCATCATACTCACAAAAGATATTAAAAAGACGAAGCATATGAGACAAACTTAACTCCATTTTTTTGTAATTTTCTTTTATAAACTAAATTAGTGATAAAACAAGAAACAAAAAGATTCGATTGCAAGATCTAAAGCTATACCTTCAAGCGCTAACCTCCCTGGCAACGGCGCTAGAAAAGAGCTTGATGTCTACTACACAACCTTCTTCTTGTAGACGTTGTTGGGCCTGCAAGTGCACAGGTTTGTAGGACAGTAGAAAATTTCCTTCAAGTGGATGACCTAAGATTTATTAATCCGCAGGAGGCGTAGGATGAAGATGGTCTCTCTCAAACAACCCTGCAACCAAATAACAAAGTTTCTGTGTCCCCAACACAACCAATACAATGGTAAATTGTATAGGTGCACTAGTTTGGCGAAGAGATGGTGATACAAGTGCAATATGGATAGTAGATAAAGGTATTTGTAATCTGAAATTATAAAAACAGCAAGGTAACAAGTGGTAAAAGTGAGCGTAAATGGTATTGCAATGATAGGAAACAAGGCCTAGGGTTCATACTTTCACTAGTGCAAGTTCTCTCAACAATAATAACATAGATAGATCATATAACAATCCCTCAACATGCAACAAAGATTCACTCCAAAGACACTAATAGCAGAGAACAAACGAAGAGATTATGGTAGGGTACGAAACCACCTCAAAGTTATTCTTTCGGATCAATCTATTCAAGAGCTCATACTAGAATAACACCTTAAGACACAAATCAACCAAAACCCTAATGTCACCTAGATACTCCATTGTCACCTCAAGTATCCGTGGGCATGATTATATGATATGCATCACACAATCTCAGGTTCATCTATTCAACCAACACAAAGTACTTCAAAGAGTGCCCCAAAGTTTCTACCGGAGAGTCAAGAACGTGTGCCAACCCCTATGCATAGGTTCATGGGCGGAACCCGCAAGTTGGTCACCAAAACATACATCAAGTGGCACATGATATCCCATTGTCACCACAGATAAGCACGGCAAGACATACATCAAGTGTTCTCATAAACGACTCAATCCGATAAGATAACTTCAAAGGGAAAACTCAATTCATCACAAGAGAGTAGAGGAGGAGAAACATCATAAGATCCAACTACAATAGCAAAGCTCGGGATACATCAAGATCGTGCCATAGAGGGAACACGAGAGAGAACACGAGAGAGAGAGATCAAACACATAGCTACTGGTACATACCCTCAGCCTCGAGGGTGAACTACTCCCTCCTCGTCATGGATAACGCCGGGATGATGAAGATGGCCACCGATGAAGGATCCCCCCTCTGGCAGGGTGCCGGGAAGGGCTCCCGAGAGGTTTTTGGTGGCTACAGAGGCTTGCAGTGGCGGAACTCCCGATCTATCTTGATATTTGATGTTTTTAGGGTACGTAGGCTTATATAGGCGAAAGAAGTCGGTCGAGAGGTGCTCGAGGGGCCCACGAGACAGGGGGCGCGCCCAGTAGGGGGGGGGGGCTCCTATCTTTTGGCCTCCTTGAGGGTCTTCTGACGTGACTCCAAGTCTCCTGGGTGATATTCTTCCAAAAAATCACGTTGCCGAAGGTTTCATTCCGTTTGGACTCCGTTTGATATTCCTTTTCTTCGAAATACTGAAATAGGCAATAAAACAACAATATGGGCTGGGCCTCCGGTTAGTAGGTTAGTCCCAAAAGTAATATAAAAGTGTATAATAAAGCCTGTAATCATTCAAAACAGATAATAAAATAGCATGAATGCTTCATAAATTATAGATACGTTGGAGACGGATCAGGCTACTTGGAAGGCCACCTGCTTATTGGTCTCCTGGTGCATTTGGAAGGAGCGGAATGACAGGATCTTCAATGTTGGAGCTTGCATGGCATCTCAAGTACACTCGAGAATAATAGACGAAGGCAGAGTATGGGTACAGGCGGGTTTAGCCCCCATGGCAAGTTTCCTTGAGCCGCCTTGAGTTTGGGTTTCTTTGCCAGTGTATTTAGGCAAGGCTGCTGGCGCCTTGTATGGATCTCTCTTTTTTCTCTCTTTCCAGTTCTCTGTGACTATTTACTTCTCCCACTGCATCAATGAAAATCAGCACCATGCCCCTTTTTCGTCAAAAAAATAAAAAAATAAAAGCAAACTCAAAATATAAATGGAGAAACAAAAACATAAATATAAATATGAATACTGTGATTCTTTGAAAAATAGAAATACAAAATAATATGATTTTTGATCTGGAATTTTTAGGGATAATACCCATGTCTTACGAATATTCACCAAATTTTGCATATATTTTTTAATGTATAAATCATATTATTGTGCGGAGAACCAACCTGTAGTTGGATGGTTATGAGGACAGTAGTATCCTAGCCCATCAGTATTTGTTCTATCTTCTCTTGCACTTCAAGATTGTAATGTATTCTTATATATATGCCCAAGAGGCTCAAGTAATGCAACATCAATTCCAACAATCACTCCATTCCTCTACATGGTACTAGCCTAACCCCAATTCAAAACTCTAGCTGCCACCGCCTGCTACCTCTTGAGCACGCGTTGGTTTTCCCTTGAATAGGAAAGGGTGATGCAGCAAAGTAGCGTAAGTATTTCCCTCAGTTTTGAGGACCAATGTATCAATCCAGTAGGAGACAACACACAAGTCACCTAGTACCTGCACAAACAATGAAGAACCTTGCAACCAACCCGATAAAGGGGTTGTCAATCCCTTCACGGTCACTCGCAAAAGTGAGATCTGATAGAGATAGTAAAGTAAATACTTTTGGTATTTTTATTGTATAGATTGGAAAGTAAAGATTGCAAAATAGTAAACGAGATGCGATGTAAATAAAAGAGATGTAAAATAATAGGAAAGAGACCCGGGGGCCATAGATTTCACTAGTGGCTTCTCACAAGAGAGCATGTATTACGGTGGGTGAACAAATTACTGCCGAGCAATTGATAGAAGAGCACATAATTATGAAGATATCTAAGGCAATGTTCATGAATATAGGCATCATGTCCGTGTCAAGTAGACCAAAACGATTCTGCATCTACTACTATTACTCCACACATCGACCGCTATCCAGCATGCATCTAGAGTATTAAGTTCATAAGAATGGAGTAACACATTAAGCAGGATGACATGATGTAGAGGGATAAACTCAAGCAATATGATATAAACCCCATCTTTTTATCCTTGATGGCAACAATACAATACGTGCCTTGCTGCCCCAACTGTCACTGGGAGAGGACACCGCAAGATTGAACCCAAAGCTAAGCACTTCTCCCATTGCAAGAAAGATCAATCTAGTAGTCCAAACTAAATCGATAATTCGAAGAGACTTGCAAAGATATCAAATCATGCATATAAGAATTCAGAGAAGAACCAAATAATATTCATAGATAATCTTATTCATAAATCCACAATTCATCGGATCTCGACAAACACACCACAAAAGAATTACATCGAATAGATCTCCAAGAACATCGAGGAGAACTTTGTATTGAGAATCAAAGAGAGAGAAGAAGCCATCTAGCTAATAACTATGGACACGAAGGTCTGTGGTAAACTACTCACGCTTCGGAGAGGCAATGGTGTTGATGTATAAGCCCTCCGTGATCGATTCCCCCTCCAACAGGTCGCCGGAAAAGGCCCCAAGACGGGATCTCATGGTAGTGGAAAAGTGGTTTTGTGGCTCTCCCTGATGTTTCTAGGCACTAGTTGGTAGTGGAAAAGTGGTTTTGTGGCTCTCCCCGATGTTTCTAGGCACTAGTAGAAAATAGGGCTTTGGTTCAGGCCTGGCCAGCCCACTAGTCCCTGTTCTTCATGAACCGGGACCCATGGGGGGCATTAGACCCGGTTCATGAGCCCAGGGGGCCGGCCGGGGCCTCGTGGGCATTGGTCCCGGTTCGTCTGGACTCATTTGTCCCGGTTCTAGGCACAAATCGGGACCAATGGGTTGCGCTCCTGGCCCACATCCACTGGTACCGGTTCATACCTTGAACCGGTACAGAAGGGGGGGGGGGGCTTTAGTCGCGGTTTATGCCACGAACCGGGACAAATAATTTGCCTATATATACCCATCGCCGCGGTAGAGCACTCTGTTTTTCTGGCCGGCGAGGGGAGGGCATTTGGGTGCTCTAGCTCACCTCCTATGCACATGAGGTGTTCGATGAAATGCCCGAGCCACACTAGTTAAGATTTCTCCTTTCGAAGCTCGACCTCGGAGCTCCATTTTTCCCGAGATTTGTCTAGATTTAGCGGTCCGTCATGCCCCGTCCCCGTTTTCACCACCCTTGATCGCCCACACCGATCTCGTCGCCGGCACCACCGTGGTGAGCCTCTTGTTCTTATCTTCTTTCTGATTTTCTTACTTTAGATAGAGACTTGTCTGATTTTCTTACTTTAGATAGATACTTTTCTGATTTTCTTACTTTTGACACACAAAATTATATATAATGCACGCAGATGACCCGGCAATGGATGTATGGTGATAGACACACCTCCGAGTACATTAAGGGGCGTGCATAATTTTCTCGAAGTGGCTGAGGCAAACAAGCAGAATGGTTTTATGTGTTGTCCATGCCCTAAATGTGGGAATACAAAGTCTTACTCTGACCGGAAAATCCTTCACACCCACCTGCTTTACAAGGGTTTCATGCCACACTATAATGTTTGGACGAGGCGAGGAGAAATAGGGGTTATGATGGAAGACAGCAAAGAAGAAGAGGACGATGACAACTATGTGCCCCCTGAATACGGTGATGCTGCAACGGGGGAGCTGCTGAAGATCATGAGGAACCAGACGATGTGCCCGATGATGCTGCAACGGGGGAAGCTACTGAAGATCAAGAGGAACCAAACGATTTGCCCGATGGTGATGATCTTCGCCGGGTCATTGTCGATGCAAAGACACATTGCGAAAGTCAAAAGGAGAAGCTGAAGTTGGATCGCATGTTAGACGATGACAAAAAAGGGTTGTACCTCAATTGCGAAGATGGCAACACAAAGCTGGGTACCATACTGGAATTGCTGAAGTGGAAGGCAGAGAATGCTGTGCCTGACAAAGGATTTGAGAAGCTACTGAAAATATTGAAGAAGAAGCTTCCAAAGGATAACGAATTGCCCGACAGTACGTACGTAGCAAAGAAGGTCATATGCCCTCTAGGATTGGAGGTGCAGAAGATACATGCATGCCCTAATGACTGCATCCTCTACCGCGGTGCATACAAGGATTCGAACGCATGCTCGGGATGCAGTGCATTGTGGTATAAGATCAGACAAGATGACCCTGGTGATGTCGACGGCGAGCCCCGCAGGAAGAGGGTTCCTGCGAAGGTGATGTGGTATGCTCCTATAATACCACGGTTGAAACGACTGTTCAGAAACAAAGAGCATGCCAAGTTGATGCGATGGCACAGTGAGGACTGTAAGAAAGACGGGAAGTTGAGAGCACCCACTGACGGGTCGCAGTGGAGAAAAATTGAGAGAGAGTATTGGGCTGAGTTTGCACGTGACCCAAGGAATGTATGGTTTGGTTTAAGCGCAGATGGCATTAATCCTTTCGGGGAGCAGAGCAGCAATTACAGCACCTGGCCCGTGACTCTATGTATGTATAACCTTCCTCCTTGGATGTGCATGAAGCGGAAGTTCATTATGATGCCAGTTCTCATCCAAGGCCCTAAGCAACCCGGCAACGACATTGCTGTGTACCTAAGGCCATTAGTTGAAGAACTTTTACAGCTGTGGAATGGAAACGGTGTACATGTGTGGGATGAGCACAAACATGAGGAATTTGACCTACACGCGTTGCTGTTTGTAAACATCAACGATTGGCCTGCTCCCAGTAACCTTTCAGGACAGGCAAACAAGGGATACCACGCATGCACACACTGTTTAGCTGACACCAAAACTATGTACCTGGACAAATGCAGGAAGAATGTGTACCTGGGCCATCATCGATTTCTTCCGACCAACCATCAATATCGAAAGAAAGGCAAGCATTTCAAAGGCGAGGCAGATCACCGGAGTAACGGTCGCGTACTTGCTATGGTCAATGATTTAAAAGTAATCTTCGGAAAGGGTCTCGGCGGACTATTTGTTCCGAGTGACGTTGCAGGACACACACCCATGTGGAAGAAGAAATCTATATTTTGGGACCTACCCTACTGGAAAGACCTAGAGGTCCGCTCTTTGATAAATGTGATGCACGTGACGAAGAACCTTTGCGTGAACCTGCTAGGGTTCTTGGGCGTGTATGGGAAGACAAAAGATATAGCTGAGGCACGAGAGGACCTGCAACGTTTGCATGAAAAAGACGGCATGCCTCCAAAGCAGTATGAAGGTCCTGCCAGCTACGCTCTTACCAAAGAAGAGAAGGAAATCTTCTTTGAATGCCTGCTCAGTATGAAGGTCCCGACTGGCTTCTCGTCGAATATAAAGGGAATAATAAATATGGCAGAGAAAAAGTTCTAGAACCTAAAGTCTCATGACTGCCACGTGATTATGACGCAACTGCTTCCGGTTGCATTGAGGGGGCTTCTACCGGAAAACGTCCGATTAGCCATTGTGAAGCTATGTGCATTCCTCAATGCAATCTCTCAGAAGGTGATCGATCTAGAAATCATATCAAGGCTAAGGAGTGATGTGGTGCAATGTCTTGTCAGTTTTGAGCTGGTGTTCCCACCATCCTTCTTCAATATCATGACGCATGTCCTAGTTCATCTAGTTGACGAGATTGTCATTCTGGGCCCCGTATTTCTACACAATATGTACCCCTTTGAGAGGTTCATGGGAGTCCTAAATAAATATGTCCGTAACCACGCTAGGCCAGAAGGAAGCATCTCCATGGGCCATCAAATAGAGGATGTCATTGGGTTTTGTGTTGACTTCATTCCTGGCCTTAAGAAGATAGGTCTCCCTGAGTCGCGGTATGAGGGGAGACTGACTGGAAAAGTCACGCTTGGAAGGGACTCAATAATATGCAGGGACGGATATTCTTGGTCTCAAGCACACTACACAGTACTAATGAACTCTACCTTGGTGACCCCATATGTTGATGAACACAAGAACAGTCTGCGCTCCAAACACCCGGAGCGGTGCAACGACTGGATTACAAGTGAACACATCAGGACTTTCAGCAGTTGGTTGGAAACACGTCTCAGAGGTGAGAACACTATTTGTGCTGAGCTATACTCATTGTCCAGGGGACCATCTTCGACTATATTGACTTACAAAGGATACGAGATAAATGGGAATACATTTTACACGATCGCCCAAGATCAAAAGAGCACCAACCAAAACAGCGGTATCCGCTTTGATGCAGCAAGCGAGAGGGGAATAGACACATATTATGGTTACATAGTGGACATATGGGAACTTGACTACGGACATGATTTTAAGGTCCCTTTGTTTAAGTGCAAATGGGTCAATCTGTCAGGAGGCAGGGTACAGGTAGACCCACAGTACGGAATGACAATAGTGGATCTAAACAATCTTGGGTACACTGACGAATGGTTTGTCCTAGCCAATGATGTGGCACAGGTTATCTATGTGAAGGACATGTCTACCAAACCGAGAAAAAGAAAAGATAAGGAAGCGAATACATCATACGATGAGCCAAAGCGCCACATAGTTCTTTCAGGAAAAAGGGACATCTTGGGAGTGGAGGGCAAGACAGACATGTCCGAAGATTATGAAAAGTTTCATGAAATTCCTACCTTCAAAGTCAAGGTTGACCCAAGCATCCTGATAAATGATGAAGATTATCGATGGTTACGGCGCAATAAGGAAAGTACACAAGAGAAGAAAAAGTGAAGACTTTCTCCACAACTATTATGATGATACCATGCCAACTTTCAACCTTTTCGTAGTTCATTTGAAATGCCTGTTGTAACAAACAAGTTTCCGTATGAAATCCTGATACTTCGAAAGAGATTGTACGTTTTGTACACGAAGTGCATCTAGTTTTTGTCGTAACCCTCTCAACTTTCTTGCATATGCTATGTGGATGAAATGATGATACCATGCCAAATTCCAGTTTTTGTTCGAAACCCTGATAGCTCCGTGCAGTCTACACCACTTCCTCAAGGCTTGAAGCTAAGCAACGTGCAGGTGAGCACTGCGCCTCTCCCTTCATCGTCTCTACACTCAGGGCTTATACACTTTAATAGCAAACATTAAAAGCAAAAAGAATCATCATAAAAGAAAATAAATAAGTAATTAGAATTTTATTACAAACTTTAATAGCAAAAAGAATTTGCATAAAAGAAAATAAATAAGTAATTAGAAACAAAAAAGAAAGCAACAAAACTGATTTTTTTTAAAAAGTGCCACCTACAGGGCCACCACGGCCTGCATACGACTAGAAACCCATTACTAGGGCCAGGATGCAGGCCCGCAGTAGGCCCAATAGGCCCACAAGCACAGAGAGTGAATTTAGGCCCGTAAGCCTGCAGTAGGGAGGAGCTCGAAGTGGTTGGTTCGGTAGGGCTTATAAACCACTCCGAGCCCCTCTCGGCTAGCGAGGTGGGACTAAACATAGCACTGCACCGCGCCAGCACACGACATTTGGTCCCGGTTGGTGCCACCAACCGGGACTAATGGGAGGAATTGGTACCGGTTCTTAGCACCAACCGGGACCAATGCCCCTCTTTTGTCCCAGTTTGTGCCACCAACCGGGACCAAAGGTCTCTGTTTCCCGCCCTTTGCGCTGCTGAAAAGAGGCCTTTGGTCCCGGTTGGTGCCACCAACCGGGACTAAAGGGCTCATTGGTCCCGGTTGGTGCGACGAACCGGGACCAAAGCCTTTGCTATATAAGCCAACACTTGGGAAATTTTCAGATTTCCATCGCCAGTTACCCCCACTCGACGACGCCGTGAGCTCATCCACGGCGCCGCCAGGCTGCCTCATCGCCGTCTCCCGTCGCCCGTCGGTGTCGCCCGTCGCCCTATGCCCCCCCGAGCCCACACCATCGCCCGTGGCCGTCACCCTCCGCCCCC
>NC_041386.1:662520628-662521148 GCF_002162155.2 Triticum dicoccoides | reverse complement strand
GCCGCCCTCCGCCGCCCCCGAGCCATTGCCTGTCACCGTCGCCCTCGCCCTACGCCCCCCGCCGCCCTCGCCGTCGCCCTCGCCGCCCACGCCGTCGCCCCGGCCGCCCCTAATGTGAGCCGCCGCCGCCATGGCTTTGTTCATTTTTTTCATATAATTAGTATTTTTTTGTTCATTGCATTTATTTCATATATATAATGTATATATGTATGTGGTAGCTATATGATGAATGGATGTGACTATGTATGTATGAATATAATGTTCATAGCATTTTTTTGTTTATATATGTTTTTTCCATATATGTATTAATTTTCTATTTAGGTTAGTAGATATCGATTTTAGGTTAGTGCTTAGTAGTTAAACTAGTTGATTTAATAAAACTACTTTATTAAATATTACTATATATAGAAGTAGTTTATTTTTAGTAAGAACTACTTTATTTTATTTATTTATAGTAAGTGCTTAGTAGTTGAACTAGTTGATTTAATAAAACTACTTTATTAAATTTTACTATATATAG
>NC_041386.1:662510803-662520212 GCF_002162155.2 Triticum dicoccoides | reverse complement strand
ATTTTATTTATTTATAGTAAGTGCTTAGTAGTTGAACTAGTTGATTTAATAAAACTACTTTAGTAAATTTTACTATATATAGAAGTAGTTTATTTTTAGTAAGAACTACTTTATTTTATTTACTTATAGTAAGTGCTTAGTAGTTGAACTAGTTGATTTAATAAAACTACTTTATTAAATTTTACTATATATAGAAGTAGTTTATTTTTAGTAAGAACTACTTTATTTTATTTATTTATAGTAAGTGCTTAGTAGTTGAACTAGTTGATTTAATAAAACTACTTTATTTTACTATATATAGAAGTAGTTTATTTTTAGCAAAAAATTAATAGAACTAGTTTATTTTTTAGTTCATTTTACGATGACTATCCTGCATCCTCGTCGTCGACTCGAAGGAGGAGGCCGGCTTGATCAGAGGGGCCATGTCCGGGACTGGGTTCCGCCCGACTGGTATTGGGAGGTGCTACCTTCCGGGGGCGTAGGTTGGTGAGGAGCCAGCGTGTTGTTGACCCAATCCTTGTTTGGTGGCGGTCGCATGGGCCAGTGATGGTGCCGAGACTTCCGGACACCGGCGGAGGTGGTATGTCACCGTGTCAGCGAGGAGGACGAGCATGTCCGTCGCTACATGGTTGCGTTGGAGGGCAGGTTCGACAATACCTGGCAGGTTCTTTAGGGATCTCACTGCAGCTATGATCCTGTGATGGTTCCTTCTCTTTGGGTGTCCACCGCCCGCGACGATACCTGTCGGGCGCTACGGTTCTAGCTGCATTAGTGATGCTATATGTATGATAGTATTCGAGGAGTATTAGTGATAATATTCAATGATGTACGGACACAAGAGATGATGTAGTTTTGCTTATAATTGAATGCATGCTAATTTGAATATTACTTTATTTTACAATTTCATTTTGCTTATTGAATGCTCAAATTGGAAAAGTACTCCTACTTTGAATGCTAAAATTGGAGAGCACTATGCAGAAATCTATGAGCCCCCTCCATCATTCGCGCCGTCGTCCCCATCACCGACCCCCCTCCGACCTCGAGGCGAGACCAGCCAAATCTCCATGTCAATATGAGTCCTATAATATGAGTCCTCAGGTTGACATATATTTAATTGTACAAGTTTAATATTTGAATTATGAACATAGGAAATGTCATATTCGGACGACGAAAACCGCCCGGGGAGTGCGACTAGTGCCACGACGACCGAGGTATGTGCGACAGGTTCCTTGAGCTGGATGAAGATCAACGCTTCGGCATTAAGCTCGAGGAGACCTTTGATGTTTAAACGGTACACAACAACGACAATAGTTTTTTTCGTAATTAAGCACGACTTCAACTATTTAAGCGTGTACTTTTCATCTTTTCCAATTCGGCTAGCTTATCCCTGAAGAAAATATGCCCTAGAGGCAATAATAAAGTTATTATTTATTTCCTTATATCATGATAAATGTTTATTATTCATGCTAGAATTGTACTAACTGGAAACATAATACATGCGTGAATACATAGACAAATATAGTTTCACTAGTATGCCTCTACTTGACTAGCTCGTTAGTCAAAGATGGTTATGTTTCCTAACCATAGACATGAGGTGTCATTTGATAAACGGGATCACATCATTAGAAGAATGATGTGATTGACTTGACTTCCATTAGCTTATCACTTGATCGTTTAGTATGTTGACATAGCTTTCTTCATGACTTAGTCATGTTTCTATGACTATGAGATTATGCAACTCCCGTTTACCGGAGGAACACTTTGTGTGCTACCAAACATCACAACATAACTGGTTGATTATAAGGGAGCTCTACAGGTGTCTCTGAAGGTACATGTTGAGTTGGCGTATCTCGAGATTAGGATTTGTCACTCCGATTGTCGGAGAGGTATCTCTGGGCCCTCTCGGTAATGCACATCACTATAAGCCTTGCAAGCAATGTAACTAATGAGTTAGTTGCAGGATGATACATTACATAACGAGTAAAGAGACTTACCGGTAACGAGATTGAACTAGGTATTGAGATACCAACGATCGAATCTCGGGCAAGTAACATACCGATGACAAAGGGAACAACGTATGTTGTTATGCGGTTTGATCGATAAAGATCTTCGTAGAATATGCAGGAGCCAATATGAGCATCCAGGTTCCGCTATTGGTTATTGACCGGATACATGTCTCGGTCATGTCTACATAGTTCTCGAACCCATAGAGTCTGCACGCTTAAAGTTAGATGAGAGTTATATTGTGAGTTTATGTGTTTTGATGTACCGAAGATAGTTCGGAGTCCCGGATGTGATCACGGAAATGACGAGGAGTGTCGAAATGGTCGAGACATGAAGATTGATATATTGGACGACTATATTCGGACACCGGAATGGTTCCGGGGGTTATCGGATGTATACTCGAGTATCGGGGGTTACCGGAACCCCCAGGGGGGTTAATGGGCCTCATTGGCCCTAAGTGGAGAAGAGGAGGGGCGGCCAAGGGCTGGCCGCGCCCCCCTCCCCCTCTAGTCCGAATAGGACAAGGAGAGGGGGGCTCCCCCCTTCCTTCCTCTCCTCTCTCCCTTCCTTCCCCTCTCCTACTTGGACTAGGAAAGGAGGGAGTCCTATTCCCGGTGGCAGTAGGACTCCTCCCTGGTGCGCCTCCTCCTGGCCGGCTGCCCCCTCCCCCTTGATCCTTTATATACGGGGGCAAGGGGCACCTCTAGATACAACAATTGATCATTGATCTCTTAGCCGTGTGTGGTGCCCCCCTCCACCATATTCCACCTCGATAATATCGTAGCAGTGCTTAGGCGAAGCCCTGCGTCGGTAGAACATCATCATTGTCACCACACAGTCGTGCTGACGGAACTCTCCCTCAAAGCTCGGCTGGATCGGGGTTCAAGGGATGTTATCGAGCTGAACGTGTGCTGAACTCGGAGGTGCCGTACGTTCGGTACTTGATCGGTCGGATCGTGAAGACGTATGACTACATCAACCGCATTGTCCTAACGCTTCCGCTTAAGGTCTACGAGGGTACGTGGACAACACTCTCCCCTGTCGTTGCTATGCATCACCATGATCTTGCGTGTGCGTAGGAATTTTTATGAAATTACTACGCTCCCCAACAGTGGCATCCGAGCCTGGTTTTATGCGTAGATGTTATATGCACGAGTAGAACACAAGTGAGTTGTGGGTGATACAAGTCATACTGCTTACTAGCATGTCATACTTTGGTCGGCGGTATTGTTCGATGAAGCGGCCCGGACCGACATTACGCGTAAGCTTACGTGAGACTGGTTCTACCGATGTTCTTTGCACATAGGTTGCTGGCGGGTGTCAGTTTCTCCAACTTTAGTTGAACCGAGTGTGGCTACACTCTGTCCTTGAGAAGGTTAAAACAACACTAACTTCACGAACTATCGTTGTGGTTTTGATGCGTAGGTAAGAACGGTTCTTGCTCAGCCCATAGTAGCCATGTAAAACTTGCAACAACAAAGTAGAGGACGTTTAACTTGGTTTTGCAAGGCATGTTGTGATGTGATATGGTCAAGACGTGATGCTATATTTTATTGTATGAGATGATCATGTTTTGTAACCGAGTTATCGGCAACTGGCAGGAGCCATATGGTTGTCGCTTTATTGTATGCAATGCAATCGCCCTGTAATTGCTTTACTTTATCACTAAGCGGTAGTGATAGTCGTAGAAGAAATAGGTGGCGAAACGACAATGATGCTACGATGGAGATCAATGTGTCGCGCCGGTGACGATGGTGATCATAACGATGCTTTGGAGATGGAGATCACAAGCACAAGATGATGATGGCCATATCATATCACTTATATTGATTGCATGTGATGTTTATCCTTTATGCATCTTATTTTGCTTTGTTTGACGGTAGCATTATAAGATGATCTCTCACTAAATTTCAAGGTATTAGTGTTCTCCATGAGATGCACCGTTGCGAAAGTTCTTCGTGCTGAGACACCACGTGATGATCGGGTGTGATAGGCTCTACGTTCAAATACAACGGGTGCAATACAGTTGCACACGCGGAATACTCAAGTTAAACTTGACGAGCCTAGCATATACAGATATGGCCTCGGAACACCGAGACCGAAAGGTCGAGTGTGAATCATATAGTAGATATGATCAACATAGTGATGTTCACCATTGAAAACTACTCCATCTCACGTGATGATCGGACATGGTTTAGTTGATTTGGATCACGTGATCACTTAGATGATTAGAGGGATGTCTATCTAAGTTGGTGTTCTTAAGTAATATGATTAATTGAACTAAAATTTATCATAAACTTAGTACCTGATAGTATTTTTCTTATCTATGTTTGTTGTAGATAGATGGCTCGTGATGTTGTTCCGTTGAATTTTAATGTGTTCCTTGAGAAAGCTAAGTTGAAAGATGATGGTTGCAATTACACAGACTGGGTCCATAACTTGAGGATTATCCTCATTGCTGCACAGAAGAATTACGTCCTGGAAGCACCGCTGGGTGCCAGGCCTGCTGCAGATGCAACTGACGATGTTAAGAACGTCTGGCAGAGCAAAGCTGATGACTACTCAATAGTTCAGTGTGCCATGATTTACGGCTTAGAACCGGGACTTCAACGACGTTTTGAACGTCATGGAGCATACGAGATGTTCCAGGAGTTGAAGTTAATATTTCAAGCAAATGCCCGGATTGAGAGATATGAAGTCTCCAATAAGTTCTATAGCTGCAAGATGAAAGAGAATACTTGTGTCGGTGAACATATACTCAAAATGTCTGGGTATAATAATCACTTGATTCAATTGGGAGTTAATCTTCCTGATGATAGTGTCATTGACAGAATTCTTCAATCACTGCCACCAAGCTACAAGAGCTTCGTGATGAACTATAATATGCAAGGGATGAACAAGACTATTCCCAAGCTCTTCGCAATGCTAAAAGCTGCGGGGGTAGAAATCAAAAAGGAGCATCAAGTGTTGATGGTCACCAAGACCACCAGTTTCAAGAAAAAGGGTAAAGGGAAGAAGAAGGGGAACTTCAAGAAGAACGACAAACAAGTTGCTGCTCAAGAGAAGAAACCCAAGTCTGGACCTAAGCCTGAGACTGAGTGCTTCTATTGCAAGCAGACTGGTCACTGGAAATGGAACTGCCCCAAGTATTTGGTGGATAAGAAGGATGGCAAGGTGAACAAAGGTATATGTGATATACATGTTATTGATGTGTACCTTACTAATGCTCGTAGTAGCACCTAGGTATTTGATACTGCTTCTGTTGCTAATATTTGCAACTCGAAACAGGGACTACGGATTAAGCGAAGATTGGCTAAGGACGAGGTGACAATGCGCGTGGGAAATGGTTCCAAATTCGATGTGATCGCGGTCGGCACGCTACCTCTACATCTACCTTCGGGATTAGTTTTAGACCTGAATAATTGTTATTTGGTGCCAGCGTTAAGCATGAACATTATATCTGGATCTTGTTTGATGCGAGACGGTTATTCATTTAAATCAGAGATTAATGGTTGTTCTATTTATATGAGTAATATCTTTTATGGTCCTGCACCCTTGAAGAGTGGTCTATTTTTATTGAATCTCGATAGTAGTGATACACATATTCATAATGTTGAAGCCAAAAGATGCAGAGTTGATAATGAGAGTGCAACTTATTTGTGGCACTGCCGTTTGGGTCATATTGGTGTAAAGCGCATGAATAAACTCCATACTGATGGACTTCTAGAATCACTTGATTATGAATCACTTGGTACTTGCAAACCATGCCTCATGGGCAAGATGACTAAAACGCCGTTCTCCGGAACTATGGAGCGAGCAATAGATTTGTTGGAAATCATACATACTAATGTATGCGGTCCAATTAACGTTGAGGTTCGCGGCGGGTATCGTTATTTTCTCACCTTCACAGATGATTTGAGCAGATATGGGTATATCTACTTAATGAAACATAAGTCTGAAACATTTGAAAAGTTCAAAGAATTTCAGAGTGAAGTGGAAAATCATCGTAACAAGAAAATAAAATTTCTACGATCTGATCGTGGAGGAGAATATTTGAGTTACGAGTTTGGTTTACATTTGAAACAATGCGGAATAGTTTCGCAACTCACGCCACCCGGAACTCCACAACATAATGGTGTGTCCGAACGTCGTAATCATACTTTACTAGATATGGTGCGATCTATGATGTCTCTTACTGATTTACCGCTATCATTTTGGGGTTATGCTTTAGAGACAGCCACATTCACGTTAAATAGGGCACCATAAAAATCCGTTGAGACGACGCCTTATGAACTGTGGTTTGGCAAGAAACCAAAGTTGTCGTTTCTTATAGTTTGGGACTGCGATGCTTATGTGAAAAACTTCAACCTGATAAGCTCGAACCTAAATCGGAGAAATGTGTCTTCATAGGATACCCAAAGGAGACTATTGGGTACACCTTCTATCACAGATCTGAAGGCAAGACTTTTGTTGCTAAATTTGGATCCTTTCTAGAGAAGGAGTTTCTCTCGAAAGAAGTGAGTGGGAGGAAAGTAGAACTTGATGAGGTAACTGTACCTGCTCCCTTATTGGAAAGTAGTTCATCACAGAAACCGGTTCCTGTGACAATTACACCAATTAGTGAGGAAGCTAATGATATTGCTCATGAAACTTCAGATCAAGTTACTACCAAACCTCGTAGGTCAACCAGAGTAAGATCCGCACTAGAGTGGTACGGTAATCCTATTCTGGAAGTCATGTTACTTGACCATGATGAACCGCACTATGAGGAAGCTATGATGATCCCATATTCCGCAAAATGGAGCCATGAAATATGTGATAGGATCCATGTATGAGAACAAAGTATGGACTTTGGTTGACTTGCCAGATGATCGGCAAGCCATCGAGAATAAATGGATCTTCAAGAAGAAGACTGACGCTGATGGTAATGTTACTGTCTACAAAGCTTGACTTGTTGCAAAATGTTTTCGACAAGTTCAAGGGGTTGACTACGATGAGACTTTCTCACCCGTAGCAATGCTTAAGTCTGTCCGAATCATGTTAGCAAATTGCCGCATTTTATGGTTATGAAATATGGCAAATGGATGTCAAAACTGCATTCCTGAATGGATTTCTAGAAGAAGAGTTGTATATGATGCAACCAGAAGGTTTTGTCGATCCAAAAGGTGCTAACAAAGTGTGCAAGCTCCAGTGATCCATTTATGGACTGGTGCAAGCCTCTCGGAGTTGGAATAAACACTTTGATAGTGTGATCAAAGCATATAGTTTTATACAAACTTTTGGAGAAGCCTGTATTTACAAGAAAGTGAGTGGGAGCTCTATAGCATTTCTGATATTATATGTGGACGACATATTGTTGATTGGAAATGATATAGAATTTCTGGATAGCATAAAAGGATACTTGAATAAAAGTTTTTCAATGAAAGACCTCGGTGAAGCTGCTTATATATTAGGCATCAAGGTCTATAGAGATAGATCAAGACACTTAATTGGACTTTCACAAAGCACATACCTTGATAAAGTTTTGAAAAATTCCAAAATGGATCAAGCAAAGAAAGGGTTCTTGCCTGTGTTACAAGGTGTGAAGTTGAGTCAGACTCAATGCCCGACCACAACAGAAGATAGAGAGAAAATGAAAGATGTTCCCTATGCTTCAACCATAGGCTCTATCATGTATGCAATGCTGTGCACCAGACCTGATGTATGCTTAGCAATAAATTTAGCAGGGAGGTACCAAAGTAATCCAGGAGTGGATCACTGGACAGCGGTCAAGAATATCCTAAAATACCGGAAAAGGACTAAGGATATGTTTCTCGTTTATGGAGGTGACAAAGAGCTAGTCGTAAATGGTTACGTTGATGCAAGCTTTGACACTGATCCGGACGATTCTAAATCGCAAACCGGATACGTGTTTATATTGAACGGTGGAGCTGTCAGTTGGTGCAGTTCTAAACAAAGCATCATGGCAGGATCTACATGTGAAGCGGAGTACATAGCTGCTTCGGAAGCAGCAAATGAAGGAGTCTGGATGAAGGAGTTCATATCCGATCTAGGTGTCATACCTAGTGCATCGGGACCAATGAAAATCTTTTGTGACAATACTGGTTCAATTGCCTTGGCAAAGGAATCCAGATTTCACAAGAGAACCAAGCACATCAAGAGATGCTTCAATTCCATCCGGGACCAAGTCCAGGTGGGAGACATAGAGATTTGCAAGATACATACGGATCTGAATGTTGCAGACCCGTTGACTAAGCCTCTTCCACGAGCAAAACATGATCAGCACCAAGGCACCATGGGTGTTAGAATCATTACTGTGTAATCTAGATTATTGACTCTAGTGCAAGCGGGAGACTGAAGGAAATATGCCCTAGAGGCAATAATAAAGTTATTATTTATTTCCTTATATCATGATAAATGTTTATTATTCATGCTAGAATTGTATTTACCGGAAACATAATACATGTGTGAATACATAGACAAACATAGTGTCACTAGTATGCCTCTACTTGACTAGCTCGTTAATCAAAGATGGTTATGTTTCCTAACCATAGACATGAGTTGTCATTTGATAAATGGGATCACATAATTAGAAGAATGATGTGATTGACTTGACCCATTCCGTTAGCTTGGCACTTGATTGTTTAGTATGTTGCTATAGCTTTCTTCATGACTTATGCATGTTCCTATGACTATGAGATTATGCAACTCCCGTTTACCGGAGGAACACTTTATGTGCTACCAATCACAATGTAACTGGATGATTATAAAGGAGCACTACAGGTGTCTCCGAAGGTACATGTTGAGTTGGCGTATTTCGAGATTAGGATTTGTCACTCCGATTGTCAGAGAGGTATCTCTGGGCCCTCTCGGTAATGCACATCACTATAAGCCTTGCAAGCAATGTAACTAATGAGTTAGTTACGGGATGATACATTACATAACGAGTAAATAGACTTGCTGGTAATGAAATTTAACTAGGTATTGAGATACCGACGATCGAATCTCGGGCAAGTAACATACCGATGACAAAGGGAACAACATATGTTGTTATGCGGTTTGACCGATAAAGATCTTCGTAGAATATGTAGGAGCCAATACGAGCATCCAGGTTCCGCTATTGGTTATTGACCAAAAACATGTCTCGGTCATGTCTACATAGTTCTCGAACCCATAGGGTCCGCACGCTTAAATTTAGATGACGGTTATATTATGAGTTTATGTGTTTTGATGTACCAAAGATAGTTCGGAGTCCCGGATGTGATCACGGACATGACGAGGAGTCTCGAAATGGTCGAGACATGAAGATTGATATATTGGACGACTATATTCGGACACCGGAATGGTTCCGGGGGTTATCGGATGTATACCGGAGTACCGGGGGGTTACCGGAACCCCCCCGGGG
>NC_041386.1:662425351-662510309 GCF_002162155.2 Triticum dicoccoides | reverse complement strand
CTAAGTGGAGAAGAGGAGGGGCGGCCAAGGGCTGGCCGCACGCCCCCTCCCCCTTTAGTCCGAATAGGACAAGGAGAGGGGGGTGGCGCCCCCCTTCCTGTCATCTCTCCCTTCCTTCCCCTCTCCCACTTGGACTAGGAAAGGAGGGAGTCCTACTCCCGGTGGGAGTAGGACTCTTCCCTGGCGCGCCTCCTCCTGGCCGGCCGCCCCTCCCCCTTGATCCTTTATATACGGGAGCAGGGGGCACCTCTAGACACAACAATTGATCATTGATCTCTTAGCCGTGTGCGGTGCCCCCCTCCACCATATTCCACCTCGATAATATCGTAGCGGTGCTTAGGTGAAGCCCTGCATCGGTAGAACATCATCGTCGTCACCACACCGTCATGCTGACGGAACTCTCCCTCAAAGCTCGGCTGGATCGGAGTTCGGGGGACGTTATCAAGCTGAACGTGTGCTGAACTCGGAGGTGCCTTACATTCAATAGTTGATCGGTCGGATCGTGAAGACGTACGGCTACATCAACCGCGTTGTACTAACGCTTCCACTTACGGTCTACGAGGGTACGTGGACAACACTCTCCCCTCTCATTGCTATGCATCACCATGATCTTGCGTGTGCGTAGGATTTTTTTTGAAATTACTACGTTCCCCAACAATCCCATGCTATGCAAGACACTATGTCTTGGAGAGGATGGGTTTTGAAGACCATGAAAGTATGGAAACAAAGAAAATTCACCTAAGGACCCATCATGGTGTGGATTGTGAAGTAAAGTTGTACAATTCTGAGAGTGTAACCCATTTTGGTTGCAAAAATTGGGAAGCACTTTGCAAGATGTATGGTTTTGATGAGGGTATGCTTTTCACCATGGATCTTGGTGATCCTAAAATCGAGCAAGACAATATGGACATTTGGGTCCCTGTTGATACGCTTCCAATTCTTCCCCTATGTGAGCTTCTCAAACATAGTTATTATGTAATTTATATTGTTTATTTCAAAATAGTTGACAACTTATTTCCATTGACAGCTTATTTTCATTCTTCAAAGAATGTGCGGAAGATGGTAGACAAAAGCCACTACACCGATGGTACCGAATTAACTTATCAGGAGAAAAATCATCTGATCGCATTTTGTACTGATCTCGAGAATTACAATATATACAATCGAACTCCTCAACATTATGGTCAATACGTGCCACTAGTGCACGTGTTGAACTACGGTAACTACCATGGAGATACCATGGTAAGCTTGTTTACTATTACGACATCCGTGCATCTTCTGCATACTTATAAAACTAGTACATCATTGCTAACTACAAAGTTATTACTAAGTTTTTCAACAGATAATCCTGAATGATTATGTGCCTCATCTGATGTATCAACACAGTCGCCTTGATGTTTTGAACATACAACCAGGTCGTCCTACGAATCTCAACTGTCCATACCGGATTTCTAAAAGAAGTGGAGACATGACAATCAAAGAATGGAATAAATGTATGGACAGTCGTAAGGAGGTTCTTGGAAGAAAAAGGAAGCGAAGCGCAAGAATTGGAGACAGGATGATCTCCATTCTCCATAGTGGAGAGTCAGGGTCTGTATCGTTTTATGCTATTTTACCTAAAAGAGGGTATTTAATTAGGTCCTACCTAATACTGATGATCATGTGCTAAGCACAATTAAGTAGGGTTGGTTTGATGACTATGAGGATGATGATCATATGACTTGTTATTTAATAATGAGTAGAAGTTGAATGATGATGATTAATTAGTAGGACTTGTTATTATATATGATGATGCATGATGCGAGCATGAAGAGTTATTATATATTAGCAGGTGAAATGAACATGGATTGGATTGAAGTGAAGGCAACATGCATGTGGTGCATGTCGAAAGTAGTACAATCCAAACTTGATCAAGTTAGGATTAGTATTACTTTCGACATGCACCACATGTTGCCTTCACTTCAATCTAAGCCATGTTAACGTTAGGCATAGCAGTAGTGTTGGTAAACCAAGCACGGAGATATATAAGAGAGTAAACTTTTCTCTATTAGCTAGCTAATAACAACCTAAATTAACCCCTAAACCAGCCTGTCGTGGAAATATCACGTCAGATGTCCTTGTGAAAGGACTTAGTCGTGGAGCCACCGCGACGGGTTAGCTTGAAGGGGTTAAACCGGACAAAGGACACGAGGGTTTTATACTAGTTCGGCCCCTTACGATGAAGGTAAAAGCCTACGTCTAGTTGTGATGGAATTGATTGGGTTTCGATGACCAGGGAGCAAATACGCTTTGCCTGAGTCTTGAGTTATTGTTTCTTGTCTCTGAACCGCTGCTGGGTCGTCCCTATATATACACAGGTTGACGCCCGGCCGGTTTACGGAGTCCCGAGGCCGGCTCATACAAGTGTCTGGCTCGGTCTCTGCCTCCCTAACTTACAATACAAGTTATACTACTATGGCGGTTTACAACTATGGGCCCTAATCCGCCTTTGGGCTCTGGGCCTCTAAGCTTCATTAGTAAAGCGCCATCTTCTTTGTCTTCTTGGGCTTCAATATAGTTGAGGATGAACCGGCCCCTCCTGGCCGGTTTACACTCAGTAGTTATATCCCCAACATTAGGCCCCAGGTTGATTTGAACCAGTTCATGTCAATCTTCAATACTTAGAGGAATTCCGTGAACATCTTCTTACATTTCTCGTAAACCGCCATAATGTCTTCTCCTGTAATATTTGTTAAACCGCCATGACATCATCTTCCAAATATCGCAGTAAATCATCATGACGTCATCTCTGTATAAAAAGATAAAAAAGATTCCCTTCATTTAATTAATTCCCGAAAATCGAGGCGACAGCTGCGCCCCTTACCGCTTCAAGCTCCTCGATTTTCGTGCATGCCGCTTATCTCCTTGCCCTTTATAAATAAGACCGGGGGGGGTCCATCCATTTTCTCCCCTTGCCTCTTCGCCTCGTCTTCTTCCTCGCGACCCGAAGAACTCAAACATCGCCGCCGCCGTCAACCTCGAAGTTCTGCATCATCTCAGGCCGCTGCATTAACCTGAACGCTCCAGAGATCTCCTCTGCTGCTCCTCAGAATCCGGTAAGCTTTCTTCCTTTAACCCTAGATCTCCATTAGGGCTTCGTGTTCATCCATTTTCATCGATGTTCATCAGCACTTATCTATTCTCCCCTTAGCATCTTACTGAATCTAGCTAAGCCTGATAGTCTCTTTTTGCGGCTAGATCCATAGCTGTAATCTACCATACTGCAGCATCTTGCTGTTCCTGGATAAATCCCATCTGGACCTTCTCTGTTCTGCTTAACACCATTATAGGACTCAGAAATTTTTTCTTTACTGAACCACGATAGATCAAAAAATATATCACCATTTTGTGAAACTTGTTTCTGCAACACTTAGCGAATTCGAGCTCTGCTGCTTCCCCCATAGGCGGTTTAACTTGTAGAAAATCATAATCCACCTGGTACCATTAGCCCTCAATTAAACCGCCATCCTGACTTTGAATAGCAATAGCCGGTTCAACATGTATATATACCTTGATTTAACTCCCGGTTTAACACCGGTTTGTGCACATCAACCTTGAATTGTAAACCAGCCTTCACACTTCTTTTTCAGTTTGTCTTCCAAAATGACCAAGCATTTCGCCACTTGAAACTGGGTTCCTTCCCGGATCACAGAAACGCAGCTCAATGGATATGTTTTAACTGGCGCTTTGGCCAAGAAAGATGTCCTTCATTGGCCAGTTCCTGGCCCTGAGTGCCCTCCAGTACCTCAAGACGGAGAAGTGATTGTGTTCATGCAGCATCTAGACCGGGGTTTTAGCCCGCCCGGTTCAAAGTTTTTCCGGGATGTGCTTGCTAGCTTCCAACTCCATCCTCAAGACATTGGACCAAACTCTGTGTCCGACATATGTAATTTTCAAGTGTTCTGCGAAGTTTACCTTCAGGAAGAACCAATTGTTGAGCTCTTTAGAGACTTTTTCAACTTAAACCGCTAAACCGAATTCTCTGACGGCCCCAATACTAAGTTGGCGGATTGTCAATTGAGAAAAGGAAGGAAGTCGATTTCCCTTGTGCCAAACATCATAGCCATCCGAAAGACTGGAATCAAACATGGTTCTACTGTCAGAACACCGCGCCTGCTGATGAAAACCCTCTGCCGGGTTACCGTGCTCACTGACTTAGCAATGGCCATCCACGGCCTCCACGTATTACTGCCAAAGAACGACAAGCTTATTCACCTCAACTTGCTAAGCTCCGGGCCTTTCTAGCAAATGTCTTAACCAGCATTGACCTCGTTCGATGCTGGGTTTCATGGGGTATCCTTCCTTTAAGCCGCCGCTCTAGTTTGATGCATGAGTATACCGGAAACATCAAAGACCCTCAACGGTATCATGAGATAGAAATGACTGAGGAGGAAGTCACTGAGTCCGTGAAGAAGATGCTGGATGAACCGATCACTCAATGCAGCAAAACCAGATTGGCCCCTTTTTACACCTCCAACAAACCGCCAGCAGTAAGAAGTTTACCTTTTCTACCTTTATTGATCCGTCTCCGCTTTAACATTGTTCTGATCTTGTTTGATTTTACAGGCCAAAGATTCTTTCTGGAAGAGGAAAGCTTCAGAGAAACCGGTGAGGGCTCCTCGTGCAAAAAGCAAAGTTACAAAGAAAGCAGCCAAGAAGAAAACCGTCGAGTCCTCTAATCCGCCCGAAGACATTGATGAGTCGGATCCAGAGGTAGAACTTGACCCCCTTGGTTCATTTTTCATCCACCTTATTAACAATGACTATTCCCAGGATGATGCGGAGGCCAGTCGTGCGGACCATGTAGAGGTAATCTCCCTTTCCTCCGATTCAGATCATGTGCCGGTTCAAAAATTTCGCCGTGCAGTTCAGATAGTAAAATACTCTCACCCTCTTGCTCATTTGGATCTGCAATTTTCTTTGAAGACACATAAAACTGAAGGTCGTCGCACAACCCGACACAGTGGCCAGCAAGTGACTTCCTCCGGTTTGCCAGACACTCCAAACCGGAAGCGTCGTCTAGAGGTTTCTTGCTCTTTCAATAAACCTTATCCCTTGAAGGGTTGCTTCCGATACCCCCTTAATCCGTCTGATTAAAATTATTAGGTAACTTCTAACTCTTCATCTGGCGATTCATCAACTACGCAAATGCCTCCCCTCAAGACCGTCCCTGGGTAAGTATACTGGCTTTAACTTTGTTTTCTTGTGCCAGTTTACCAACTAACCTCTGTTTTAATATTACAGTGCCAAAGCCCGACTGAGCAAGAAGGCAAAAACCAATGTCCCCACTGAGGAAGTTGATCCGGAAAGGATTTCAGAAGGTGATGACAGAGATGTTGACATCGCTATGGATGATCCTGTACCCCAAGGTCGGGATACCTATGCTAATCCTCCAGAAGTTAACCCGGCCAATCCTCATGCTGATCCCCCAAGCCCAGCCAAGGACGAAGATGTGCCAAGCCCGGCCAGGGATACTGTCAATCCGCCAAACCCATCAAAAGGTGGTGATGATGATGTTGTTATCACTGGTACTGGACACACTATCCCTGGCAACCCAGTTGCCTTGTCAAAACATACTGCCAAGGAGGAATTTGCTGCTATGGGCAAGGGGAAAGGCAAGACAGATTTGTCCAGCTTCGTTAACCTTAGCGCCGAGGAGCTCCATTCCGGATTCTTAAACCGCCTATACACAAGCCGGGATTATGAGGCCGGTTTGGTGTACTTAATGCAGGAATGCTATGAGGTAATCTTTAAAACACTTTACATTTGCTTGTTATGTATATCAACTCCATTGTAGCCCCAAGGGCCGGTTTATCTGTTGAAGATAGACCGGGACTTTCAAGATAAAGAACACTTCAACTGAGTAGCCCCCAAGGGCCGGTTTATCTTATCAAGATAGACCGGGACTTCATGTTCAAAACTTGTTCTTTCCTGAAGTCTTCTGCCTTTGATTTTTTGATCAAATATGCATTAGCCCCCAAGTGCCAAGATTAATACTTGTATTGAGCCTTGGGACTTTAAATAAGCAGTAGGAAAAAAGCAATCCGCATTAGCCCCCAAGTGCCAAGTGTAGAACTGGTTATAGGCTTGGGTCTTTAAGAAAAATATTAACATCTGCATCATCTGACTTTTGCAGGCCGATATAAACACAAAAGATTCCCAAATCGCCGATCTTCAAAAAAATATCAAGTCCCAGCAAGAAGAAACCTCTAAATCCAAAGAGGAGCTAAAGGGCGCTTTAACAGCAATGGAACAATTGAAGGATGGCTTTGAAAATGAGCGCACCAATTGGGAAATTGAGAAGGCCGCTTTGTTGAAGCGGGCTGAAGATGCCGAAGCAGCTCTTAAACCGGTGGCGGAAGAGCTGACTGGGCTGAAACATCAAGTGAATGCCATGACCTCTGCAATTTTTGGTAAGTACTTTGTAATAGCCTGTTCTAAAGTATCTTCAACTCTGCCGGTTTAACATTAAATTCTTAAACCGTTGCAGGTAGTCACATTGCTCATCTGGGCGCAGATATGCAGATGAAGTTGAAGGCAGCTTACACGTTGATTGAGCAACTTTACACTGGTGCCCAACGAGTTATCTGTGCGGCTTCATATAACAAACCGACACCAATGCTGATCAAGCATACACTGGCCAAATTGTTGATGACACCGGCGCAGATAGAAGAAATGAAGCGATCTACTGCCAGGGCTGGCGCTTTGTTAGCACTGACTCGTGCAAAATCATGGATAGCTGACCTGGATCCAGTTGATATCGCCAAGGGCTATCCGGGTGAACAAGAAAACGGATCAACATTTGATAACGAAGCCCTTAAAGCCTTGACCAAGGAGATGCGTCCAGTAGCAAGTCAATTGGCCGAAGAGGTGAACTTGGATGCTCATCGGTCCTTCTATGATGCCAACAACCATCGAGTTGACACTGCTATGAAAGAAGTGCAGAATCTTATTCCGCCAATTCGTAAGCACACTTATGCCCCTGACGTTGAACCGTCCAGTCTTATAAGTGAAGAGGATGTGTTTCAAGCTTTAACCTGGATTGACTGAACCACCGTTGACTTCCAGCCACTAGGTGGGGAGAAGGAGGTTGAACCAACGCCTGAGGATCCATCAACCTCACGTCGACCTGGAGACGAGTCTTAATCCGGCAATAAGCTTGATTTTCACAGACTGTTCTGTGTGAGAAACAATCAGTATTTTGGGCCTCAAAGCACCTTGTAATAGGCTAGTTAAAATACTTTGTTCTGCAGTACTAATACATGATCATGTTTGATCCGGCATGATATTTGCTGTGCTTGCTTATGCACTTTGATAATTTCATGCGATCCTTATATCTGCATAAAAGGAATTGTCCAGGCGGTTTACCGCCGTATGGGTCATAATGCCCAATACAAAGCCCGGTTAATTACCAAAGCTGAACCAAAATATGGAATAGATCATACCTGTGTTATTAAATCACTTAGTTGGTTTACCAACTTGGATTGTTGGAAGGGTGAAAACCCAAATCGGAAGTATTGATAACTCCCACCATGCAATGCTTGTGAATATGATAAGCCATACCAGGTTGTGATAAACACCGGATGATCATGCTGGCGACATATAGTCAGAGCCAGTCCAGGTTATTAAACTCCGGTTTAATAATAAATATGGTCTGACAACTGGTAGCTGAAAGCCAAGCCGGGTTAACAAACACCGGGTTATTATGATGACTGAAAAGCCATACCGGGTCAATAGACACCGGTTCAACATAAACTGTAAAGGGTAAAAACTTGGTAAAAAGCAAATGAAAACCATGTAGTCGAGGCTTTTCAAGGGCTGCCAGGCCCAAATTCGAGGCTTTTCATGGGCTGCCAGGCCGCTGAGTTAAACCATTTTGCAAAGCCTTTTAAGATGGACTCCTACTAACCAATCATCGTTTTAACTTTGAAAAGTTCAGGGTTTGTATAAGATTGACTTGTCAAATGTTCGACGGGTCATGCCAGGATTACCTGGATAGGAGTGGCTTACTTGATGAAGGCAGGTTAGCCCGGGGTTTTAGGTGAATACACCAGGCTTCCAAGCCGTGCTTGATAGCATATTACAAGGGTCCTTTCAAACTCTTTGTTGCAGTGCACAAAGAGCCCCCAAGTAATTTTTGTGAGCTGTTCTCAATGGGTGCCTATGTTTGAGCTGTGCATAACATCCAGACTCTCTTTGGCCCCTTGGGTGTGAAGCTCCCAAGCTGTATTGTGGCATGATAGCCGGTTTAACAGGTAGTACCCCGCTTTATCAGCTGAAGCCCCCATGTAACCAAGAGTTTTTTGAGGAAAACGGCAGAGGCCCTGCTTATAGCAAGGATGCCAGTTTATTATATTGATCATAATATATACATTGTCAAAATGTGTACATAAGAGAAGCCTATGGCTCAAGTGTAGTAAGGCCGAAGGAGAGCTATATTCCACGGCCGCCGGGTCTCCTCCTCAGAACTGCGTGAGTTGTCTCGAACGTCAATGAGGTAGTATGATCCATTGTGCAGATTCTTGCTGACCACAAAGGGCCCTTCCCAAGGTGGGGATAACTTGTGCATATCGGTCTGATCCTGGATGAGCCGGAGCACTAAGTCGCCTTCTTGAAAGGTTCTTCTTTTAACCCGGTGGCTGTGATAACGCCGCAGGTCTTGCTGATAAACCGCCGAACGAGCCAAAGCCATGTCCCTCTTTTCATCTAACAGGTCCAATGCCTCCTGGCGTGCTTGCTCATTGTCCGCTTCAACATAATTAGCAACTCGGGGCGAATCATGACGAATATCACTTGGGAGGACCACCTCTGCCCCGTAAACCATGAAGAAAGGTGTGTAACCCGTTGATCTGTTGTTGGTGGTGTTAATGATCCATAACACATAAGGTAATTCTTCCACCAAACAACCCGGCGTCCGCTTTAAAGGAACCATGAGCCGGGGCTTGATACCCTTCAAGATTTCTTGATTTGCTCTCTCGGCTTGACCATTGGGCTAGGGGTGAGCCACGGATGCTATGTCAAGCCGGATGTGCTCTCTCTGACAGAAGTCCTCCATCTCACCTTTAGAAAGGTTTGTGCCATTATCCGTGATGATGTTGTGTGGAAATCCAAAGCGGAAGATGATCTTCTTGAGAAATTGAACCGCCGTAGTTGCGTCACACTTGCTTACGGGCTCCGCTTCAACCCATTTAGTGAACTTGTCAACCGCCACCAACAGGTGGGTCTTCTTATCCTTGGAGCGCTTAAAAGGTCCCACCATATCAAGCCCCCAAGTAGCAAACGGCTAAGTGATGGGAATCATCCGTAGCTCTTGAGCCGGAACTTGAGCTCGGCGTGAAAACTTCTGACAAGCGTCACACCGCTTTACCAGATCCTCAGCATCAGCATGAGCTGTCAACCAATAGAACCCATGGCGAAAAGCTATATCCACTAGGGACTTTGAACCGGCATGGTGACCATAATCCCCTTCATGGATTTCACGTAGAATCTCTTGACCTTCTTCAGGAGAAACACAATGCTGGAATACGCCTGAAACGCTGTAGTGGTGTAACTTGCCATTGTGAATAACCATGGACTTTGATCGCCGGACTATCTGTCTGGCTAGAACCTCATCATCTGGTAGCTCGCCCCGGTTCATATACGCCAAATATGGAACCGTCCAATCTGGAATTACATGTAAAGCGGCTACCAATTGGGCCTCTGGATCAGGAACAGCTAAATCCTCCTCTGTAGGCAACTTAACAAACAGATTATGCAAGATATCTAAAAAGGTATTGGGTGGTAACGGTTTATGCTGAGATCCAAGCCGGCTTAAAGCATCTGCTGATTCGTTTTTACGCCGATCAATATGCTCAACCTGATAACCTTTGAAGTGACCCGCCACAATATCCACCTCACGTCTGTAAGCCGCCATGAGGGGATCCTTAGAATCCCAAGTGCCAGAAACTTGCTGGACCGCCAGATCAGAGTCTCCAAAGCATCGTACCTGGCTTAAATTCATTTCCTTAGCCACACGGAGACCGTGAAGTAAAGCCTCGTACTCAGCTGCATTGTTAGTACAGAGAAACATTAAACGGAGAACATAACGAATTTTATCACCTCGAGGGGAAGTAAGGACAACTCCAGCCCCCGAGCCCTCCAATTGCCTGGATCCATCAAAGTGAATAGTCCAGTATGTGTTATACGGTTTGTCCTCTGGTGCCTGTAACTCGGTCCAATCATTGATGAAGTCAACAAGCGCCTGAGATTTGATGGCTGTTCGAGGCATATACTTCAACCCATGTGGACCAAGCTCAATTGCCCACTTTGCAACCCGGCCAGTTGCTTCCCGGTTCTGAATTATATCACCCAAAGGAGCAGAACTGACCACTATGATGGGATGGCCTTGAAAGTATTGTTTGAGCTTCCGACTCACCATAAAAACCCCATATACCAGCTTCTGCCAATGCGGATATCGTTGCTTCGACTCGATAAGCACTTCACTGATATAGTAAACCGGCCGTTGAACCGGATATTCCTTCCCATCCTCCTTGCGCTCAACCACAATTGCCACACTGACAGCACGGGCATTAGAAACCACGTACAATAACAAGGGCTCCTTGTCAACCGGAGCAGCAAGGACCGATGGTTCAGCCAACTGCCGCTTCAAGTCCTCAAACGCCGCATCAGCTGCGTCACTCCAGACAAAAGTGTCTGTTTTCTTCAACATCCGATATAGAGGGATAGCCTTCTCTCCCAAGCGGCTAATAAACCGGCTTAGGGCTGCAATTCGACCTGCCAGACGCTGAACATCATTAATACACGCCGGTTTAGCCAACGATGTAATCGCCTTGATCTTTTCTGGATTAGCTTCGATGCCTTTGTTGGATACCAAAAAACCTAAGAGCTTGCCTGCCGGAACACCAAAAACACACTTGTCCGGATTAAGCATCATCTTATAAACCCGAAGATTGTCAAAGGTCTCCTTGAGATCATCTATCAATGTCTCCTTCTTCCTTGATTTTACTACAATGTCATCCACATATGCATGAACATTGCGCCCAATCTGAGTGTGAAGACAATTCTGCACACAGCGCTGATAAGTTGCCTGGGCGCTCTTGAGCCCAAAAGGCATAGAAACATAGCAGAAGGCTCCAAAGGGAGTTATGAAGGTTGTCCTCTCCTGGTCCTTAACTGCCATTTTGATCTGATGAAAACCAGAATAAGCATCCAAGAAACTCAAACACTCACAACCCGCCGTCGCATCAATGATCTGATCAATATGCAGGAGAGCAAAAGGATCTGCCGGACAAGCTTTGTTCTGCCGGACAAGCTTTGTTCAAATCTGTGTAGTCCACACACATGCGCCAAGTGCCGTTTTTCTTAAGAACCAGCACCGGATTAGCCAACCACTCAGGGTGAAACACTTCGATGATAAACCCAGCAGCCAACAGCCGGGCTACCTCCTCACCAATGGCATTGCGTCTTTCCTCGTTAAAGTGGCGAAGAAACTGCTTGACCGGTTTAAACTTGGGATTAATATTGAGAGTGTGCTTAGTGAGTTCCCTCGGTACACCTGGCATGTCAGAAGGCTTCCATGCAAAAATGTCCTGGTTCTCACGGATGAACTCGATGAGCGTGCTTTCCTATTTCGGATCCAGATTGGTGCTGATGCTAAACTGTTTGGATGAATCGCCAGGAACAAAGTCAACAAGTTTAGTCTCATTAGCCGGTTTGAACTTCAGGGTCGGGTCATGCTCAGTGGTGGGCTTCTTCAGAGGGGTCATGTCTGCCGGATCAACATTGTCCTTATAGAACTTCAGCTCCTCTGTAGCACAAACCCACTCACAATAGGCCGCATCACCCTCCTTGCAATCCAAAGCGATGTTTTGACTTCCGTGTACTGTGATGGTCCCCTTATGACCCGACATTTTGAGATGCAAATAAATATAACAGGGCCTCGCCATGAACTTCGCGTAAGCTGGCCGTCCAAACAATGCGTGATATGGGCTCTGGATTTTCACCACTTCAAATTAAGGTCAATGTTTCAGACCTGAAATCATGCTCATCTTCAAACACAACCTCCAAAGCTATCTTGCCAACAGGATATGCCGATTTACCTGGTACAACACCATGAAAAACAGTGTTTGATGGTTTAAGACTCTTGTCTGTCAACCCCATCCGACGGAAGGTCTCATAGTACAGTATGTTGATACTGCTCCCTCCATCCATCAGCACTTTGGTAAATTTATAACCTCCCACCTGAGGTGCCACCACCAAAGCCAGATGACCCGGATTATCAACCCAGGGCGGATGATCCTCTCTGCTCCACACAATGGGCTGCTCGGACCACCGCAAATAACGTTGCACCACTGGTTCAACAACATTGACTGCCCTCTTGTGAAGCTTCTGATCGCGCTTGCACAAGCTAGTAGTGAACACATGATACTGCCCGCCATTCAACTGCTTTGGGTGACTTTGAAAACCTGATTGCTATTTATTCCCCTGATTAATGTTCTGTTGATTATTGCCACCTTGGTTTTCTGGTTGCCCTGATTATTCTGAAATCCAGAGTTTGAACCGCCGCCACCATGAAAGCCTGGACCTGAACCGCCCGGCGGACCCTAATCATATCGGAAAAGATCAGAGTTTTTGAACTCCTTCATAATGAAACAATCCTTCCAGAGATGTGTTGCCGGAACATACTTGGTCCCGTGCTTTGGGCAGGGCTGGTTTAACAGACGCTCCAAATTCATACCTCCACCGCGCTGAGGCGGTTTGCCTTTGCGACGCTGCATATTAGTGTTAGCCACAAAATCTGAATTATCTGCTTTGTGCTTACCATTATTCCCATGGCTCCCCTGGTTGTGATGTTGTCCCTTTGCACCGCCGTTCTTCTTTCCCTTCTCCGATTTCTCCTCATCAGAATCGGGATCCTTGGTATTATCAGAATCGACATATTTAACCAAGGCTGCCATAAATGTTCCCATGTTATTGCAGTGGAGCTTGAGCCGTCCCAACTTCATCTTCAGTGACTTACACCGGCAATTACGCTCCAATGTTATGATTGCTTGGCCAGCATTAATCCGGTCTGACGAATGCAAGACTTCTGACACTCGACGCACCCAATGATTTGTTGACTCGTTCTCTCCTTGAACTCAGGCATCCAGATCCACAATGGACATAGGTTGTTTGCATGTATCCTTGAAATTTGCTATAAACCGGGCCTTCAATTGGTCCCATGACTCAATGGAGTTAGCTGACAGGTTCTTCAACCAAGTACGGGTTGTCCCTTCCAACATCATCGTGAAGTATTTTGCACAGGCCGCTTCATCCACATCCAGCATCTCCATCGCCATCTCATAACTTTCAAGCCATGCCTCAGGTGATTGATCGGCGGTGTAATTAGGCACCTTATGTGGACCCTTGAAATCCTTGGGCAGTCGCACATTACTGAGAGCCGGAATGAGACACGGCACACCCCAGGAACTGAAGGCAAGCCCGGTGCCTCGGTCTACTAACACTGCTGGATGAACCGAGGCGAGTTGATAACGACCCGCATATTGTGCCGCTAAAGTGGCCTCCCTTCGTGCTCTGCCATTATCCACCACGTCCTGAGCATTTACCTCACCGCGTGCCGGATTGGGTCCTTGAGGGGCATTACGGCGCCGCACACTGCTGGACACTTCCGGTTCATCTATGTGCATGCTATAGCTTTTGCTCGGACGGGGGGTCATGTCAATCCTGTCTCGGCTGTATAAGTAAGCCTGCTGCTGCACTATAGCTGTCTGAAGAAGATCCCTGGCCCGCCGTGTCTCAACCGCCGCTGGCGATTCACCCTCCATCGGAATAGCTTCCAGCTGAGATGCTGCAGCTATCATGTTATCCAAGGGGGTAGAGAAGTGACCCGGTGGGAGTGTTGTGTACCGCGGCGGGTTGTCTGTTCGCAGGGGTGGACCCATCACCTGAGGTTGATTCGGCGCTCCGGTCCTTGGCACGATAGTCCGGTTTACTGCTGCCGGGTTGCTGGTTCCTGCCCCTGGCGTATTGAAGAGATTCATCGCATTGTAATCCGCCCGCAAGCGAGACTGATGTCTCCTCCTTAATACTTCATTCGAGGCGTTCTGATCTAGCAGAAGTCGATAATTCTCGGCCTGAATCCTCTGTGCCTGGGCATCTAAAGCGGCCCGTTCCTCTGCCATCCTGGTTTCCTCAGCCGCCAAGTCCTCCTTGGCCTGAGTTATCTGATCCCGTAGTTTTGTGACCTCTGCGTTATGCCGATCTTGAGTCTCCGGGGTAACTGCTGTGGACAATAACATCGTCCAGGCGTCCAACAAACCGGACAAAACTTCAGCCGGCCGGCGCGCGGGGCCTCCTGCCCTAGCTGCTGGTCCGGAACCCAATGCCGCCGCAGTAGAATTTTGCAAAGTTGGCTGTGTACCGGCCATGAAGATTGCGACTCGGTTTGGCGGTTCAAGAAATTCTGGAATACCAGTGCCATCGGAATACCCTTCGAACACACCATCATGAACTTGGTACAGGGACTCGGTTTCATAGGTGGATGACTCGCCATCGAAATAAACGACCATCTCACCTTCGTACACCGGCCCAGATCCGATCCCATGGACACACCCTACGAACGCACGCTTCATGGAGGGCTGAATCCGGGAAGGACTTGCACGCTGAGCCGTTTCGACGAGGTCGGTGCAGATATCCGGCTCAGGGCCCAGTTTGAAAACATGAATTCCTCTGAAGGTGACCCACTACCCGTACTCGATTGAGCCGGCATCGGGGCCCCAGCCTGCGTCGTCGATGTAGAGTTTGCCGCGACGACTCTTGGTCATCCGGCCAACCACGTACCCTTTGAGTCCTTCAAAGCTGCCCTTCAAGAACACACAACCATCGTGCGATAGCCCCACGGTGGGCGCCAACTGTCGTGGAAATATCACGTCAGATGTCCTTGTGAAAGGACTTAGTCGTGGAGCCATCGCGACGGGTTAGCTTGAAGGGGTTAAACCGGACAAAGGACACGAGGGTTTTATACTAGTTCAGCCCCTTACGATGAAGGTAAAAGCCTATGTCTAGTTGTGATGGAATTGATTGGGTTTCGACGACCAGGGAGCGAATTCGCTTTGCCTGAGTCTCGAGTTGTTGTTTCTTGTCCTTGAACCGCCGCCGGGCCGTCCCTATATATACACAGGTTGACGCCCGGCAGGTTTACGGAGTCCCGAGGCCGGCTCATACAAGTGTCCGGCTCGGTCTCTGCCTCCCTAACTTACAATACAAGTTATACAACTATGGCGGTTTACAACTATGGGCCCTAATCCGCCTTTGGGCTCTGGGACTCAAAGCTTCATCAGTAAAGCGCCATCTTTTCGGTCTTCTTGGGCTTCAATATAGTTGAGCATGAACCATCCCCTCCTGGGCGGTTTACACTCAGTAGTTATATCCCCAACACAGCCCCTTCAAAAAAAAACCTCAGCTCCAGCCAGGTGCTGACGTGTGGATGCCTTTTGGTCCCGGTTGGTGTCACCAACCGGGACTAAAGGCCCCCCTTCCTGGCCTGGCCGCAGCGGCCACGTGGAGGCCCATCTGTCCCGGTTGGTGTAAGAACCTGGACTAAAGGCCGAGGGCATTAGTAACGACCTTTTAGTCCCGGTTCCAAAACTGGGACAGAAGGCCCTTACGAACCGGGACAAAAGGCCCTTTTCTACTAGTGAGGGTATAAGAGTATAAATAGGTGAAAGAAATACATCGGTGGACCTACGAGGGGCCCATGAGGGTGGGGACGCCTACCCCCTGGGCGTGCCCTCCTGCCTCATGGCCTCCTCGTGGAGTCCCAGACTTCAACTCTAAGTCTTCTGGATTGCTTTCGGTCGAAAAAAGATCATCACGAAGGTTTAATTCCGTTTGGACTCCTTTTGGTATTCCTTTTCTATAAAACTCTAAAATAGGCAAAAAACAGAAATTGGCACTAGGCCTCCGGTTAATAGGTTAGTCCCCAAAATAATATAAAAGAGCATATTAAAGCCCATTAGACATGCAAAACAGATAATATAATAGCATGGAACAATCAAAAATTATAGATACGTTGGAGACGTATCACCGCCGCATCCGCACCGCATCGCCCCCGGGGCGGTCGACCCATGATCGCCACTGAGGGCCGCGCCTCCCGTACCTAGGGTTCGTCCGCCGGTCGTGTTGATCGGCTGTCCTAGGTAGTATTTTTTTCCGATCCGTGATTCGAGTTTATTCCTCTCATGCCGATCGTCTTGACCGAAGCTTATTTTTGGGTTTTTCGATCTAAGATCGTTTTGGGTCACACGACGCGGCCCGTCGACTCTCGTGTGTCTCTACTCTGACTTTGGCATCAACTCCACCGGCCTCTTCTTCAACACGGCGTCCCCGCGCGACATGCAACGGTCTATGGCCGTTGCCCATGCATTTGTCCACCAGTCACTCTCGCCGGCCGTCGTCACCATGATTGGAACATGATCCTTCATCAACCTTCATCCCGCTCGTCTACATCAGCCACTGGGCCCTAGCGCTGTCACGCATGTGATGTGTCAGATGGTTGCGTATGTGTTGCGCCGCTCCATGCGCCGCTCACGCATAGGCCACGCGCACGCGGCATGCATTCGTGCATGTTTGTCTTCTTCTAGCACCACCTCATCGCCAGCGTCATCGTCATCTTCGCGGACCACTTCATCTACTCCAACAACTGCGGGTGACATCGGCCACACGCCGATTAGCGTTGTAACCGTCATCGAGTCCTTATCTGCTAACCCCCTCGATATGGCATATTGCTCGTAGGTCCCCATCTATGCATGGCCCGTGCTGGCAACACTGACGAGTGCCTTCTTCCATGACATGTCCCCAGGCCTAGCAGGCCTGGTGCAGCGCTTCATCAACATTGATTTCGTTCGTCCATGCATGCCCGATGCTGGGAACACCAACGCATGCCTTCATCCATGACGTGTCCCCTGGCTTGGGAAACACGACGCGACACCTTGTCAACACCTTCTTCTTCCCGGTGCACCATTGCGCCCATGACTATCTTGGCACCTAGTTGCACTAATGACTCCATAGCTACTACCTCGAGAGATCGGCCACCTCGACTATACATCGAACACGACGTCTCTTTCATGGCTACATCGACCACATCTACACCACCCTATGTGCTCAATGACCTCGACATCGACACCTTACCTTTGGATTTTTCTCCAGTCTCACTGTCTACGTTGCTACCACTCTATTCCTCTACACAAATCACTTTGTTTCCCTTTCATCAGGCAGGCAATCATTGGGTCATGGCATGATGCATCTGCCATGCAAGTTAAATATATTTAACATTTCCCATTAAACCTAACATGCTAAACGTCCAAGGATGAAATCTGGTAAGGTCACTCCAAAAGTTAACTAAACTAAATGAGTTATCAGGTGGTGAACTCGTATGCGTGGCCTTCCTGATCAATGACACCTTTGCCGCCACTACCGTCGAAGTAGTCATGGTTGTTCTTCCTAGGGAAGGCCACGGCTGCCCTGATTGGCGCAGCCGCTCGGGTTCCTCAACCGCAGACATGAACGGGCAGCCCATCGTGTTGCCCTTCTCGTTGTGCTTACCATCGAGGAGGCGGGCATCACATGGGGATTCAGCCAGCTCAATTTTGATGAGATGGTCATTGAGGCCGTGCCGGTACCAAATAGGTGTTCGCGTGGTGCTCCTCAAACAGTCCTCGGCCCATGCAAACACTAGCTCTAGGTCAGCGAGCAACTAGTCTGGTGCGGTGTCAGACGTGGCGAGCAACACGTGGTTCCTGATGCTCCAGTGATCCTACAATGACTTCTTGGCAACCCCGCGTTTATGGCATTGTTGCCGAGCTCCTCCTCCTTCACTGTGTGCGGCAACGATGTCTAATCCTTCACATCCTTCAGGCGGCATTCCATTTGGACAATGCGGTTGCGCGACAGCGACGGGGGATCCTCCATGAGGCGGCATCCGATTTGGACTTCGCGTTGGTGGGGGAGCACCTCCTCCTTGAGGAGACGACATGACGATGAGGGCGACTCCTCCTTATTTAACAAGGAGAACAAGAGTAGCAGAGTCGGCTTTTTGGCTGAAGCGCAAATTGATGGGGATACGTATGGGTGATGGCACGCAAAAGGGGAGTGCTTGCTCTCTCGTAAGAACTTCTCGGCAACGGCGCCAGAAATCTTGCTTTCTTTCTCGTAAGAGTGGTTTGATATCCACCAAGTGTAAGTGTTGGAAATATGTGCTAGAGGCAATAATAAAGTGGTTATTATTATATTTCCTTGTTCATGACAATCATTTATTATCCATGCTATAACTGAACTGACTGGAAACTCAAATACATGTGTGGATACATAGACAACAACATGTCCCTAGTGAGCCTCTACCGGACTAGCTCGTTGATCAAAGATGCCTATGGTTTCCTAGCCATAGACATGATTTGTATTTGATGATGGGATCACATCATTAGGAGAATGATGTGATGGATAAGACCCAAACTATAAGCGTAGCATATGATCATATCAATTTTATTGTTATCGTTTTCTACATGTCAAGTATCTATTCATATTACCATGAGATCATGCAACTCACTGACACCAGAGGAGTACCTTGTGTGTATCAAACGTCGCAACGTAACTAGGTGACTATAAAGATGCTCTATAGGTATCTCCGAGGGTTCCCGTTGAGTTGTCATAGATGAAGACCGGGATCTGTCACTCCATATGATGAAGAGATATCTTAGGGCCCACTCGGTAATACAACATCACAATAAGCTTGCAAGCAATGTGACTAAGGAGTAAGCCACGAGATCTTGTATTAAAAAAAGAGTAAAGAGACTTGCGAGTAACGAGATTGAAATAGGTATGGAGATACCGATGATCGAATCGGGCAAGTAACATACCGATGGACAAAGGAAACTACATACGGGATTAGCTGAATCCTTGGCATCGAGCTTCGACCAATAAAGATCTTTGTAGAATATGTGGTAACCAATATGGACATCCAGGTCCCGCTATTGGTGATTGACTATAGAGGTGTCTCGGTCATGGCTACATTATTCTCGAACCCATAGGGTCCGCACGCTTAACGTTCGGTGACGCTAGAGTAGTATTGGGATATTCATGTTGGTGACCGAATGTTGTTCGGAGTCTCGGATGAGATCCCGGATGTCATGAGGAGCTCCAGAATGGTCCGGAGGTAAATATTTATATATGTGAAGTCATATTTTGGCTACCGATAAAAGTTTCGGGTTTTACCAGCATGGTACCGGGAAGCTTCCGGAAGGCTCTAGAAGGTTCCAGAGGGTTCCGGAGGAGTCCAGAAGGGTCCCTCCAGCACCTAGGGAGTGCATGGGCTGTAAGGGGCGTCCTAGCCTTATTGGTCCAGGCGCAACAACTCCTTAAGGCCCATCCGCCTGGGAGAGGAATGTCACATCCCTAGCTGCTGGTAGTGCTCTAGGCTAGCTTCATGTGTGCATCATGTCTATATTTTTGAAACTTGAATTGAGGAATTTTGAAAGCCTCAAAAACTTAATTAAAAGCAGGGCAAAGATCCCTAGAAATCTCATTCTATGTTCCAAGATGTCCTTTTGCAATGTTTGAGAATTTTGGCAAGAGCTATATATCAAACCAAAATTTAGGAACATTTTTAAGGAATTATTTTGGGACTTTGAATTTAAATCAATACTATTTTGAATTTGAACTTATATCCAAATATTACTGAATATATGTTCAAATAACTGAAACATTTTTATGTGCTTTGGTATAATTCCATTGTGCTAAATAAAATGTTCAGGGGAATTTTGTCACTGTCTTTGAATTTGTTTTATTTAGAAACAGTGGCAAAAGGAAGTAAATTAAACAAAACAGAAGAAAAATTAAAAAAGAGCAGAAGACCCACCTGTTGCTCACCTGGCAGCCCAGCCGGCCCAGCTTGACCGGCCCAGCCCACCGCCGCTCCCCCCCCCCTGTCGTCTTCCTCCCTCGCCAGAAGGACGTCGGCGTGTCGACGCGCGCGCGCCCGAACTCCACCTCCTGCTTCCACCTCCTCCTGCCTCTCTGCTCGCTTCCCCAACCCCCTGGAGATGCCACCCACCTCCCTGGCGCCACGTCCACTTCTCCCTCCGTCCCTATCCCCCTCTGCTCTCTCTCCCTCCCGCGACCGAACACACCCGCCGCCGCCGTTCGTTGCCGCCGTGGCCACAGCCACTGCGTCGCCCCGCCGATGCCCTCAGAGGCGCCGCTGCCACCTACTCTCCCTCCTCTCCGAGCTACACGAGCCAGGACGGCCTCAATATGACGCTTGTGGCCTTCTTCTCCGACCACGGCCGCCGAACGCCTTCGTCGATTCGGCCACTCCGGCGCGCCCCCGAGCCCACTAACCATCCCTGCAGCTCCGCGGTGAGCCTTTAACCCGATTCCCCCTTTCCCCATCGTCCCTCACGTGATCTAGCCCCGATCCCCAACCATGACCGTAGCATCTCGCCGCCGGCCATGGCATAGCCATGGCCACAGCCGCGCAAGCTCGCAACGGAGCTCGTCAGCGTGCTCAGCGAACCCCAGGAGCACGTAGCACCCTCCGGTTTCTCCTCTAGTGCTCCGTAGCATCGCCACCGCCTGCACTCGAACTCCGGCCGCCGCCGATTTGGTCGCCGCCGTCGATTCCGACCACCGCAGCTGCTGCCTCCACCACCACTAGATGCGCGAGTCTTCCAGCTCGCTGTAGCCGCAAACCCCGAGCAAAATGGTTCCCTGTATCGCAATCCCGAGCCGCCCCGCCGTTTCTGTCGTCGCCGGCGACAAGTCGCCGGCAGGTTTGACCTGATCGACCTGGGGTTTGACCCCCCAGGGTTGCTGACTAGTGGGGCCAGGCCCTGCTAACTTTAGTTAAATATTAACTAAACCTAATTAGCCACTAACACTGACCAGTGGGCCCCGACCCCCCCTAATCCTTTAATTAAGCAGATAACCCCCTGTTAACTAACTGTGACACTGACATATGGGTCCCATAGGTCAGATTTGACCTGGACAACGCCCGTTGACTTGCTGACGTCACCGTGAAGTCATGCTGATGTAGTAATAGGTTTTCTGGATTTATTTTTATTCAGAAAATTCCAGAAAATTGTATAAACTTCTAAAATTCATAGAAGTTCAACCGTAACTCCAAATTAAATAAATTATATATGAAAAATTATCAGAAAAATTCAAGGAATCCATCTGTACCATTTTCATGCATGTTAGAACAACTTATAGCTGTTGTATAGCACAAATCAATTAAATGGCATTTGAATAATCACATCTGGAGTTTGAATTTGAATCTTGTATTCAAACCAACTTCATTTAATATATTGCTAGTTGCATTAGCTCAAACACATTCATATTGCCATGTCATGAGCATGCATCATATTGTGCATTGCATTGATTGTATTTCTTCTTTGTTGCCGGTATCTGTTCCCTCCCGGTAGACGATGTTCTGACGTTGTGATCGTTGACACTGATGAAGACTCAATGTTATCTTCAGAAGTGCCAGGCAAGCAAAACCCCCTTGTTCATTCCGATACAATCCTACTCTCTCGCTCCTGCTCTCTTTTACTGCATTAGGACAACAACGATTCAACTGTTACTTGCTGCGGTAGCTGAACCCCTTTATCCTTTGCATGACCTGTCATTGCCACAGTAAATAGATGAAACCCACTAGCATGAGTAGGAGTTGTTTGAGCCCTGTTGTGCCTACTCATTCATGCTTGTTGGTCATGCCTGCTACTGCTTAGAGTTGTGTCAGGTCTGATTCATCCGGGATGAATCAGAGGTGTGTGAACATGTCCTACTGTGTGTGAGCTAAGTGTGTGAACACGATTTGGTAAAAGGTGTTGGTGAGAGGCCGTGTAGGAGTACATGGTGGGTTGTCTCATTGAAGCCGTCCTTAGGAACTGAGTTCTGTGTTTGTGATCCATGATTCAGCTACTACCATGCATTGGGCCCTGAAATATGACCCCGCTCGACTTCTTATTCACCCTCGTCCTCTGTCCAGGAGTTGCAAGTAGTTTCTGGTGTTTGTAGTATGCTGGAGGCCGTGGACAGCGCTGACCGTAGGGGTGGGCTGTGATGCGGTAGGTACGTGGCCGGGTATACCGGGCGCCCGTTTGGTGTCACGGAACCCTGTTCACATCGTTTGGGGCTGTGAGCGAAACTCCGACCGGATCTCCTCATGGATGGAACCCGAATAGGCGATAAACCTGGACTAGAGACTTGAGTGTTTCGGTAGGTCGTGGTCTACACCCATGTCGGCTTTCGCTTGAAGTCTGCCGAGCACATGTCGTGTGCAGACGCTAAGTGGTGGAAACATGTATGAAGAAGTACACCCCTGCAGGGTTAACATCATCTATTCGAATAGCCGTGTCCGCGGTAAAGGACTTCTGGGTTGCTTATATCAGTTCATAGACAAGTGAAAGTGGATACTCTAAAATACGCAAGATAAGCGTGAGTGCTATGGATGGCGTTCTCGTAGGGAGACGGGAGCGGATCCATAGTGGTGTATTGATATGGTGAATATGTGGACTCGTGTGCGCCACCTCAAAAGAGTTACTTGCAGTCGTAGTTCAGAATAGCCACCGAGTCAAAGCTGGCTTGCTGCAGTTAAACCCCACCATCCCCTTGGTTGATAATGATGCATATGTAGTTAGTTCTGATGTAAGTCTTGCTGGGTACATTTGTACTCACGTTTGCCTATTTTATGTTTTTGCAGAGAGACTTCGGTCTCGCTAGTAGTTCCGCGTGGACTTCGACGCAGCTAGGATCTTGTGGCTCGGCAGGATTTGGTAGATAGTCAGGCTTCTCAGCCTTTTCCATTTATAGATGTCTGTACTCAGACATGATAGCTTCCGCTTGTGCTTTGATTTGTATGCTATGAATGTTGGGTCATGAGACCCCTGTTTGTAATATCTCGCTCCTCGGAGCCTAATGAATAAATACTTGAGTTGTAGAGTCATGTTGTGATGCCATGTTGTATTTGCACATATCGAGCATATTGAGTGTATGTTATTGAAATGCTTGGTATGTGTGGGATCTGACTATCTAGTTGTTTATCCTTAGTAGCCTCTCTTACCGGGAAATGTCTCCTAGTGCTTCCACTGAGCCATGGTAGCTTGCTACTGCTCCGGAACACTTAGGCTGGCCGGCATGTGTCCTTCTTCGTTCCTGTGTCTGTCCCTTCGGGGAAATGTCACGCGATGAATACCGGAGTCCTGTTAGCCCGCTACAGCCCGGTTCACCGGAGTCCTGCTAGCCCAGTGCTACAGCCTGGATTCACTCGCTGATGACCGACACGTTCGATGCTGGGTCATGGATGTCTGTCCCTGTAAGTTAGTGCCACTTTGGGTTTACGACTAGCCATGTCAGCCCGGGCTCCTTATCATATGGATGCTAGCGACACTATCATATACGTGTGCCAAAAGGCGCAAACGGTCCCGGGCAAAGGTAAGGCGACACCCGCGGGAATACCGTGCGTGAGGCCGCAAAGTGATATGAGGTGTTACATGCTAGATCGATGTGGCATTGAGTCGGGGTCCTGACAAGGAAAACCCTAAGGGGGAGGGCCCTCTACTTGGCTTGGAGGGCACTCCTCCCCCTTTGGTCGGCTCCCCTCATTGGAGGAGGGGCTAGGGCTGCGCCCCCATCCCTCCAACACCCCTATATATAGTGGGGAGGAGGCGCAAGGGCTTTACACAACAATTCCCACGCCCTACGGCCTCCTCTCTCTCCCGTTCTTCCTCGTTCGTAGTTCCGGAGGTGCTTGGCGAAGCCCTGCTGGGATTGCTCCACCACCATCTTCACCATGCCATCGTGCTGGTTGATATCCCAACTACTTCTCCTCCCTCTCTTGCTAAATCAAGAAGGAGGAGACGTCATCGAGCCGTACGTGTGCTGAACACAGAGGTGTCATCCATTCGGCGCTAGATCAGATTGGACCGTGCTGGTTGATCGCGAAGAGTACGACTACATCAACCGCGTGTTATACGCTTCTGCTTAGCGATCTACAAGGGTATGTAGATCCAATCTCTCCTCTAGTAGATGTCCATCTCCTACATTGATGTTAGTGAGCGTAGGAAATTTTTTGTTTCCCATGCAACATTCCCAACAGTGGCATCATGAGCTAGGTCTATGCGTATATGACATCATGAGTAGAACACAAAGGAGTTTGTGGGTGTTGATGTTCAGATTGCTTTCTTCCTTGGTATTTTCTTGATTCAGGAGTATTGTGGGATGAAGCAGTCCGGACCAACTTTACATGTCCACATACATGAGACCGGTTCCATCGACTGACATGCACTTGTTGCATAAAGATGGCTGGCGGGTGTCCATCTCTCCCACCTTAGTTGAATCGGATTCGACAAAGTCGGTCCTTGTCAAAGGTTAAATAGCAACTTGAATATCACCGTTGTGGCTTTGCGTAGGTAAGAACGGTTCTTACTAGTTACCCATAGCAGCCATGTCAAAAATGCAACAACAAAGTAAAGGATGTCTAACTTGTTTTTGCAGGGTATGTTGTATATTATATGGCCAAAGACATGATGGGATATATTTGATGTATGAGATGATCATGTTTTGTATAGATTATCATGACTTGCATGCCGATGAATACATCAACCAGCATGAGCCATAGGGTTGTCTTTAATTTTGTATGACCTGCGTGTCAATCATTAAGCGCTTTGTAATGCTTTACTTTATCGCTAAGCAGTAGCAATAGTTTTAGAAGCATGGTTGGCGTGACAACCCCGATGACGACACGATGATGGAGATCATGGTGTCATGCCGGTGGCGATGGAGATCATGCCGGTGCTTTGAAGATGGAGACCGAAAGCACCGGATGATGGCCATATCATGTCACTTATGATTTGCATGTGATGTTAATCATTCTATGCATCTTATTTTGCTTAGGAAGACGGTAGCATTATAAGGTGATCCCTCACTAAAATTTCAAGATAAAATTGTGTTCTCGCAAAGTGTGCACCATTACGACAGTTCACCATTTTGAAGCACCACGTGATGATCGGGTGTGATAGATTCTACGTTCGCATACATCGGGTGCAAGCTAGTTTTGCACATGTGGAACACTTGGGTTAAACTTGACGAGCCTAGCATGTACAGACATGGCCTCGGAACACAAGAGACCGAAAGGTCGAACATGAGTTATATAGTAGATATGACCAGCATGGAGATGTTCACCATTGAAACCACATCATCTCACGTGATGATCGGACTTGGGTTGGTGAATTTGGATCATGTTACACTTGGACAACCGGAGGGATGTTGATTTGAACGGGAATTCTTAGATAATATGATTAGTTAAACTCATTATCTTAAACGATAGTCTAAGTTATCATTGCAAATTATGTTGTAGATCACGCTCACGCAGTAGCTCCCCTGAATTTCAATGCGTTCCTAGAGAAAGCTAAGCTGAAAGATGATGGAAGCAACTTTGTGGACTGGGCCCGTAATTTGAGGATTATCCTCACGGCTGCCCCATAGTCTTATGTCCTTGTTGCACCATTTCATGTGCCACCCCCTCCTGCAATTCTGGACGTTGTGAACGCCTGGCAGTCGCGTGTTGATGAATACTCAATAGTTTAGTGCGCCATGTTGTATCTCTTAGAACTGGGACTTTAAAGGCGTTTTGAATGTCATGTGGCATATGAGATGTTCTAGGAGTTGAAGTTTATTTTTGAGAAGAATGCCTGGATCGAGAGGTATGAGACCTCCGATAAGTTCTATGCTTGCAAGATGGAGGAGAATAGGTCTGTCAGTGAGCACATACTCAGAATGTCTAGGTATTACAACCATCTGGCTAAGTTGGGAGTTGAGCTCCCGCCTGAGGCGGTCATTGACAGAGTTCTTCAATCACTACCACCTAGCTACAGGAGCTTTGTGTTAAACTATAACATTCAAGGGATGAACAAGTCAATCTCCGAGTTGTTCACGATGCTGAAAGTCGCTGAGTCAGACATCCAGAAGGAGCATTAAGTGTTGATGGTTAATAAAACCACTAGTTTCAAGAAGAGAAAATGAAAGAAGGGAAACTGAAAGAAGGGTGGCAAAGCAGTTGCACCTCCTCCCGTGAAGAAACCCAAGGCTGGACCCAAGCCGGAAACTGAGTGCTTCTATTGCAAGGGAACTGGCCACTTGAAGCGGAATTGCCCCAAGTATCTGTCTGACAAGAAGGGGGACAATGTCAAGAAATGTATATATGATATACATGTTATTGATGTGTACCTTACCAGCTCTCGTTGTAGTGCCTGGGTATTTGATACCCGGTGCGGTTGCTCACATTTGCAACTCTAATCCGGAACTACGGAATGAAGGAAGGCTGGCGAAGCATGAAGTGATGATGCGCGTGGAAATGGTTCCAAGGTTGATGTGATCGCTGTCGACACGCTCGCTCTTCAATTACCATCAGGATTAGTGATAAACCTGGATAATTGTTATTTAGTGCCTGCACTGAGCATGAACATTATATCTGGATCTTGTTTAATGAAAGACGGTTGCTCATTTAAATCATAGAATAATGGTTGTTCTATTTATATGGGTAATGTCTTTTATGGTCATGCACCCATTGTGAGGGGTTTATTCTTATTGAATCTTGATAGTGATGATGCACATGTTCATAACATTGATGCCAAAAGATGTACAGTTGATAATGATAGTACCACTTTCTTGTGGCACTGCCGCCTAGGTCATACTGGTGTAAAGAGCATGAAGAAACTCCATGCTGATGGACTTTTGGATTCACTTGATTTTGAATCACTTGACATATGAGAACCATGCCTCATGGGCAAGATGACTAAAACCCTATTTTTCGGAACAATGGAATGGGCAAGTGACTTGTTGGAAATCATACATACTCATGTGTGCGGTCCGACGAGTGTTGACGCGTGATACGTCTCCAACGTATCTATAATTTTTGATTGTTCCATGCTGTTATATTACCATTCTTGACTGTTTTGCAATCATTTTATAGTCATTTTATATCATTTTTTAGTACTAACCTATTGACATAGTGCCCAGTGCCAGTTGTTGTTTTCTACATGTTTTTTACATCGCGGGAAATCAATACCAATCGGAATCCAAATGCAGCGAAACTTTTTGTGGATTTTTTTAGGCCAGAAGACATCCAGTGGGCCAGGAACACACCTGAGGGATCTCCGAGGGGAGCACAACCCACCAGGGCGCGCCCTGATGGGTTGTGCCCTCCTCGTTGGCCTCCCGCACTGCCTCTTTGCTCTATAAATACCCCAATATTCCAGAAACCCTAGGGGAGTCGGCGAAAATCAATTCCAGCCACCGCAGAGTGCAGAAATACCAGGTCCAATCTAGAGACCATCACAGAGGGGTTCACCACTTCCATTCGTGCCTCTCTGAGGATGTGTGAGTTGTTCTTTGTAGACCTACGGGTCCGTAGTTAGTATCTAGATGGCTTCCTCTCTCTCTCTTGATATCAATACAATGGTCTCTTGGAGATCCATATGTGTTTGTTGGGATCCGATGAACTTTGAGTTTATGATCAGATCTATTTTTTTACCCACGAAAGTTATTTGAGTCTTCTTTGATCTCTTATATGCATGATTGATTATAGCCTCGTATTTCTTCTCTGATATTTAGGGTTTTTTTGGCCAACTTGATCTATTTATCTTGCAATGGGAAGAGGTGCTTTATGATGGGTTCGATCTTACGGTGCTTGATCCCAGTGACAGAAAGGGAAATGACACGTATGTATCATTGCTATTAAGGATAACAAGATGGGGTCTATTTCTACATAAATAGATCATGTCTACATCATGTCATCGTTCTTATTGCATTACTCTGTTTTTCCATGAACTTAATACACTAGATGCATGTTGGATAGCGGTCGATGTGTGGAGTAATAGTAGTAGATGCAGGGAGGAGTCGGTCTACTAATCTTGGACATGATGCCTATATAATGATCATTTCCTGGATATCGTCATGATTACTTTAAGTTCTATCAATTGCCCAACAGTAATGGTTTTCCCACTGTTTGCTATTTTTCTCGAGAGAAGCCACTAGTGAAACCTACGACCCTCGGGTCTCTTTTCATCATATTTGCCTTCGTGATATATTTTCCTTTGGTTTTATTTTTAGATCTATTAAACCAAAAATAAAAATACCTTTCTGCAATTTATTTATTCCGCGATATATTTATCCTATCGACCGCTTTTATCTCACGTTATTTTGCCTATCTTGAGGCGCTGTACCCGAAAGGGATTGACAACCCCTTTAACACGTGGGGTTGCGAGTATTTGTTATTTGCGTGCAGGTGCTGTTTACGTGGTGTTAGAAGGTTCTCCTACTGGTTCGATAACCTTGGTCTCATCACTGAGGGAAATACCTACCGTCGCTATACTACATCATCCCTTCCTCTTTGGAGAAATACCGACGTAGTTCTAGCAGACATCAAAAGGAATTTCTGGCGCCATTGCCGGGGAGGATCTTCAACATCAAACAGGGTCCTAATCACAAATCTCATTTCGCAATTTACATTATTTGTCATTTGCCTCTTGTTTTGCTCTCCTCCACTTCACAATTTGTCGTTTTATTCGCCCTCTTTTTCGTTCGCCATTTTCTCTTCAAATCTTTTTTAGTGCAATCTTGTTGTGAAAGTCATCATGACTCAAGAGAACACCAAGTTGTGTGATTTCTCAAATACCAATAACAATGATTTTATTAGCACTCCGATTGCTCCTCCCGCCACTAGTGCGGAGTCTTGTGATATTAATACTGCTTTGCTGAATCTTGTTATGAAAGATCAATTTGCCGGTACTCATAATGAGGATGCCGCGTCCCATCTTAACACATTCGTGGAATCATGCGATATGCAAAATAAAAAAGATGTGGATAATGATGTTGTGAAGTTCAAAGTATTTTCGTTTTCTTTGTGAGATCGCGCAAAAGTTTGGTTTTCCTCTTTGCCTCACAATAGTATCGATTCTTGGAACAAGTGCAAGGATGCTTTTATTACTAAGTATTTTCTGCCCATTATTTCCCTTAAAACCCAGATCATGAATTTCAAGAAACTTGAACATGAGCATGTTGCACAATCTTGGGAAAGTATGAAATTGATGCTATGAATTGCCCAACTCATGGGTTAAATCTTTGGATGATCATACAAAATTTTTATGCAGGGTTGAATTTTCTTTCTCGTAATCTTTTAGATTTAGCCGTGGGGGTACTTTTATGGTAATTACTTTGGGTGAAGCTACTAAATTGCTAGAAAATATTATGACAAATTACTCACAATGGCATACCAAAAGAGCCCCTACTAGTAAAAAAGTCAATTCGGTAGAAGAAATAAATTCTTTGAGTGAAAAAATTGATGCCCTTATGAAGTTGGTTGCTAATAAAAGTGCTCCTATTGATTTTAATGATGTGCCTTTGTCTACTTTTCTTGAACAAAATAGTGATGCCATAGATGTGAATTTTATCTCGCGAAACAATTTCAATAACAATGCTTGTAGAGGTCATTTTAATCCTGGGCCTTTTCCTAGTAATTCCTCTAAAATTATGGTAATTCATATGGTAATCCTACTTATAATAATAATAGAGACACCTCTGATATTGACAACAATATTAAAGAAGTTATCAATACTCAAAAAGCTTTCAATGCTACGATAGAAGAAAAACTGAATAAGGTTGGTGATATGTCTACAAGTATTGGTAGAATTTCTCATGAAACTCTCAAGATGAACATTTTTGTGCCTAAAGTTGAAGAATCAATTAAAGCTCTTTATATTTCTATGGATGAAAGTAAGAAAAGAACCACTATGCTTAGAGCTAAAAGAGAATTTTTAGAAAGAGCGTTTTCTAGTGATTAATTTCATAAAAGTGATGAAGGTCTTAAAATGATTGGTGTTTCTTCTATTGATTCTTTCTTTAGTAAAATTAAGATTGATGAAAAATGGACTGGAGAAGAGTCAACTTTAGTTACAAGGCATCCCTTTGATTCGGAGGGTGAAAATCTTGCTGAGAAAATTGATAAAAGTGGGTTTGAAGAGGTCAAGACTTTAACTAGTGATGTGCCCACTATTTTAGATTACAAAGACTTTAATTATGATAGTTGCTTTTTGGTTGATTGTATTTCTTTGTTGCAATCCATGATAAATTCACCCCAAGCTTATGAACAAAATAAAGCTTTAGTAAACGTATTGTTGATGCTATGATGAAAGATTTTGAAGAAAAGTTGGAATTAGAAGTTTCAATTCCTAGAAAATTACATGATGAGTGGGAACCTACTATCAAAGTCAAGATTAAAAATTATGAGTGTTTTGCTTTATGTGACTTGGTGCATTTTTCTACAATTCAGAAATCTTTATGTGATGTGCTTGGTCTTACCGATATTGAAGAATGCTCTTTAAATTTGCACTTGGCCGATTCTACTATTAAAAAGCCTATGGGAAGAATTAATGATGTTCTTATTCTTGCAAATAGGAATTACGTGCCCATAGATTTTATTGTTCTTGATATTGATTGCAATCCGTCTTGTCCAATTATTCTTGGTAGACCGTTTTTACATATTATTGGTGTCATGATTGATATGAAAGAAGGCAATATTAAATTTCAATTTCCACTAAGGAGGGTATGTAAAACTTCCCTAGAACAAGAATTAGACCACCATATGAATCAATCATGAGGGCATCATATGGATCTAGAACCAAAGATGACAAAACTTAGATCCTACACGTTATGCCTAGCTAGGGGCGTAAAACAATAACGCTTGTTGGGAGGCAACCCAACTTGTATCTTTTGCTTTATGGTTTCCTTGCTGTTTTCCATAAAAATACACAATTATACCTCTGGTTACATGTGTTTTTGTGTATTAAATTAGTGTTTGTGCCAATCAAGGCCTTTGGGATGATTTGGGTGAGAGTTGATTTGATCTTGCTGAAAAACAAAAAGTTTTGCACTCACAAAATTATTTTTCATTTTTATTAGAAGAGTGCTGCTTTTGAGTTGATTCTTTTTGCAGAAGATTAATGAACAAATTATTCACGTCGTCCTAATTTTTCAGAATTTTTGGAGTTACAAAATTATTCGATGTAGTCAGATTGCTACATGTTGTTCTGTTTTTGACAGATTATGTTTTCTTTGCGTTGCGTGCTTGTTTTGATGATTCTATGGTTTTCTTTGATGAGTTTTTGCCATAGAAAAGTTGGAATACAGTAGATATAATGCAAAAATAGAATATGAATGGGTTTTCAACAGTACTTATAGTAGTGGTTTGCTTTCTTATACTAACGGATCTCACGAAGGTTTTGTTGAGTTTTGTGTGATTGAAGTTTTCAAGTTTTGGGTGATCTTATGATGGATGAAGGAATAAGGATTAGCAAAAGGCTAAGCTTGGGCATGCCTGAGGCACCCCAAGATAATATTCAAGAAGTAGCAGGCAACTAAGCTTGGGGATGCCCCCGAGTGGCATCCCCTATTTCTTCTAACAACCATCGGTATTTTACTTATAGCTATATTTTTATTTGTCACATATTATGAGTTTTGCATGGAGCGTCTTGTATGATATGAGTCTTTGCTTGTTTTTCTTTGTGTTTTAAGTCTTGAATCCTTGCTGGAAACACCTTTTTGAGAGAGCCATAAATTATGCTATGCTTGCTCCTATGCTTCACTTAAATTTTTAGAGCCATGGATTTGCTCTAGTGGTTCACTTTTATCTTTTTGAGCACGGTGTGCTTTATTATTTTTGAAGAAATGCTCTCATGCTTAACTTAGATTTATTTGGGAGTTAGTAAATTTTTTAATAAATTATCTCTTGCTTCACTTAGATTATTTTGAGACAAAGAAAAATTATGCTCATGTTCTTCACTTAAATTTGTTTGAGCTTATCAAAAGCAACATATAAAAATAGTCCCAAAGTGATAGATATTCAAGGAAGATATAATAAAAACTTTCATGAAGATCATTGGACAAAATAAACTTGATTCTTAGTAATGGTTTTGAGATATGACGATATGATATGTGAGTCATGTTGTTGAGTAATTATGCTTTAGTAAGAATATTGATGTTAAGGTTTGTGATTCCCTATGAAAGCATGAAGGTCAATATTTATGCAATGAAATTTATATCCTACTTGTGGTGCATTATTTGGTGTTACGTATGCTCAATGCTTGGGTACGAGATTTTTCGTTTCTTGGTTGGTCGCTTCTCAATCTTTTTGCTAGCCTTTATTTTGCACTAAGTATTATCACTACTTTTGCATCCAAAACCCTTTAAACCAATTTTGCTGTATGAGTCCACTATATCGGCCTATCTGCGGTACTTCCATGCCTTTCTAAGAAAATTTGCACGTGCCATCTCTAATTTTCAAAATAAACTTCTCTTTTGTGTGCTCTACCACTCATGAGGCGGTGAGGGGTCGCCAATATTTTCCATGCTAGATGTGTTATTCTCACAATGAGTGTTTATTCACTAGTCATTGCACGAGAGTACGAGAAAGGCATTAGGGATGCCCAGTCCCGAAATAAAAAATGAATTTACTTTATGTTGTCAAATAATAAATTCCTTGGAAAGTAGTGTTATGGAGGGCACCCGTGGATACGGACAAGCCATGGAAAGTGAAAGTAATGGTGGAAAAAGGAATAAACTTTATTTTCTGTTTGAGAACTGCCTATGATGTATCTAGCATGAAAGTGTTGGGAGCTCTAAGTCGTTTTCACTGGTGGGAAAGTATGCCTCCCAAAATGTTTTTATCTCTCAATTTTCGCTTTGAGCTCTGGCACCTCTACAAATCCCTACTCCCCTCTCTTAAGGGCCTTTCTTTTACTTTATGCAATTTTTATTTTTGAATTTGAGTCTCCATCTTCTCTTATAAAGCACCAACTAAGGGGCACTATGATCGTATTTGAGCATTGGGTGTAGCTAATATTCGAGTGTGTTTCATAAATGGATCAATGGTTGAGCATAATGGGCTAGGCATAACTGGCTTTAGTGTTGATATTTTGAAAGACATGGTTGCTTGTTGGTATGCTTGAGTATTAAAGTCTTCATGTCAAAACTAGACTATTGCTTTGAACATATATAAATTTCCAAATGTCCATGCTATAAAGAAAAGAAATGTTATGAACATGTTAGGCAGCATTCCACATCAAAAATTCAGTTTTTATCATTTACCTACTCGAGGACAAGCAGGAATTAAGCTTGGGGATGCTGATACGTCTCCAACGTATCTATAATTTTTTATTGTTCCATGTTGTCATATTATCATTCTTGAATGTTTTACAATCATAGTCATTTTATATCATTTTTTGGTACTAACCTATTGACATAGTGCCCACTGCCAGTTGTTGTTTTCTGCATGTTTTTTACATCGCGGGAAATCAACACCAAACGGAGTCCAGACGCTGCAAAATGTTTTGTGGATTTTTTTGGGCCAGAAGACATCCAGTGGGCCAGGAATGCACCTAAGGGGAGCTCTGAGGGGAGCACAACCCACTAGGGCGCGCCCCGGTGGGTTGTGCCCTCCTCGTTGGCCTCCCACACTACCTGTTTGCTCTATAAATACCACAATATTCCAAAAACCCTAGGGGAGTTGACAAAAATCAATTCCAGCCGCCGCAGAGTCGAGAAAAACCAGATCCAATCTAGACACCATCACAAAGGGGTTCACCACTTTCATTGGTGCCTCTACGATGATGTGTGAGTAGTTCTTTGTAGACCTACGGGTCCGTAGTTAGTAGCTAGATGGCTTCCTCTCTCTCTCTCTCTCTTGATTATCAATACAATGGTCTCTTGGATATCCATATGATGTAAGTCATTTTGAAGTGTGTTGGTTCGGATCCGATGAATTTTGAGTTGATGATCAGATCTATGTTTTTATCCATGAAAGTTATTTGAGTCTTCTTTGATCCCTTATATGCATGATTGATTATAGCCTCGTATTTCTTCTCCGATATTTGGGTTTTGTTTGGCCAAATTGATCTATTTATCTTGCAATGGGAACATGTGCTTTGTGATGGGTTCGATCTTATGGCGCTTGATCCCAGTGACAGAAGGGGAAACGACACTGTAACGACCAAACCTCGAAGGATTTGAGTCTCTGTGCTTACCGTGCTAGTTCCTGGATCGAACTCGCTAGCACACACAGTATAGATGAATACCAGAATAGTAGGTGCATCATTTATTACAACGTATGATCCATAATGTATAAAATAAAACAATCTGCATAACACTTGGCTAGCATTATTCAATCAAACTGTGGAAAAGTAGCAGAAAATAATGATGAGTCCCATCATAGCCCACTAGCGATGCTGAGTGCAGACGGCGACCCTAACAGTACCTTACTCTTCGTCTGAATATCCTGCAACGTGAGACATTGTAGCCATATAGGTCAATACTTTGAATGTATTGGCAAGTTACACATGAGCAATAATAAAGCAGGCCTACATGTATATGCATAATACACCAAAAGGAAGGCTTGAGGGTTTATTTTGCAGAAAGCTGATTTTTTCCTCATAAGTACCTAATAGTTAAATTTTTATTTAGTTATTTTATTACTACAATTATATAAACAAGGTTGAGTTGGCAAAATCAACTCCAACCTACCATTTATTAAGTTGCCCACAAATATTATTAAGTGTCACATCTGTCAAGATCATCCAACAACTGTAATGGCATAGTGGCTCAAATTTGTCCATAACCGGGGATACGGCTAATCATGATTAGTTTTAATACTCTCTAGAGTTTAGTACGCTTTATCCATTGGACCCAATCCGAAGATTGAGACAAAGTCTTTCAGAAGAGGTTCCCTTAACCACCTGGCGGCCACATCCCACCTACATATGCTACATCTATCGACACTGTTTGGGCAAGGGTTCCAACAACTGATCAACTAAGCCAGAGCCCATATAGCCAGTGGCCGCACATGGAAGCTACTAGTACTAAGTCTGTCTGATCTTTTTGAACCTTGGCGGCATTCCACTTAGGGTACACTCTCATGAGCGCATGGCCTTAGAAAAGGTGCAAGACCCCATGATGCCTTCCCTCAACACCAAGCAATACCATTTCCGCCCAGAGGTGAGTTAAATCCCGAGTTACTACTCAATTGTTATATATATAGTCCTCACATAAGCTCAATGAATACACGAACCACCCCCGTCTACAAAGCATAGCAACTACAACTACCACGATCTCCAATGACGGAAAGATAGCTCAACAACATAGCCAAAAGTAATAATATAGTAATCATAGACATGCATATATTCATAGTGTGATATAACTACATGCATAGAAAACAATAGGTAAAGGATGATCAACATGTAACTTGCCTTGGTTCCGATTCAGAAAGTCACACTCCTCACAGTAGCTCGCATCGCACTCCGGACAATCTACACGTTTCACACAATCAACAAATCAATCACCGAAGTTTGAATAAAGCCAAGATAAAACCAACAGAAAGAAAAACCATTCAAAAACCCAACAACAGTTCCTTAACATCATCTAAATTGCACTATCGGCTCAATGCAAAAAGAAACACTCGCTCCGATAAACAGTTTGAAAGTTACGGCCTCCCGAAGATTTGATTCAAATTTGAATGAATTCAAATTTGAAAAGTGCAAACATGTGCAAAGTTGGTACTGTGACAAAGTGCTGATTTTTGTGAGTTCACAGGAAAAAGAATTACCTAAATTTGATATATATGCTAAAAGATATAGCTATCTGAAAATAAAACAAAGAAAAACAGAAAACTCATGTACTGTAGCCTTTACTGTAGCACGTGCCACATGTCAGTTCGTGATTTGCCGAAGAGGTTCCCTGTGCATTCGTGCTCACCCCGCAGCAGAGGAAAACGGCGGCGGCTTCGGGCGGCGGCGAGTCTCCGGCGAGGGCGAAGGGACGGACAGGTCGGGCGTAGAGTGGTGGAGGTGGTGCTGGTGTTCAACGGCGGCGGGGCTTCGGCGGTGGTGGGGATGGACGGCGGCTGCCCCAAAGTCAAACAAACTCCAGCGACTCGGCTACCTCGCTCCCGTGCTCTATGGTCAAAACAAGCCCGTCAAGAAGATCCAATTCGCCCAACAGACTAGTGCGGACGAGGAAAGGTAGGGAAGGGACTGCGATAGGGTTTCCCTAGGAGTTCTGCTCGGGTACGGAGTCCCTGGGAGCACGGGGTGAATCGGGCGCTCGAGTTCAACTCGGCTCGCCTCTGGTGTGCGCGCGGTGCGTCCCAGTCTGCTCGGAGGTGGAAGAAGCGATGTGGGGCCCGCGGGTCAGCGGCTGAAGGTGGATGCGGGTCAGGTGCGGCTGCGCATACCGATTCGGGCACCGGTTTGTGGAAAGTGGGCTGCGGCAACCGAAGGCTGCTAGGCCGTGGGCAGTGCGGTATTAGGTGGGCCGCGGCCCGCGGGGTTGGCTGCTGGGACGCGCAGTGCTCTGCTGCGTGTTGTGCTGCATTTTTTTTCTTCTTAAACACAACTACAGAAACAAAAATAAATAAAATAAAAACAACATAATAAAAACTAAACAAAATTACTGTACACTGGGATGACAGGTCGTGGTACACATCTCGAGGGTGAGGGCTCAATTGTTAAAGATGTGGATAGTGGGTGTACTCACGGACGTGAATTTTTGGCACATGCGGCTACGCGCTGCCGATATCCCGATCGTCCGTCAGGGTGCTGCGATTGTTATTTTTTATAGGGCTCTTGCAATACGCGCCGCGTGAATTCCACTTCACGCCAATACACTGCGGTATACACCACAGTAGGGGACCAGACTTCATTCAAGGCACATGCGGCATTCAATGGATCAGACGAGAAACAAAGGCCCGGCCCCGGGAGGTGGAGTAACTCGCGAAGTTAACATAATTGAGCCGTCGCAGCATCTATTTAACACCAAACAATTACCCCCGTATATGCCCTAAGTGCCCCCGGCGCCGAACAGAGAGAGGAGCGGAGATGGGTTCCTCGCAGACGGAGATCAGGTTAGCACATCGGAATCCACCTCTGTAATGTGTTTGTTTCTTTGCCCTACGGGCGCACACGCCTGCCTTTAATCTTTTCTCCCGCCCCGCACTCCCCGCAGCATGACAACGCTCCTGGGGCCGCGATATTTTGGGCTTGGATTTTCAGCCAGATTCAGTAATTTTTGGCAGCCATGCGGGGATGCTCGGCCCCATACGCGAGGTGACCGAAGACCACCCAAGTGGGACGTTTGCAGATTTGTTAGATTTAGTTGATGTTCGTCCAGTCGAGGAAAAGATTCAGAGGGCAGAGAACAAATACGTAGCGCTTGATGATAAAAGATTCAGAGTAAGCCTTGCATGCTGTAAAAGTTTTTGGTCTCCGAACACCGAAGCTTGAGCTTAATGAAATATTCTGTGCATTGAAGGGCTTGCTGGGTAGCTTTATGATTTGCAGGGCAGGTGGAGGAATTGATTCCACTGGCAGGTTTTAACTTCGCCATCACTCGTTGGATTACTGCAGTTGGGCGCGCCGGGTGGGCCGCACGCAAATTAATTACGTTATGCAGTATTCGCGTGAGCACCAGGTCGACGACGCCGAGGACGAAAATGTTCTTCAGCCATGCTTGATTATATTCAAGCAGTGATACATGATGATAGACGGATGCATGGGAAATCAGGTGTCCCCAACTAGCACTGAAGTACTGTATTACTTGTTCTGACACTTGCAAAAACTGCACCCGCCGAACTGCCGAAAACAGCAAAAAATGATTAGCAAGGAGTGGGGAAAGTGGATGGAGAAAGATCTTGAAAAGCTTACTCCGTGCCTTTCGCACTTGTAGAAATGCCTCTCTGGGTTTTCTACCGTCCGTGAGACAAACCACATCACGAAGCCGGCGTTGCACTCCGGGTAACAGATGAGAGGGAGAGGGAGCACCTGGTTGGCGGTGTAGTGCGACACAGAAGGCGTGGTGCTAAGCTGCGACTTGCATGAACATATGGTGTTGAGCTGGGTGGGCGAACTGATGAGTTGAAGGAGGAGTGCGAATATGATTTGAGCGAGGTGTTTAAAAGGACGGGGTGGAGCATGAATGCAACTAGCCGTTGCGCCAGCGGCCAGCTTCCTGCAACTAGCCGTTCAACGCCACACTCCGGGCCTACATCTGTGCATGTCAGCTTGGTGAGAATACGCGGGATACAGAGATTTATACCGGAGTTTTGATTCATTATACAACGCGAGCGTATTAAAGGTGCACGAATCACGAGAGTGTGTGCGGTCTGGATTCCGGCAGCGCGTAGCCGCATGTCCACTCAACATTATTCGGTGTACTCACACCCTAGAGTAGAAAAGCCACTCTGTCCTAGTATATGTAGATAGTACATGGAGATGCACTAGCCACGTACACTTCCATGCAAAATGCTATATATTGCTATTATAACCAGCATGTATATACATACATTGCGTGTTATTCTTTGACAAGCCTTAAATATGAAGATTAATAGAGGTAGAAAAGAGATAATCCAGATTTTATGTTTTGTTTCTGCTCCCTCTGTAAACAAATAGAAGAGCGTTTCACTAGTAGAAAAAGGGCCATTCAAACCGGTTCGTGAGGTCCATTTGTCCTGGTTCACGAACCGGGACTAAAGGGTTGTAACTAAAGCCCTCGATCATTAGTCCCGGTTCAATCGGGAACCGGGTACAGATAGGGCTCCACGTGGCCGTAGCGGCTTGCCCAGGCAGGTGGGCCTTTTGTCCCGGTTGGTGCCACCAACCGGGACCAAAAGGCCTCCACGCGTCAGCAGTTCAGGGGCTAGGTTTGATTTTTTTCTGAAAGAGGGGGCGGTGGGGGGTGGTGGGGGGTTTTGTAGGGTTAATTGGTTTCACATATTGTGTTAGCTAGCTAATAGAGAGGAGTGTCCTCTCTTATCTCCGTGCTTGGTCGACGCTACGTATAGAGAGGACTCGACACGCTAGCTAGCTAGTAAGCAAATGACAGAAACCATTAAGTACAGAAGATCGTCATGAACACAGAGAAGTGATCGACCTCTCCTTCTCCGATAGATTGGTCGAACAACAAGTTTTCGTATATCTATCCAACGCTACTAGCTACATATATATATATACAATATAAGATCTCTTACGTCCCCTAACATCTGAACTCAACTTCCACATGGTATTCTCCGTGTTTGTCGATGACATGGTCAAGAAAGAATCCCGCCAATTCCTCTTGAATTGCTCGTAAGCGATCTTGTGGTAGTAGTTCATCCCGCGTCTGCCACATCTAATTTCAAGAAGGGGGTCAATACATATATATGAATGAAACTGAACACAAATGATGGTAATAAAAAATGTGAATATTATTGCCTACACACTTCATATTGTTGTTTAGAGTAGCCCCGCTCACAGGTGGTGTGGTGGATGAACTCGCAAATGTAGTATCCACACAAATCATTCCCGGGTTCCTGCCACAACCATTTTACAAGAAATAGAGGTCAATCAAACTGATAAGCAGGCATGCTAAATGATATTGATGAAACTAGCTAGAATCAATGGGAGATGCGCGTAACTAGCTAGTAGCTAGCTAGTACTTACTTTCGGGTGGTTAAATCGCAGTTGCGCCGGCAGTCCCGGAGCTTGTGCGGTGAACTTTTTCCAAGCCCTGCGAGACAAAGAAAACAAGTACTTGGTATCAGGAAATGAACAAAGTTGTCGATATGGTGCGATAATGATCGATTGAACTTACTTCTGGAGCATTTTAGTCATCGTCGCATACTCCTCCGGATTTTTTCGTTTGGAGTCTATGACGGTTACTAGTCCCTGCTCAAGCTTAATCTCTAGAAGAATAAAGTGGTACCTGCACATGCATGCATAACTCATCAATTACATTACTATAACCTCGAGTAATAAGGAAAACAGAATATGCACAAGACACTAACACTCACTTGTATCCGTAAGGAAAGAGTATTGTAGCTTTGTTTTGATTTCGAAGTAACGATGCGAGCAACTTGGACTCGGTTTGTCTGGCATCATGTTTAACACACCATTCATTCATGAGATTTGTGTTAATGAACCCAATATCACCTACTTGTCTTTTCTTCAATTCCGCGATCTTCAATCTGCATAATATAGTGAGGGATAATTATATATACATGCAATGAAAGAGGTAAGCTATATATAGAGACTTAACTAATTAGAGAGAAGTAGTACTTACTAACAGTAGGAAGTGATGATTGTTTTATCGAGGGCCATTTGACTGTAGAATCGGAAGAACTCCTCAAATGGAACTGACAACAGATCAATTCCAATGAGGTCGTGCTCCTCTTTAACCCATAGCAACAAAGTATTTTTCCCAGACTTCATGTAGATGTCCATGTACCAATAATGGAATGTTTGCACCATCGTTGTTAGGGAAGTACCAGGTATGACGAGAGGCTTCCCATGCTCGAATCTGAATATGTCCACCTCCATTGTTCCAAAAAATTATTGCATCATCGTCGGCCATGTAATCTCCAGGGTTGGTACCCAGCAACACCCCCGGAAGATTAGCGATGATATTGCTAGACACATTGAGCGGGGGGCATGATTGCTTCGCTTGTTCGCCGAGCTGGGGAATCTGTTTCCCTTTTCTTCATTCTGCTTCTGGTTGTACTGCCTCCCATTCTAGAGGCTTGACAGACGATGGACCGTATCTGTAAATCCTCCCGCCTCTGGCTGTACTGCTGGACGCCGGAGCAACCGAAGCAGCTGCGGCTGTCTTCTTTCGTTTGTTAAGAGGCAGAGAAGCCGAAGGCAGACTGCTACGACGCGCCGGAGTAGCCGGAGCGGCGGCATCTGTGTTCCGCCATTGCTTACTAGGCGACAAAGGAGGAGGCGGGCTGCTTGCACGGGCCGGAGCAGGCGGTGAAGGAGGCAGAGTACTGCCGCCCTCACGCACTAGAGCAGGAGGCGGAGGAGGCGGATCAATTGCCGGAGGAGGAGGAGGAGGCGGAGGAGGCTGAGTGCCCAGCTGACTAGCAGGAGCCATGAAGTTCAGAAGCTTGATGTGCTCCTTCCGTCATAGAGACGGAGTATGCATAACAAGACCCAGCTGAGTCTCCTCCTCACCTGTAGGGTGGTCAAGCTTGAGCTCCTCAAATCCCTCCGTTATTTCGTCCACCATCACAACAACATAGCCTTGTGGAATCGGACGGTAGTGAAAAGTTGCTCCGGGTGAAGGAGGGAACACAGAGCCGACAGCCACCTTGACTTTGAGCAGATCCCATTGCATCATAAGGTGGCACTGGTGCGAATCTGTGATCAAATCCACGGGGTAGCTAGGACCCGTCAACAAGTCAGGCTGCTGAACGAGCTCGGTGGAAGCCACGCTGCTTCTCCGCTGAGATGGCGGGGTAGCTTCGTGGGTAGCATCTTGGACAGGATGTCACAGTTGCTAGTTCTCAGCATCTCGTTCCTCTAGCTTTCTTACCCTTGCCTTAAGCTCTTGCAGTTCGCTCTGCTCCACTTTCCTCCTCCTCTCTTGGGCTTTGTAACCGCCTGCGTCGGGAAACCCAACCTTCCACGGAACAGAGCCTGGCGTGTCTTGTGTTCGTCCAGGGTGCTCAGGATTCCCGAGGGCCCTTGAGAGCTCGTATTTCTATCTATCGGGAACAAACTTCCCTTCCCGCACTTTGTTGATTGCTTTCTAAAGCTTCGTGACAGGTGTTGCATGTTGCTCGTCCGTCCAGAAACACTTCCCTGTTTCAGGGTCCAATGTTCCACCAGCCCCGAAGAACCAAGTCCTACAACGGTCTGGCCAGTGCAATGTCTCTGGTTCGACCCCTTTAGCAATCAGGTCCTGCTCAACCTTGTCCCACAACGGCTGGGCTTTGAGGTAGCCACCTGACCCCATGCGATGGTAATGCTCCTTCTTTGCAGCATTTATCTTGTTAGTCGCTGACATCTTCTTACTCCTCTCTGATGTCTTGTTGGCCACAAATGCGGGCCAGTGATCTCTTATCTTCTCAAATCGGCCGGTGAATTCTGGAGTCTTGTCTTGGTCGACATAAGTTGTTTTCAACTCATTCTTCCACCTCCTGAATAGATATGCCATCTTCTTGAGAGCATAGGACTTGATCAATGGCTCTATAATAGGATTCTCCGGATCCTCCTCTTCTGGTAGGGTGAAATTTACCTTCAGCGCTTTCCAAAGATCTAGTTTCTGTCTATCTTCGACAAAAGAAACTTGAAGAAGCTCTTCCTTCTTAGGCTCATTCCATAGCTCGATGCAGATCGGGATCATGTCCCTAACAAGAACCCCGCACTGAGAAGAAAATGCTTCCTTGGTCCGGAGGGGTTTAATCGGTTGGCCATCGCGCGCGATTTTTGTGATCGTGAACCTTTCATCATGGCGCAACTCTTTCTTCGGGCCTCATTTCTTTACTGAAGTATTGCTTGATCCAGAGGGCTATATAAAATAAGAAAGAAGAGTTAATATATGTACATACCAAAGCAATTAATGCACTATATATATATACCTCGCCGGACTTTGCAACAGCTGATCCTGACTCCGTTCGGTCACCGGAGCCGTCATCACGGTCGCCGGAGCCACCATCACGATCATGATCCTCCTCCATTGTTTGATCAACGCAGACTGCTTCCTCTCCTTGCAGAACTTCTTCGATGTCGTTGAGAAACGACGCGACTACATCACCTCGATCACGAAATATGTCCCCCACACTACAAAAAAGACACATCCGTGACATTTTGGGCCGAACGAAAAAAACTTATGTCATACTTATGACACTTCTATGACGATAACTGTGACAAAACCTGGTATCATCATAGATGTGGTGGGCTCCTACTTCTATGACAAAAAATCATGACAGAAAATGGGCTTTTCGTCCTGGGCGGGCCAGAGATGCAGCTGCATGACATTCTTTGGGCCGTCCATGACGGAAAAAACCGTGGTAGAAGCAAGGGCGAGGAAAATTTCAGGGAGTTCCCGGTTACGGTGGATGGTCGAGGGCCGAGCGATGCGCGTTTCTCTCATACACGTACGCGCGTGTGTGCGAGGCGTTGGCTCTAACTGAACCGGAGCGAGGCTTTGAGCTCTAACTGAACCCGAGCGATTGCACTGCAGGCTACACGTTACTGAACCCGTGCGATCTATCGATGGCTGTTAACTAAACCCGATCGAGCTATTCCATCGCTACTGCTGCTAACTGAAGCTGATCGATGCTGCCTCTGGATGAACAGTGAGCGTTGCGAGGGGGGTGGATGAACAGTAAGCGGTGGGCGTGGATGTAGCGCTCCAACACAAGTCCCGTTTTGTAGTATGCCACACCCCTCCCGATGAACAGGACCCCCGTTTTGACCATAGCAGTCCAACACAAGTTCGTTTCATCCATTTTGCGGTACGCCACACCCCTCCTGATCAACAGGACCCCCGTTTCAACCGTAGGAGGTCCGTTTCCTCCATTTTTCGGTACACCAGACCCCTCCTGATAAACAGGATCCCATTTCGAACGTGGCCGGTCGAACACAAGGCCGTTTCCTCCGTTCTGCGGTACGCCAAGCCTCGTTTCCATCACTTGTTCCGTCCAAGCCCTCCCGATGAACATGACGACGCATTTCGTTCCGACCCAACCGGTTGGCTCCCCATGAACACGACAACGACGTTGTTTCTCGGATCCGACCCAGCCATGTACACGAGCCCTAGCCGTACGTATGCGCGAGTAGGCGTTCGAGACCCCGCCCGTATGTACACATATGTGGCCGTATTTTCTTTCTTGCACACTGGCCGCTGTACGTACTTGTACATGCTACGTGCGCGCCTCTACTACGACACGAGCGCGCCTCTACATCCACCAGTATGTATGTACACGTTCATGACCAGAATGACAATGCTGCGTACGCTTCGACCAGGTGGGTCCCGACTGTCTTGCGTGCGAAGATGTAGCTGGTGGGTCCCAGTAGTCAGGGGGTGAATCGGTTTTTTTTGCCCGGACGTACTTCCTTGCATGCGAAGATGTAGCTGGTGGGTCCCAGCAGTCAGGGAGGAAACATTTTTTCGCGAAATACAGTGGCCCGTCCAGTGGGTCCCTGCTGTCATGTGGAGGTATCATTATTTTCCGCATAATAAGGAGGCACTTCCTTGCTGCGGCTGTGGACCCAGCTGTCAGCCTCTCCACGTACAGTCCACGTCCGATGGAAGTCGTTCCTTGACCATGTTGACCACGCCGCGCTGAGAGCACCACGGCGGTGGACGATGGCGAGGCCTAGGAAGGGGACGGCACGGAGCTGGGGAAGACGCGACAGTGGATGCCCATGCGGAGAGGAGTACGAGGGTTCGCTGGTTCGACTGCGGTGTGAGGCTGCTGTCGCCGCAGAATAACAAGGGGTGTGGGTGAGTAGAGGGATGGCCTAGCCAGCGGTGGGAGTGGTGAGGCTTCCACGTCAGCACAGCCGGCCACGGGAGGCAGGAGCAGGCGGCACGACCGGCGCTGGTTTGGGCGGCTGGAGCAAGAAGACCAGAGGTTGAAGAAGCACTATGGCCGTTGGATGGACATCATACGGTCACTGGAGTATTGACTAAGTTGACAAAGCCCTCCGTCCCCGTCAACTTATTAGGTCCACAAGTCAGCCACCCACTATGGTGGGTCCCAACTAGCAGGGGGTATTCATTTTTTGTGCGTAATAAGGAGACACTTCCTTGCGTGTGAAGATATAGCTGGTGGGTCCGACCGGTCAGCGGGGGGAACCTTTTTTTCACATGCAAAGGCCCTTCTGGTGGGTACCAGATGTCAGCTGGAGGAATCTTTATTTTGTGTGTAATAAGGAGGCATTTCCTTGTGTGCGGCCGTGGACCCAGCTGCCAGCCTCTCCACGTACAGTCCACGTCCGATGGAAGTCATTCCATGACCACGTTGACCACGCTGAAACGAGAGCACCAGGGCGGTGGACGACAGCGAGGCCTAGGAAGGGGAGGACGCAGAGCCAGGGAAGACACGGCAGTGGATGCCCACGCGGAGAGGAGTACGAGGGTTCACTGGTTCGGCTGCGGTGTGAGGCTACCATCACCGCAGGGCCTGGCTAGCAGTGGGAGTAGTAGGGGGCGGTGAGGCCTCAACGGCAGCATAGTCGGCCACTGTAGGCAGGAGCAGGCGGTCTCGCCGGCGCTGGTTTGGGCGGCTGGTGCAAGAAGAGCAGCACTTGAAGAAGCAGCAGGACCGTTCGATTCAAATCCAACGGTTACTGCTGCTACAATCGTTTGTTGACTAAGTTGACAAGCCCTGCATACGCGTCAATTTAGTAGGCCATATCTGCTGATACCTGAATAGCTTCCACTTTAGAATCAGCTAGGCGAGAGCCCTGTTGTCCCATAGGTCAGCCTCCCAACCGGTGCGCCCCAGATCTCAGTGGGAGGACTCATTTTTTTTCACGTAATAAGGAGGCAGTTGATTGTGTGCGACCAGGCCAGCGGAGGGACTAGGGTGGGCCGGGGAAGTCTGCGCGGCATCACAGCGGGCCACAAGAGGAGGGAGCAGGCAGTCCCGCCGGCGCTAGTTTAGGCGGCTGGAGCAGGAAGATCAGAAATTGAAGAAGCACGGCGGCCGTTGGATGGACATCCAACAGTCACTGCTGCTAGAATCGTGTGTTGACTGACAAGGCCTTGTGTAAACAAGTCAGCCTCGAAATCTGTGGCGTGTACAACCCATTTGCTATTATTTTTATAATTTTTACTCATTTTCTAATTCATATGGAAATTATTGCAGCCCGTTTTCCATTTTTAGAATTGCTGCCCATTTTCTGGTCAGTACGAGGGTTAAAAAATTAACTAAATATGTGCGAAATTTTGAAAATTCACAAATTTTGGCTGGGGAACAAAATATTCTTAATCCAAAAATTAGTAGCCATACTAAAACAAATTTAAAAATAAATTAGTACTATGTCATGTTAAATCCAATGAAATACTATAAAATATCAGTGAAGAACAAAAACAAAAAAGAAACCAATATCCCATTTGCTATATTTTTTTGGAATTTCCAACCCCTTTGATATTACTTTTAACAGGCACTCACCAGACTCTTTGGCAAGGCCGGAATGCATCCCTCCTCGTCTTGAAAGATTTCCAGCCCAGTAAGTCGAAGAAAACAAATAGGCCTAGCTTGGGTATTCTTCAAAAAGAAATACTGGGCTACCTATTTTCCCAAAGAAAAACCTGCTGGGCTGGTCATGTTGTTAGACGGGCCACAGAGACCGCACAACCCAGTTTATAGCCTGCTCCTCTTAATTACTACACAAAAAAAGTTGTGCAATTCTGTCGTTAATTGACTATACATTAAAAATGATGTGGGTCCCAGATATCCGCAGGGTGGATTCGAGTAAAAAATGAGGGGTGCATCTGAGTAGTAAAAGAGGCGCTTGCTTGTGTTTGGGAGTGGACCTGGTGGGTCCGTACTGTCATACTCACAACTACAGTTCTCTCCAGATTCACTATGTTGACACAGACCATTTCGAAAAAAAACTATGTTGACACGGCCGGACGGCGGCGCCGCGGTGAGCGCACCAAGGCGGAGGATAAAGTGTTGTCGCCAATGTGCTGGGCTGGGTTGGAAATTCTTATTGAAAAATAAAAATGGATCGAAACTATTTACGATGTTCACTACGATTTGCATTGGTCCGCTGGTTGCAGGAAGAAAATGCTGGGAGAAAGAAGACTGGTCGCTATTTTGCCTAAGAATAATATCGACTGAATGTAACAACACTATCATAGGAAATAATATCCTCCTGTTAAATCATGAATTTAAAGAACTAGTGCATGAGCATTTAGCTTTATTTATTTATTTACTTATTTATGTTTAGGGGACCATGAGCATGTACCTGGGCCGGATTCATGTGAGAGCCTCCCTTCCAGTTAATTATGGGCTCCCCTATTGGGCCTTCATCAGTGGGCTGCATGTTATCAACAAATGGAAAATGTGTTCCGTACGAAAAATAGTATGAGTTACGTACGGTACGGCGCACTAAGGATCGAACCGTACAACGACTTCCAAAACATTGTGTTTGTCATTCTAACAACACATTTATTCAACCAACAGATGAAATATAATACTGATTGTACATTGAAAACAGCAGCAGCAGCAACCAGGGTTGGGCGTGCAACAGAAGCAATAAGCAGGCCAGAAGAGTGAAGACACAGCTCTCTCTTCCAAATCAAATATCGGCCATTATTACAAAAGGGCTACCAAAAAAGAATAAGTGTATGCATCAAACTAAATAAAGATCCTACTACACCAAGTGTACGCATCTAACTAACTGGCTCAGTTAGATGTTACTATTTATTAAGATGTGGAGATTGGCTGACGGCTTGAACCAGATGGGTGCCTGACAGGGGAAACTCCAGCCAGCAGGTCGAAGTTTGATACTTGCGACCCTCTCTCCTACTTTGGGCTGCAGAGCATGGCGGCACATATCAGGGTATGGTGCATGCAGAGACGCATGGTATGCTATGTACACACAGTTTTGCCTAATGAACGAAACCCCGCTGCCATCATGATCCTTGCCGTTGGTTATCTCCTGGTTAATTGGATAATTCAGTCCGACAAACAGAGAGCGTGTACCAAGGCCCAGAGAAGCTGGGATCTTGCTCAAAGACCTTGCAGTGACTGTGATTTTATTCCACGAAACAACACGTCTGGTACGTGCGAATGATCATCAATCGTTCGTCGTTGGTTGATCGAGCCAGGAACCACCTGCAACTGCCATGCCGCTTTTCTTTGAAAGTTTCTGGGATTAGGAAGGGTAGGGACACCAGGCGGCCTACAACATCATATCAAGTTGGAGTCAAATAAAAAAGGGCTCTTGATGTAGTCAATCTTAAGAACAACATGTTATGAGCATGAATATTTTTTCAGTAAATGTTGACAGTAATATAAGCAAGCCATGATGATATCGTAGGAAAGTAACATACTGCTGTAACAGCCGATTGTAACGGAGTAGGCCAGCAATACATCCAGCCATAGAAGGAGTCGATAGCATAAATGAAGCCCTTGTGTTCAATGGCATCAGAGAACCATGGAGGATGTATGATCCTACGATGGACGTGCAGATTTATCCACTTACCGCAGTGACCCGTCAGATAGGTGAGACCGCGGTTGAAGAACGCAATTAGCCTGAAGTCTTTATAATTTGCAGATCTTGTGGGCACTTGGCAGATTACAACCTTGAGCAATTCAAACTTGGTATCATGTTGGCTACTATAAGATTCCGAGTATTCTAGGCCACGGTGCCAAAGCAGTGCAGCGTTAATCGAAGGAAGGGGGATCAATCGCCGGGTGTAGACCTCCACGAGCATCCAGCTGCCGCGACCGTCGACGAGCACCATCCAAGATGTGTTCATGCCAACCCACTACATACCGTTAATGTAGTTGAGGGTGACAGGGATCGGATCGCAGTCAATGGGGTTGATGCTGCGTGACATGCCATTTTTGAAAATCAAGCGGCATCAACAAGCAAGGAGCTGGCTTAAAAAGCTCCGGTCTGAGGGCTTTGAGTAAACGGTACAGCCCCGACGAGCACGCGGCGAGCGGCATGGTACTGAGATTTTCCACACGCGAAACAATGAGCTTGATTACCTCTATGGGGAGCGAATTCCAGCCATTCTTTTGGCGGATGCTGCTCGGTTCTGCCATTGTTAGTGCTTGGCTTTTAGACGAGGGGGTGGGGAGGCGCCTTAGCGGGGATGGAAGATTGGACGAGATTATGTGTGGACAAAGATGGAGAAGAGAATAGGTGCTGCAGGAAGTGGACAGGTGATGATGACTACAACACACCGCTTGACTTACGAGACACATACCAGTAGTGTAAGGTCATATCGATGCCAGACAACTTGCTTGAGTGATCACAGTACCGGTACTCCCTACAGTACCTACTACTATGCCCTAACTTGCTTGAGTAGAGTAGTAGAGTAGGACTCTGCTCTACTACAAGCACCGGAGGAGTAGTATATTCTAATCCAACTGTTGACTATAAGAAAGTGCCATGTCATCTGTAGCCAACATGTATAACAATCGATACTCAAAAACTAATTCTTAAAGATCATTTCTTGAAAAGCACAATAAGTGTTATTTCTTCACAAGTTTTGGATGCAGGTTGAACAGTTGTACGCTTTTGTTTGCAAAAGATACCTTTTATCTATTTCACCCGGATGTTTGTGAGCTCTAGAGATGAAATAATATCCGAAGAAACCTATCGATACCCGTTACACATGAGATGACCCCCACATCCTTTGTCAAAATAACAACTCCTCGATCAATGCATTTCACTCTTCGGTGCAATGCATGGGCACCTTACTACTATAGATTAGTACGACCAAAATTAACTAACATTGTATATAGTACGATATATGCTGATGCATGTCACCTAAAATTATATCATTCAAAACTATGTTCAAATACGAATCCAACGATATAGTTTTTGTTAACATGCACTAACATTTTGTCAGTTAAATCTTCAGTCAAATTCAATGGGGGACTAATAAACCACTGCCAGTAATAAATGGCCTGGTAAAATAAATGGACAAGCCACCATCACATCCCTCCGTATTTTTTGCATTTCATCTCTCTGCATTTACTTTCTCTGGTTCATCTCGCACACTCGATCCCTAGCTACTACTCCTAGTATCCCTAGCTACTACTCCTAGGGCCAGTTCTTTTGGCGGCTTAAAAAATAAACCATCTCTTCCCCAGCTTTTCCCATAAGACTAGTCACAGTGGAGACTAACATTAAGGCGCCTCACTCATTTATTTGGGCTTCTAAACTACTACCTCCGTCCTGGTTTGTAGGTCCCTTTTGTACTTTGTGTCAAATTTTGACTAAAAATTTAACTAACAAAACGTTAATGCGTGTCAAGAAAAATTATTTCATTGGATTCGTATTTGAACATAGTTTTCAAAAATATAATGATTGGTGACATGCATGAACATTTTGTTAGTTTAATCTATGGTCAAAATTTGGCACGAAATACAATGGGGACCAGTAAACCCGGACGGAGGTAGTACTACTAGTACTCCCTTCATTTTTATATACAAGGCCACAAACTCAAATTATAGGTACCAAGATAAAAATCAATGTGTGCTTTACAAGTCCATTTATTTTCTCGTTTACCGGGTTAATTAATAGGGTGCATGCACATTAGAAGAAATTGAGTGGCCATGAGAGAGGAAGTAGATGAGTTTGTCATTTTCATCCACTACATGCATGCTAGTAATTAAGCCACGGGTTACTAGTACGAGGAAACATCATTAATATTTGTCTCGATTACTGTTGGTGGCCTTGTATAGATGCAAAATGTATTTTTATAGTGGCCTTGTATACAAAAATGGAGGGAGTACCTCTGTCCTGGTTTATTCATCACCATTGTAATTTGTGGTAAATTTTGACCAAAGATTTAACTGATAAAATGTTAGTGCACGTGACATCACAAACATTTCATTGGTTAAATTTATGATCAAAATTTGACACAGATTACAATGGGGACCAATAAACCAGGACGGAGCTAGTAGTAAAGGGATTACTACTAATCTAGAAGCCTAAACGAACTGGCCCGTGGTACTCCTACTAGTAGTACTAGTATTCAAGTTGGAATTCCAATTGCACGGCACAACTTGTTAGGCAAAAAATTCGATACAGGGTGTAGGAAGCGGTTTGGGAATTTACATGCCTTTCCGACCAGTGAGATACTCTGTACAAAGTACGACAAAGAAATAACCACAGAGAAGGAAGCTAAAAGTAAACAATCAAACGAGCATTTTTGCATTTGTTTTGCATTGAATCATTTCACAAGCTTGACTAGTGCAGTTTTTCTACTTCTACAAAAACCGCATTGTAATGTTAAAACATGCATTTGCTCGTACATAAGTAATAGTAGTACTCCCTCTGTCTAGGTGTATAAAGTCTTCCCTCCTACTTGGTCACGGTGCACAACCAAAGATGACTTATTCACCTAGACGGAGGGAGTAGCACAGTCTGCAAGCATATATATAGAGAGACGTGTAGTGCGATAGTATATAGTACTAAAGTTTGTGATGTATGCACCTACTTACAAAATGCATACGGATACGCAAGGTTTCCAAACTTTCCCTCTTACATACTTAATTAAGGACGCTAATAATTCCCGAACGTTCGGGATTTATCATTTGCGTCCCAAAACTAATGAGATCACCTTACGAAACTAAATTATACGCCCTACTAAAAGCCATGGCGCTCGCAGGAGCGCTCGCTGTGCGCCATGAGTGCCCTGGTGCGCGGCCGTTTCCCAGCGCGCCGACACAATGCCTCTTCCTCAGCCTCGCAACTTGCAAGGTGCTGATTGGCGGCTTGCCGGCGGGCGAGCGCGATCTCACCGGTGTGGTGATCCAGCGCCAGCAGCTACTCCTCCTTGCTGGAAGCGTGCACCCGGTCCATGTACCGCCAAGCGTAGATGAGGCGCTTGGGCCCGACTGCACTCAGGGCTTTGGCACGGGCGTCCTCCGCCACCCTCACATCCCTTGCACGAGCCTTCTGCCAACAAGCCAATTGCTTGACTCTCTCGGACGCGACATAGACCTGCCAGGCAGCTTGCCCCGCGGCACACTTCTCTTCCTCGGCCTTCTTCTCCGCCTCTATTTTGGCCTGCTCTGCCGGCGGCAAAGCCTCCCACATGGTGACATCCATTTCTTTCCAAAGCTCCTCAAGGCTGGGGGGGCTCGGCGGGCGGCGCGGCGTTCTCCTCATAGCGGGGAGCCGACGCGTCCTCCGACGCGCGTGCTGGCGATATTGGGAACACCGACGTGTCTACCTTGATGTGCCGCAACGAGGAGTGGAATGCCGACGCTTCCTCCTCAACTAGTGGCGGTGAGGAACGGAACGGCGACGCGTGACCGTCCGGGCGGTGCAGCGAGGGGCGCTTAGGGCTTGGGAGGGGCGATGCCATGGTGGTCGACGTGAGAGGCAGTGGGAGGAGATAGCGATGAACGTGAGCGTTCTTCCGAGTGCCGTGGAAGGCGCAGTATTTATAGCGAGCAATGGCACACCTACATAAGATATGGACTGAGCTACACTGACTTAACTGCAAGTCCAGTTGCGTCATTGACATGTGGGCCAGACCCTTGTTGGGCCCATATGTCAGTGACCCAATGCACCTGCAGTTAAGTAACTGAAGCAGCATCCCGAAAGATATGTTGCATGATTAACGTAACAGCTACGTGGGCATATTTGTTGGACTAAATTACGGGGGAGGTAAGGGGTGGAAATATTGCTGGTCACAACGGATTGGACGAGGGTGGGGGGAGGAGAGTCATGCATGCATATTTTTTCCACACGGGGTGGAGTGGTGGGATCGCTGGAGGGAGAAGGAGAGTCTGGCAGGCATATTGTTTCCACACATGGAGAGGAAAAGATTTGGAGACGAGCGGGCTTCCTGCAGGTATGGGGAACGGTGCATAATAAGTCATCTTGCATGCCGGGCTGGGTATAGTCTTAAGTCATTAAAAACATACACGCCCCACACATGTTCATATTTCAAGGTGCACTAAACTATTGCATGCGATGATTAAGGCTGGCCATAGTGGTGGTATCTTAGCTGGTATCATGCACATGGGAATAGCAAACATGCTGATGTGGCAAAGAATTAAAGAAGAGAGGGGGGGTTAGAGAAACTAGTGTGCATGCATGCATTGGTAAACACATTTTTTGTGAAGAACGACAACATTAGTTGAGTACTTTTGCAGACTTCAAAAACTATTGCACCGCCTCTACTATCTTGCTAAGAGTAGGTGAAATTTTTGAATCGAGCCCTTTAAACTAGAAGGGAGGTAGTAGTACTCTAATAGCTAACCTTGTTGTGATGACAAGATAGGACATGGCACGCACCTGAACGGAGGAACTAGTCTGCATTGTGCATTTAAGTTTTGTCTGAAGTCAATGTACCTCTACTTTGACCAAACTTATAGAAAAATGTATCAACATTCACAATGTCAAATCAATATTTTTACGCTAATTATAAAATGTAGTTCTTATACTCATTATAATCAGTATTGTAGATATTGATATTTTTAGTATAAATTTGGTTAAACACTTTGCAAACGGTTGATGGGAGTAAAAAGGACCAGAGGGGGTATCATGCATGCGGAGTAGGCAATTTTTTTTGCTCATTTATAGCCGGTCGAAGTCTCAAAGGGCGCGACCGCGTGAGGGAGGCGAAGGTCGTGGGAGGCGCAACGGTTGACGGAATTAAGTGAAGTTACATCCACGCGCCGGCATGGTGTGCGAACAGGCAGAAGCTATACCGTCAGGCCTACAATATGGGTCTAGTAGACATGACATCTAGTGGGTCCCGCATAGTTCTCGAGAACTCTTTGGGGGCTTGCAGCCGTTTATCCACCGGGCAAGCCAGCAACCCCATGCCGTTCGCACGCCCTACTCGTCCCCGTCTTCTACCTTACAACAGTTCGCTCCCAGTCGTCCCGTCCATTCACATTAATTCGCTCCCAGTTTTTTTTGCGGGGTACAACAGTTCAACTTCTCATAACCCCCCTCCAAAATCCATGGCCTCCCAAATCTCCATGGTCGCCGCTGAGTACCAGGTTAGAGCCATCACCGGCGATGAGTTCATCATCATCTACACACGTGGATCCGCGACGGTGAAAGCATGGCTTGCTCGTTTCCTACACATGTTCAACAGTTCAACGGATGAGTGGGTCGCTGGGCTAGATGTTGAGTACACCACAATCCTGGAAAGAGAGAAGATTCTAAAGGAGGCAGAGAGGAAGAAGCCCACCGTGATCTAGGTTTGCGTACATAACATTTGCTTGGTCTACCACATATGCCATGCCGACGTTGAGTGCCAGGATTTTAAGAACTTCCTCAATGACAAAAGAGTGAAATTCGTTACTGTAGACTTTAGGAATGACAGGGATGTCCTGCGTCGGATAGGTCCCGTTGTAGGCCAGACCTTCGATCTCCAGAAGGCAAACCTGGTGTCCTCCTCTCAACCTTCAATGCTGACCCTAGCAGCAGCCATGATTGATCCTTCATACGCTAAACTAAAGAAACTCCATCACAAGTTTCATCATGCATGGGGTTCGAAGACATTAGATGAAGATCACATCCTGTACGCAACAATGGATGTCTCCCTTTGTTTAAATATCTACAAGGGTTGGATGAAGAAGCAGAGCCCATTGTCCGGTTCAAGCAAAGAAGCGTCGGCGAAGAGGAAGAGGAAGAGGGACGAGGACGAAGTCGAGGACGTGGACTTGGACTCCAAGTAGGTGGCAGTGCCGTCGCTCATGCTGGTTCTACTGCAGTGTCAAGCGGACTAGTTGCTTAGTTTATTTTCAAGGGTGTGTTGTGTTGAGGCCCCAGCAGAACTATGTTTATGTTCTTTCTCGTTATTTGAACTCTTTAGTACGTACAGTAGTACTAGTACTATGTCTTACTATTGTTCTTCTTTCAGTTGGTACTACTGCTCGTATCTTTGTGTTCCTACTATACTTAATACGTTCGTACTAGTAGTATAATTTGGGTCAGTCGACTTGTGAAAGAAGTTCGACGGAGCGAAGGAAGAAGACGGCAGAAGAGTTTGAAGAAGCCCTTCTAGTCATCCATGTTGCATCAAATGGCTCACAAGAGTCGACTGACCCAAATTGCTCCTTAAGATTGCAGGATCCACGTGGCATTCAATGTCTTGAAGGTAGATTCCGCGTCCGCACCCAGTTTGCGGGCTCAACGCGCGCACGACTGGCTTCCGCCGCGAGAGTCACCATGCGCGCCTCCTCCGCGCGGGCGGAGACGAAAAGGACACGCTAGCTCCTTCTCGCCAGTGTTTTGGAGCACGCGCTCGTCCTCCTGTTTGTACGCTACATGCATAGACGTGGCTCCACCAGCTGCTCGCGTGCTTTGCAGCATGGTGGCATCGCGAGGAGGGACTACAGACGACGTGAGCGGGCGAGCCTTCGGCTTCATGGCACAGGGATGGCGGCGACACGGCGGTGATGGGCGAGAAATTGTTGGCCGGATTAGGCGGGAGCCAGCATGCACAACGGCGGCGGCGGCATATTGATGAGTGCGCGTATGGGAGCTTACTTTAATTTTATATAAGGTTGGTCAAACTTAAAAGAAAACCATACTAGTACACGTAAACATTAGACTTAGGCAGCGCTTTTATTAGTTAGTACCACAACCACGATACGGAATCCTGTGCAAGCGCGTGAACCGCGACCGCACGGTCGATCGAACGGTGCGTCACCGTGTCGCGCTCAAAGGACATCCACCGAACCTTTTTGTGTGTGTGAAAACAATCTCCGAATATTCCTCAACTTTTTTTCCTGGAAAAGTTCTTCACGCTGCAATATTTCCATATATTAGAATTTAGCTCCAGTTCGTGTTTATTAGGATTTGGACGTTTTAGGTGCGCCCTAGTTTTTTTTAATACTGATTTTGTGTTTGTGACTGAGAGAGAACGTGTGTATGTGTCCATATGTGTGTTGTGGCGGAAGGGCAATGTGTAGACGATGTGCGTGTGATACATACATAGAGAGGTGTGAATCTGCAAATGATCATGCATGAGTGAGACATAGACAGATGCCGATACATTCTGTATACATGATAGAACGGTCTTCTAGTTTACTTGTGTGTGTGTGTGTGTGTGTGTGAGAGAGAGAGAGAGAGAGGAGGGAGGAGCATCCATAACACAACAACCACCTCTCTTGATCCGTCCGTCCCTCGCACGATCGCATGTAACACATGCATCAATGCACACATTTTGACACCCTCACCCGGCCCCTGCCCACCTCAAGGCCCGCACAATCTCTTCGTGAATACCCATTTCTCTCCTTAGGTTTGTTTTCTCTCAATATCTGACACACACACACAGACACACATAGCACAACACACACACCCCCTCCCCCGAGCACACAATTCATGCCCATCCAAGGTTATACGGCGACCACTCCCGCTTGTGCTTCTTTGCACCCCAACATGCACAACACCTCAATCTTCAAAGAGGGCATCGAGGAGATCAAAGACGGCGACCACACCGCGCTAGAGAATGCGGGGCTATTTGGAAGCAGGATGATGTGACGACGGCTGACTGACTCCTCCTCCCACACTCTCTCTCTCGCACAAAATTACCTCTCTCCCCCGCACAAAATTATCAACCCCTCTCTCCCCCGCACAAAATTATCAACCCCTCAACCCACGAGATCCTTCCCCTCTCGTCCATGTTTTTCCAGCTCTCTCATCAAACATGTTGTCTCTTCTCCTTCCACGTATACAGAATCCGGATGCACACGCATCTCACGTATATTACATGTCTCCATCTTTCTCGCAGACCTAACTTCTCCCTCTCACTTTCTCTCTCCATCTCTCTCTCTCTCTCTCTCTCTCTCTGTCTCATTAGGTTTGTCTCCTACTCTCTCGTCCACATACATACAATCTTTCCCGCCCTATCTGCTCCATCTTCACAAGCTCTCTCTGCACGTTTCATTCACACATTGGGATATGTTCAAAATGTTGCTTCTATAATGGTTGGTGTAGAGTCATGGTTGGTTTTGTTGCATCCTACAAAGTAATAACTATGAAATGCATTTAGATTCTCATTTGATTGGGATCATGTGAGTTTGAGCATGTTGTGAAGTACTAGAGACCTTGTATACATCTTGGGATTCGACAATGATTGTAACTATTGAATTGTATAGACCATTACATTCGAAGTTAATAGCCTAATATATTTATTTCACAAATGATTAGTTCACTACAAACTAAGAAAACAAATGTGTATTCCCTCTGTTTTTATTTAAGTCCGCGTATTAGCATTGGTCAAAGTCAAGTTTTGTAAACTCTCAGAAAGCTTATAACAAAAAATATTAACATATACAATAACAAATATATACCATTAGATTCATTATTGAATGTACTTTCACATCATACATATTTGTTATGGTAAATGTTTATATTTTTCTATAAACTTGGTCAAACTTTAGGAAGTTTGACTTCGGTCAAACCTAATATGCAGAGTTTACTAGTACTACTCGCTAGTTGCTTAGCTGAATCAATCAACACGCCACATGGGGAACTCAATGTCACAAAATTTTTAGGTCGGCGGGAAAATCTCCCGCGACCCTGATTCGAGCAGTGGGAAATTACCATCATAGCCTTCACAACAGGCCTACGGATGACGCTTGGTAGGGGTTGTTTTCGTAACTCCAGGTTCACCCTACCCAGCCAACCCCACCCCGGCACCCAGAGTAGTACACCTAAATATTCCCCATTTTCTATCCCCACCGCAAAATAGACTTCTCCACGGCACCACATCCTTCGTGCTCATCCCCTTTGCATCGGCGCACTCGTCCATCGCAGCACATCTGCCTCATCGACGACCTCGTACGCCGCATTGGAGCCGGTCCACCGTTGTCGTCATACACAGAGCCTCTTCCTCGGCATCGTCTTCCACAGTCTCGGATCTGCTTCCCGGAAGCCGATGCCAAGCGCAGAAGCACCACCGTCGTGGACAATGAACTGACTCCCGTTGCCGATCATGACTCACAGAGGCCGCCGCGACCATCGTTCTCCTCCTCGATTGGTAATGTGTGTATTGAATCACTTAGCAGTACATGTGCAGTTCCAATTTTGTTCATACCTACCCTTCAAATTTCCTGGGTGTTATTGTTCCCGTAAAAGTAATTGGTTATAGCCTCCATTGTCCAACAGAATATCAGCTTGTAATTGTGTGTCGCTCCTGTATCGCACTGTGCTTGGGTAGGTTTTTCATCTGCAACCAGTAGTGTGGCAAATGATGGAAAGTTTTTTAGAACTAGCAAGATGCCCATGCGTTGCACGCATCAAGATGCATTTGTATGAGTAATTTATCTTGTGGGATTAAAGGATGAACAAGGGAAGGCCTTATTTGTAAATCTGGAGAGGGGTATGGGTATCTTTTTGCAAAATTCCCATTGTTTCCTTCCTATCTGTCAGATATAAATCAAACGACCTATATTGCAGGATGGCAGGCACACCATCATCACCAACTATGTTTTTATAAGAAAAAAAGTATAGAGAAAAAAAGTAGACAGTAGAGAAATAGAGATAAATATAAAATATAAAATAAATATAACTGTAGAAAAGAGAGTAGAGATAGCAGAGACGTTGGGAAAGGATCACGCGTGCGGGGGAAAAAGCGGCCGGGCGTGCGCTAGTTTTGGTGCACGGTGTCCGGCGCGCCCTCCCACCACTCTGTGCCTCGCCACCGCTCTCTTCCCGCTCTTTCTCACCTCGCCGCCGCCGCGCCACCATGCCGCCGCGTCGCCGGGAAACTTGGGGATACCGCAGCGTCCGCGCGCGCCCCTCCGGCGGCTTCTCCATCGAGATCCAGTTCCACGGGATGCGCCTCGGCCTCGGCAATTTCGACACCGCCAACGAGGCCTCCCATGCGTACGACACATCTGTGTGGCGCCTCCGGTGGCCTCATAGAACATTGAACTTCCCCAACGTGCCAACGCGGGAGAGGGCGCAGGAGCTCGCGCCTCTGTCGCGACTTAGCACCTACGAGGATCATCGCGACAACCGGAGGCGGGAGCACCGTCTCGGCATCGCCAAGATGGATGAGGAAGCCATGGCGCTGTGGGGCTAACACTTCCCGCATGACATCATCAACAAGCGCGAGTTCTAGGCGCAAATGAGGGCGGAGAGGGATAAGAGGAGGGCGGAGCGAGCCGCCTATCGCGAGGACAAGCGTAGGCGAAAAGCGGACCTTCAATTCAACATGAGGCTAGGAGCAGCATCCCCCTGGGAATCCAACGATGATCGGTATCTTCATGCCTACAGTCAGACATTGGAGGAGGACATCACCGAGGAGTCGTCGGCGACGAGGAGTAGTTGAATTATCTATTTTTTTATCTATCAATGTTGAGAACTATCCTCTACTCTCTAGTCTCTCTACTTCTCGATCTCACCACTGTAAACGCTTTTTTAAAGCGCCGCGCGTTGCGATTCTGTTGGAGATGCTCTAAGATGGCAGACGAGTGCCTTAATGTTGCCCACAAGTGTCACGACCGGTTTTTCAATAAAATACTTATTGAGAAATCGATCTTTGATTCCAGTATAGGAAGAGTTATCCTTACTGGTAGACAAATACTTGAATACAGAAGGCCAGTAGCATCAAATATATTACAGGGTTGAGCTGAGGTTGCTCAACAATTTATTACAAACACGCCAATATTGTACATAAGGGCGGTTATGACACAAGGGTGTGGTGACATGCTACTGACTCGAGATAACAGTGGTGGTGGATAACATGACTCCTAAACTGGCAGCTCATCGAGTGTCGAGGTGAGGCTCGATGAATTTATTTGGGGTAGCGGAAGCGGATATAATACAGTGACCAAATCTAGGATCGCACTAGACTGACTGGGACTCCTCTAGGCGTCGGACTCGCTATCGAACTCTTCATCCATGAGATTGCCTTCATCAACATCTGGCCAAATCAACAAGCCAGGTGAGTACTTTGAAAGTACTCGCAAGACAGTTCGGACATAAGATATAACAAATGCATGCATGAATGCGTCATGAGCAAAATAACAATGCACATTCAAATAATAAGTATTGCACAACAAGGTATGCAAAAAGGAAGTCGGGCGGTAGTCCTCCCAAAATTCAACAAACAACTGAAGACCGATCAGGTGTCTAGAGCGACGCCTCGAAAGGTAAACAAATAAATAATCATTTCACAGACGGGCGTCTAAGCGACACCAAATAAAGGGCTTATATTGGAAAGTAAATGACAAGCATGCCACAGTCGGACGTCTGAGCGACATCGCAGAAAGGGCGTATATCAAAAGTAAATAACAAGTGTGCCACAGTCGGACGTCTGAGCGACATCGCAGAAAGGGTTTATATCAAAAGTAAATAACAAGTGTGCCACAGTCGGACGTCTGAGCGACATCGCAGAAAGGGCTTATATCAAAAGTAAATAACAAGTGTGCCACAGTCGGACGTCTGAGCGACATCGCAGAAAGGGCTTATATCAAAAGTAAATAACAAGTGTGCCACAGTCGGACGTCTGAGCGACATCGCAGAAAGGGCTTATATCAAAAGTAAATAACAAGTGTGCCACAGTCGGACGTCTGAGCGACATCGCAGAAAGGGCTTATATTAAAAGTAAATAACAAGTGTGCCACAGTCGGACGTCTGAGCGACATCGCAGAAAGGGCTTATATTTCATTGTTTATATCTGGTAAATTCACGAAGATATAATACTCATAGGAAATATTCAACACATAGTAATAAACGGGTTAGTTCATCCATAGGAATAAACTTATAACCGGACTTAACACTCATGTGGTTCACCGGAGTTTTGTCACTGAGACTGACATTTGACAAGATAAGATGAACAAAGTACTTGGACATGTACAAGATGATTCAAAGGATTTTTGACTCTGCAGAGTTTGTACCAATTGCCCACAGCCAACGGATTTCCGTAGTCATGAAGGACTAGTTACGTTTACGGTATTTCGGTAGAAACACATCTAACCAGTACACACCCATCCCACCTCACGATGCCAGGAATCAGCCTAGACAATGTCCAAGAAAAACTTTGAGACGGGGAGGTCACAACCTCGAATAGCATGGGATCAAATTTATATGCGCGCGCTCTAAGGGGTGCCCCCCTCTCGGTCCCAACCGGAAACACCCATGCCCCCTGACCGGATGACGGGCTTTAATCCAGGGCCATGGAACCCTCATCACGGCCTCTCTATTTGGTGTGTACCAGGAAAACGGTTTGCAACTTACTAAGCCATATTCCTTGCGGAAAACATGTGGTAGTACAGGAAGGGAAACGAATGGGAACGTGACTTGATTCACATTGACACTGAAGTCAAATAGTCTGGCATAAGACTGGCATGCTACAACACTGCCATCTTACCCATTCTCATGCCATCACATGGCCATGCAAACTTATATCCAACAACATATGGATCTTCGAACTCACTTGCCTCAACTTTGCATGTGTTATAACACTCATCGAAATGTTCATAAACATGACATGTAATTACTTAATGCAAACATGCCACAAACACTCATCATATCAAAAGTTCAAACATGCTTGCCTGGTTCGGAGTAGTCGGAGTCTAGCTTGGCGAGGTTCGCGGTTCCGTCACCTCCTCCGGTATCTACGGTATAAGAAAATACGTACTTATCGTAAATACCGCGAGTGCACAGAAAAGTGTTCCAAATATTTTTCAAATAAATATGAAAAAAAACTAGACAGAAAAATAAATATGACAGAAAAAGAATCAATCAAAAATCAGTTTCTGTTTAAAAGTTATAAAGGTTTTAAATCTAGGGACTCATCTGTAATGAATCAGAAAGTTTCCAGGGGCCAACTTATAAAAGCAGAAAACGGTTCGGAAAAAAGAGAAATCACTGACGAGGGGGTCCCACCCATCAGGTTTGAAATTTCAAAGGGGGAGGAACAGAGCTCGTCGGTGCCCGAGAGCTGTGGTGGTCGCCGGCGGTGATCCACGGCAAGTTGGGAGGATCGGAGAGTACCTACGTGCTCAGGGTGTCCTTCCGCGTCGGTGGGTGGTGGTGGTAGTCGTCGGCGAGCACCACGTCGACGGCGGTCCTTGCTCCGACGGACGGCGGCTCGGGTGGAGTTGGATCTCGTCGGGGAGGGCTACGGAGGTCAAATTGAAGCCGGGGTTATATCACTGGGTTCCCGAGGAGACTACTGACGAGGTTAGGGCGGCGAGGGTGGCCTCACCGGAGTGGATTGAGCTGGTGGCCGAGGCAGATCGGGGCGGCTGGAGTTGGGGGAGGAGACCTCCTCGAGGTCCTCCTAGTGGCTTGGCGGGGTACTGGTGGGGTGCAGTGGTGGTGCGTGCTCAAGAACGAGCTCGGGACTCCATTTTATAGGTGATCTGAGGCGGTGGCCGAGAACGGGGATCTCTGGCGATGGTTACGGTGGCGCAGTGCTTGGTCGGGAAGGTTAGGAGGTTGATCACCGACGTGGAGGTCCACGGGCTCCGTTTAGCATCTAACCTTGGCTGGATTGGGCGTGCTGGGTGGTTTCGGCAGAATGGGGCGGCGCGGGCCCGTCGGTGGCAGAGGGTGCACCCTGTGCTTGCCGGGCCACGGTGACGGTGCTGCGGTGTGTGCTGGCATGCATGAAGCCACACGGAGGGCTAGGGAGCGTTGGGCGGCGCAGAACAGCATAGCGAGCCGGTGCTGGCTCCATTGGCCGCCACAGGTGGCTCTGCCACCGCAGAAGCTGCCGGCATCGGCGATGCTCGCCGCCACCGACACCTGCGTCCGTCCAAGATGGCGTGCGGTGCTCTGGCCAGGGAGAAGGGGTTGTGCGCAATGCGCCAGAGTGCACTGGTGATCGATGACAAGCCACTGACGAAAAATGACACTGAAGATAACTCTGAACTCTGAATTTTTCTGAAAGAGTACATGAACAGTGCCGGCCAAGTGTTTGATGAAATGATTCGAGCAAGAGAAAAATTTATCTGGGGCTGATCTTTGGTGTGGTGGTCTCTCAAAGTACCTGGGGGCTGCCTGAATTTTTGTGAAATTTTTGGAGAAAGAAAAATATGAATTTCACCAAAAATGATGAATCTGGTCCAAACTTGCAGAGGTTGAAACTTGAAAATTTTGAAAAGGGGAAGAGTGAATCTTGATGGTTCCAGGTTGTGGGTGCTAAGGACTATCCTGAGGAGTTGGTTTGAGATCAAAACTCAAAGTAAATCAGGCACTTCCTTTGTAAAGCATCTAGGCTTAGAATAAATGACAGAATTGTTTTGGGGAGGAAAATAAATGGATTAAAATCCAAAAATGGATTGAACTTGTTGGGACAGGATGTTTGGATTGCCCCAAAGTGGAGGGAGGGTTTTTGGGAGAATTTACCACATGAGGCATGGTAAAACCAAGGATGGTTCAAAACAAAAGAGTAGCTCCAAAACCCTTAGGGTTTCTTTTTAAAAGAAAAAATCCAAGAAATATTTTTGAGAAGGGAAACTCAGAAGAAAGGTTTTTAATAACCAAATACCAGGGTTGCAAAAGATACAAAAAAAGAAATCAAAGCCCTTGCCAAGGGGAAAAATTTTGAGAGAGAGAGAGGTTTTAGGAAGGATTTAAATGACCTTCTTCAAACCAGGCAAGGTTTTTGTTGAAAACTTTTAAAAAGAAATTTTGGAGTGTCACAACACCTACCCCCTTAGGAAAAATCTCGTCCCCGAGATTTCAGCTGATCCTCAAATAAGTGTGGGTGCTCTGTCCGAAGAAAATCCTCTCTTTCCCAAGTTACTTCATTCTCGGTGTGATTGGTCTACTGAACTCTGCAAAACTTGATGGTTTTCTGTCGGGTCCTCCTTTCAGACTCCTCTAATATTTTTATTGGACGTTCCCGGTAGGTGAGGTCTGGTTGCACGTCAATGTTTTCATGGGATACTTGCTTCTCTGGGTTTCTCATGTACTTCCTCAATTGCGAGACGTGGAACACGTCGTGGACATCGGATAATTCTTCGGGTAAGTCTAGCTGGTAGGCTACCGTGCCTCTTCGGGCCACTATACAGAATGGTCCGATGAATCTTGGTGCTAGCTTTCCCTTAACCTTGAATCGTTGCTGGCCCCTCATAGGAGATACTCGTAGGTACACAAACTCTTCGGGTTCAAGACTGATTCCCCGATGCTTTCGATCGTAATAACTCTTTTGTCTACTTTGAGCGGTCTTGAGTCAATCCCTAATCATCTTAACTTTTTCCTCAGCCTCCCTGAGCATATCTGGGTCGAAGATATGGCTGTCTCCGGTTTCTGACCAATTTAGCGGTGTACGACATCTTCGCCCGTACAGAGCTTCAAATGGTGCCATTTGTAGGCTGGCCTGGTAGTTGTTGTTGTATGCGAACTCTGTGTATGGCAAGCTTTCTTCCCAACTGGTCCCATAGGTGAGGACACATGCTCTCAGCATATCTTCTAGAATTTGGTTTACGCGTTCTGTCTGTTCATCGGTCTGGGGGTGGTATGCGGTACTGAATGCTAGTTGAGTTCCTAGTGCCTGTTGTAGGTGATCCCAAAACCTAGAGATGAATTGTGTGCCTCTGTCAGATATTATAGTCTTTGGGACCCCATGCAGGCAGACGATACGGGCAAGATAGAGCCGGGCAAGCTTCTCAATGGTGTGAGTCGACTTCACCGGGATAAAATGTGCCACCTTAGTTAATCTGTCGGTGATGACCCATATGGCATCATTTCCGTGTCGTGACCGAGGTAGCCCAACAACAAAATCCATTTCAATCTCGTCCCATTTCCACTCGGGTATCTTGTTTGGCTGTAATAGTCTGGCTGGCTTCTGGTGCTCGCCCTTGATGCGTTGACAAGAATCACAACATGCAATGAATGTGGCTATGTCCCTTTTCATACCGTGCCACCAAATTTTTTCCTGAAGGTCCTTGTACATTTTTGTTCCTCCAGGATGGATTGAATACGGAGCGGTGTGGCCTTCAGCTAGAATTTGCTGTTTGAGGTCCTCGACATTTGGTACGCAAAGCCTATCTCCGTACCACAATATTCCTTGCTCGTCTATGACGAATTCTGAGGCCCTGCCCAAACTCGCTTTTCTTTTTGTGCCTTCAATGCTGGGGTGTCCACGCTGAGCCTCCTTAATCTTTTCAATCAGAGTAGGTTGTATTTCCAAATTTGACACACTGCCTTCAGTGACCATTATTAAGTTGAGTTTGGCAAATTCCTGCTGAAATTCTGGTCTCAAATTTGGTATACTGTCGTTGCCCGAGCTGGGGTTCCGACTAAGGGCATCTGCCACTACATTTGCTTTTCCTGGATGATAGTGGATTCCAACATCATAATCCTTCACTAATTCCAACCAGCGTCGTTGCCGTAAATTGAGTTCCGGCTGTGTGAAAATATACTTGAGGCTCTTATGGTCTATGTATATTTCACAACGATTTCCAAGTAGAAAGTGTCTCCATTCTTTGAGTGCATGGATGACTGCTGCCAACTCCAGGTCATGAGTACGATAATTTTCTTCATGCTTGCGAAGTTGTCTGGAGACATACGCGACTACCTTGCCTTCTTGCATCAATATGCATCCGAGGCCCTTCCGGGATGCGTCACAATACACCTCAAAATTCTTGTGTATGTCTGGCACAATTAATAATGGTGCCGTTGTTAATTTCCTTTTTAGTTCTTGGAAGCTTTTCTCGCAAGCTTCCGTCCATTCAAACTTCTTGTCTTTCTTGAGTAACTGCGTCATTGGCTTTGCTATGGTGGAGAATCCCTCAATAAATCTTCGGTAGTATCCTGCCATTCCCAAGAAACTTCATACGTCCGTTACGCTGGCTGGTGGTTTCCAGCCAAGTATGGCCTTGACCTTTTCCGGGTCTACGGCAATACCTTCTTGGGTCAGTATGTGGCCCAGAAAACCCACCTGTCTTAGCCAAAATTCACATTTGCTGAACTTGGCGTACAGTTGATGTTTCCCGAGTTCTCCTAGTACAATTCTGAGATGTTCAGCATGCTCTTCTGGTGTCTTGGAGTATATCAGAATATCATCGATGAATACCACAACAAACTTGTCCATAAACTTCATAAATACTTTGTTCATGAGGTGAACAAAACATGCGGGGGCGTTTGTTAGTCCAAACGGCATTACTGTGAACTCATACAGTCCATATCTGGAGGTGAAGGCTGTCTTGGGGATATCTTCTGTTCGCACTTTTAATTGATGGTATCCCGACCTTAAGTCAATTTTTGAGAAGACTTTGGCCTGAGCGAGCTGATCAAATAAATCATTTATCCGTGGCAAAGGGTATTTGTTCTTGATTGTGACCATGTTAAGTGCTCGATAGTCTATACACAATCTCAGTGTCCCATCCGTTTTCTTGGCAAATAATATTGGTGAACCCCAAGGTGAAGAACTGGCTCATATGTATCCTTTGTCCAACAATTCTTTTATTTGCTTCTTCAATTCTACCAACTCGGATGGTGCCATTCTGTAAATGGGAGCTTTTCGGGTGCTATAGCTCAATGCTGAACTCTATCTCTCGGTCTCGTGGCATGCCTAGTAGTTCTTCGGGAAATACGTCTAGAAATTCACACACTACTAGAACCTTGCTTAACTCAGAAACATCCACCTTGTTCAACCTCGGTTGCCAAGATATTTGTCTTTCTTTGGCTGAAACCTTTATTGTCTTCCCGTGATGGTGAGTGAGAATTACGGTCCGGTTGAAGTAGTCAATAAAACCTTTGTTGGTGGTTAACCAATCCATCCCTAGGATGACATCCAGTCCTTTATTTTCCAATACAATAAGGTTGGCGTGAAACTTCAATCCTTCAAATTCAATAACCACACCTTGGCAGTAACTCTGGGTCACTTGCTTAATCCCAGGGGACTTGATGATCATGGATTTTTCCAAGGGAAGCATTGAAAAATTATTTTGCAAAGCAAATCTCTTCGAAATGAACGAGTGAGAAGCTCCAGAATCAAACAAAACCGTGGCAGGTATTGTGTTGATAGGGAACGTACCGAGTACGATATCCGGGGCATTTTGTGCTTCTTCTTTGGTCACGTGGTTTAGATGACCCTTCCGGTGGTTGTTATTGGGGTTGAAATTGTTTCGCTTGGGCGCTGAATTATTGCCACCGTTGTTCGGCTTCGGGGTTGAGTTCCTTGGCTTGGGGCACTGCTCGGCATAGTGCCCTTCTTCTCCACAAGCGTAGCAAGTAACACCTGGGCGATATGTGAACTCCTTGTCCCTTGCATGGAAATTCTTGATTGGGTGTGAATTATTCATCATGGGTTTGTGTGTCCCATTTTTCTTAAATTCCGTCTTGCTTCGGTGGTTTCGAGCCTGAGTAGTCTGGTCCCTTTTGCATTTGCGGAAATCCTCTAAGCTGCGTCGCTCATTTTCCAAGGTAATAGCCTTATCCATCAGTGTTTTGAAATCTGGGAAAGTGTGCACAACCAGCTGGCATCTAAGCGCGGGTGCCAGGCCTTCCAAGAATTTTTCCATCTTCTTGCTTTCAGTCATACGCTCTTTGTTGGCGTAGCGAGACAGCAGAGTAAACTGGCTGTTGTATTCTGACACCGTCATGGTCCTTTGTTTGAGGTCATCGAATTCTCTCTTCTTGATCTTCATTACACTTTTAGGAATGTGTGCCCCACGAAAACCTTCTTTGAATTCCTCCCAGGTTATTTCATTTTTGTTGGGGTGCATGTGTAGGAAATTTTCCCATCATGATGCAGCTGCTCCAGTGAGATAGTGCGGTGCATATAGTACTTTCTCACGGTCTGAACACTGTGCAATAATTAATTTTCTTTCCATGTCCCGAAGCCAGTCGTCGGCCTCAAGAGGTTTGTCTGTATGAGAAAATGTTGGGGGACGCGTCTTCTGTAGCTCAGACAACTAGGATTGCTGCTGATACTGTCCATGGTGATTTCCCATATTGATGACTTGGTTCATCATTTCCTGATGTTGTTGCTGACTCTGTTCATAAAGGCGACATACTTGGGTAAATGCTGTTTCACTTCCCTATTGACTTGACTGCCCCTGTGTGAAATTGTTGTTTGGTGGTGTGCCATAATTTTCCTCTGGCGGATCTGGCATGGAGCGCGTCCAAGGACGAGACATCTTTCACTCTGGGGATACATTCTGTAAAACTCATAATAAAAGAAAAAGAGTCGCAACAGTCAATAAATTCACAAATACGGGAATTTTTAAAAGCTCCAGGATTTTTTTTCAAGAAAATAAACGATTTGCGCACGGAGAAGGACTATTACATATCTTACACGCAAGCAGTAATTATACAATACATCACTCAGGATATGCGTACATATTCCTGACATGTTATTTAGGCTAGTGCACTTCTCCCAGTCCCTACATGATGCGCAAACAAGCTACTTCTCACAACCTATGTACATATAAACATATAGTACAAGTTGGTACATCGCATCGCGGCTAAGCGTACTCAGTCGGAGATGGTGAGGATCTCCCTTGGCCTGCCGAGGGTGAGGCGCAGTGAGGCTGGGGACTCAATTTTCTCCTCGCTAATAGGTTCCAGACGTGAAGCGTTGCGCTGAGCTGATGGAGCGGGCGCCATAGGCGGAGTAACAAGAATAGGAGTGGGCGCAATAGGTGGTGCAGAACGAACTGGAGTGGGCGCAATGACTTGGTTTAACTCCTCGGTGGTAGGCAGGCGACAAGCAGTGGCGAGAATGGTAGGTGAATGAGATGCCGAGGACGAGATGAAAGTCAGCGGTGGTGCGGTGTGCAGGAGCTCCCTCCTGTTGGCTGCACAGCCATGGACTGAGTCCATGCGGGCAGCTACAAGGTCGCCCACCAGGTTGTCAAAGGCTGCCTCCAGAGCTCGGAGGTACTCGACAAGCATCTCAAAAGCCTCGTCTCGCTCTCCTTTGGGACGAGCGAATGAGTAGTGACAGGTGTATGGCACGTGGCATGGAAGGTAGCGGTAGCGACGAGTCTTCATTGAAGGAAGAACATCCAGGAGACGAGCTATCGCCTCACGGGCAGCCAACTGCATAGCATGCCTCTCCGTAGGCATGGCTCTCCCCAAGAACCGGAAGCGGCGTAACTCAACACGCCCTCCCTTGAATTGCACCGCGGCCTGGTGCATGGTCAGACTGTCGTTGATCTTGTGTGGGTAGAGTGTGAAGACTGGGCGCACTGATGGCCCCATCGCGACCTGGACGATGAAGGAGAGGAGCTTGACAAACCCCTCAGGCACGTTGGCGAACACCTGTGACTCACAGTCGTTGCCAGCCATCTACAAAAGTAGGCAAAAATTCTGAATGGTCAGATCATAAATTTATGCTGACTGTCAGAAAATGACTACATTTGTAAAAATATGAAAAAAAATTGTACTATGCTAATAACCGATTAGCAATCGCACCTAGTGGCTTCCTACAGTCAGCCTGGCTCTGATACCAAGTTTGTCACGACCGGTTTTTCAATAAAATACTTATTGAGAAATCGATCTTTTGATTCCAATATAGGAAGAGTTATCCTTATTGGTAGATAAATACTTGAATACAGAAGGCCAGTAGCATCAAATATATTACAGGGTTGAGCTGAGGTTGCTCAACAATTTATTACAAACACGCCAATATTGTACATAAGGGCGGTTATGACACAAGGGTGTGGTGACATGCTACTGACCCGAGATAACAGTGGTGGTGGATAACATGACTCCTAAACTGGCAGCTCATCGAGTGTCGAGGTGAGGCTCGATGTATTTATTTGGGGTAGCGGAAGCGGATATAATACAGTGACCAAATCAAGGATCGCACGAGACTGACTGGGACTCCTCTAGGCGTCGGACTCGCTATCGAACTCTTCATCCATGAGATCACCTTCATCAACATCTGGCCAAATCAACAAGCCAGGTGAGTACTTTGAAAGTACTCGCAAGACAGTTCGAACATAAGATATAATAAATGCATGCACGAATGCGTCATGAGCAAAATAACAATGCACATTCAAATAATTAGTATTGCACAACAAGGTATGCAAAAAGGAAGTCGGGCGGTAGTCCTCCCAAAATTCAACAAACAACTGAAGACCGATCGGGTGTTTGGAGAGACGCCTCGAAAGGTAAACAAATAAATAATCATGCCGCAGTCGGGCGTCTAAGCGACACCACATAAAGGGCTTACATTGGAAAGTAAATGACAAGCGCGCCACAGTCGGACGTCTGAGCGACATCGCAGAAAGGGCGTATATCAAAAGTAAATAACAAGTGTGCCACAGTCGGACGTCTGAGCGACATCGCAGAAAGGGTTTATATCAGAAGTAAATAACAAGTGTGCCACAGTCGGACGTCTGAGCGACATCGCAGAAAGGTCTTATATCAAAAGTACATAACAAGTGTGCCACAGTCGGACGTCTGAGCGACATCGCAGAAAGGGCTTATATCAAAAGTAAATAACAAGTGTGCCACAGTCGGACGTCTGAGCGACATCGCAGAAAGGGCTTATATCAAAAGTAAATAACAAGTGTGCCACAGTCAGACGTCTGAGCGACATCGCAGAAAGGGCTTATATCAAAAGTAAATAACAAGTTTGCCACAGTCGGACGTCTGAGCGACATATCAGAAAGGGCTTATATTTCATTATTTATATCTAGGAAATTCACGAAGATATAATACTCATAGGAAATATTCAACACATAGTAATAAACGGGTTAGTTCATCCACAGGAATAAACTTATAACCGGACTTAACACTCATGTGGTTCACCAGAGTTTTGTCACTGAGACTGACATTTGACAAGATAAGATGAACAAAGTACTTGGACATGTACAAGATGATTCAAAGGATTTTTTACTCTGCAGAGTTTGTATCAATTGCCCACAGCCAACGGATTTCCGTAGTCACGAAGGACTAGTTCCGTTTACGGTTTTTCGGTAGAAACACATCTAACCAGTACACACCCATCCCACCTCGCGATGCCAGGAATCACCCTAGACAACGTCCAAGAAAAACTTTGAGACGGGGAGGTCACAACCTCGAATAGCATGGGATCAAATTTATATACGCGCGCTCTAAGGGGTGCCCCCCTCTCGGTCCCAACCGGAAACACCCATGCCCCCTGACCGGATGACGGGCTTTAATCCAGGGCCATGGAACCCTCATCATGGCCTCTCTATTTGGTGTGTACCAGGAAAACGGTTTGCAACTTACTAAGCCATATTCCTTGCGGAAAACATGTGGTAGTACAGGAAGGGAAACGAATGGGAACGTGACTTGATTCACGTTGACACTGAAGTCAAATAGTCTGGCATAAGACTGGCATGCTACAACACTGCCATGTTACCCATTCTCATGCCATCACATGGCCATGCAAACTTATATCCAATAACATATGGATCTTCAAACTCACTTGCATCAACTTTGCATGTGTTATAACACTCATCGAAATGTTCATAAACATGCCATGTAATTACTTAATGCAAACATGCCACGAACACTCATCATATCAAAAGTTCAAACATGCTTGCCTGGTTTGGAGTAGTCGGAGTCTAGCTTGGCGAGGTTCGCGGTTCCGTCACCTCCTCCGGTATCTACGGTATAAGAAAATACGTACTTAATTATCGTAAATACCGTGAGTGCACAGAAAAGTGTTCCAAATCTTTTTCTAATAAATATGACAAAAAACTAGACAGAAAAATAAAGATGACAGAGAAAGAATCAATCAAAAATCAATTTATGTTTAAAAGTTATAAAGGTTTTAAATCCAGGGACTCATCTGTAATGAATCAGAAAGTTTCCAGGGGCCAACTTATAAAAACAGAAAACGGTTCAGAAAAAAGAGAAATCACTGACAAGGGGGTCCCACCCGTCAGGTTTGAAATTTCAAAGGGGAAGGAACAGAGCTCGTCGGCGCCCGAGAGCTGCGGTGGTCGCCAGCGGCGATCCACGGCGAGTTAGGAGGATCGGAGAGTACCTACGTGCTTAGGGTGTCCTTCCGCGTCGGTGGGTGGTGGTGGTGGTCGTCGGCGAGCACCCCGTCGACGGCGGTCCTTGCTCCGGCGGACGGCGGCTCGGGTGGAGTCAAATTGAAGCCGGGGTTAGATCACTGGGTTCCCGTGGAGACTACTGACGAGGTTAGGGCGGCGAGGGAGGCCTCACCGGAGTGGATCGAGCTGGTGGCCGAGGCGGATCGGGGCGGCCGGAGTTGGGGGAGGAGACCTCCTCGAGGTCCTCCTAGTGGCTTGGCGGGGTACTGGTGGGGTGCAGTGGTGGTGTGTGCTCGAGAACGAGCTCGGGACTCCATTTTATAGGTGATCCGAGGCGGTGGCCGAGAATGGGGATCTCTGGCAATGGTTACGATGGTGCAGTGCTTGGTCGGGAAAGTTAGGAGGTTGATCACCGACGTGGAGGTCCACGGGCTCCGTTTAGCATCTAACCTTGGCTGGATTGGGCGTGCTGGGTGGTTTCGGCAGAACGGGGCGGCGCGGGCCCGTCGGCGGCAGAGGGCGCGCCCTGTGCTTGACGGGCCACGGCGACGGTGCTGCGGTGTGTGCTGGCATGCATGAAGCCACGCGGAGGGCTACGGAGTGTTGGGCGGCGCAGAACGGCATAGCGAGCCGGTGCTGGCTCTGTTGGCCGCCACGGGTGGCTCTGCCACCGCAGAAGCCGCCGGCGTCGGTGATGCTCGCTGCCACCGACACCTGTGTCCGTCCAAGAGGGCGTGCGGTGCTCTGGCCAGGGAGAAGGGGCCGTGCGCAACGCGCCAGAGTGCACTGGTGATCGATGACAAGCCACTGACGAAAAACGACACTGAAGATAACTCTGAACTCTGAATTTTTCTGAAAGAGTACAGGAACAGTGCCGGCCAAGTGTTTGATGAAATGATTCGAGCAAGAGAAAAATTTATCTGGGGCTGATCTTTGGTGTGGTGGTCTCTCAAATCACCTGGGGGCTGCCTGAATTTTTGTGAAATTTTTGGAGAAAGAAAAATATGGATTTCACTAAAAATGATGAATCTGGTCCAAACTTGCAGAGGTTGAAACTTGAAAATTTTGAAAAGAGGAAGAGTGGATCTTGATGGTTCCAGGTTGTGGGTGCTAAGGACTATCCAGAGGAGTTGGTTTGAGATCAAAACTGAAAGTAAATCAGGCACTTCCTTTGTAAAGCATCTAGGCTTAGAATAAATGACAGAATTGTTTTGGGGAGGAAAATAAATGGATTAAAATCCAAAAATGGATTGAACTTGTTGGGACAGGATGTTTGGATTGCCCCAAAGTGGAGGGAGGCGTTTTGGGAGAATTTACCACATGAGGCATGGTAAAACCAAGGATGGTTCAAAACAAAAGAGTAGCTCCAAAACCCTTAGGGTTTCTTTTTAAAAGAAAAAAAATCCAAGAAATATTTTTGAGAAGGGAAACCCAGAAGAAAGGTTTTTAATAACCAAATACAAGGGTTACAGAAGATACAAAAAATAAATCAAAGCCCTTGCCAAGGGGAAAAATTTTGAGAGAGAGAGAGGTTTTAGGAAGGATTTAAATGACCTTCTTCAAACCAGGCAAGGTTTTTGTTGAAAACTTTTAGAAAGAAATTTTGGAGTGTCACAACAAGATGTGCGAGTATTACTAGTAGTATATTTTTCTTGTCATGTTGAGATTTTTAAACCACGAGTGCGAACATGCAGAGTAGCAATGAAGACCAAACATGGGATATTGGGCACATCTTCAAGGAGCGTGGCAAGTTAAAGAGGAGCTGCACCGAACCTGTAAAACGAGATTTGGTAAGTAACACCCTTTCAATTACTTTGGTTTAGCCTCGTGTTCTTCGATGTGTATATGTTGTAGTTTCTGTTTCTCTTAAGTCTGGTGTGTTCTTCGATGTGTAATAAGAAGAGTCTTAATCGTTCTAATGATTTCAATTTTAGCTTGATGTAGGAAGTGGGTGTTCTCACCTTGTAGTCTGTTTTTATTTTTTTCCTTTTGAATTCACTTCTCCGAGTTCTGTTTATCTGGCTTCTACTAAATGGATCTGGGTTGCTCTGAGTATTGATCTAACAAAGAAGTAACTTCATGTCAGGATGCAGTTCCTGCGAGGAGGGAAGTATGGTCAACCTCGAGATCATGTTTCCAAAATGAGGCTGCATTACACACAAGGTGCCAGTTCCCTAATGATGCTGGATTAGACACAAGGTGCAAATTCCCATATGATGCTGGATTACACACAAGCCAGGTGGAGTCGTCAGCTGTTCCTGTCCTCGTGGCTCTATTAAAGGCTGAAAGAAAGCATGCAGCAACCCTTGAGAATGTAGTTGAGTTCCTGAAGAAGCGAAAAGAGCAATCAGATGCTCTCTTCACCCAAGCCAAAGAACAGATGGAAGAAGCCAGAAATAAGCTAGCAGAGGCAGAGCAGGCTAGGCGTCTCCTGCTATCTAAAACTGTTGTCAATATAAAATTTCCTTCATAATAGCTAGGTTCAACTGTTTATCCAGTCAACATGCATGTTGTGATGTCCGTGCATGTACTGATTTGGCACAACATATATTTTTTCGGGTCATGTAATAATAGTAATTACTTTCCAAACAATAACAGACGAAGCATTGGACATGGTATAGTTCACGCGCAAGCCCGACATTCCAAGTTCAACTTCCACATCAAACTCATGTTCACAGATATCTGCACATTCATACATAATATCCACAACCATGATTCACTTTAAAGGAAAAAAATGTGAGGAGATTTATGAATAAAGAAAAACTTCTACTAGTTCCTGCTACGAGTGCGAGCACAACAAGTCATGACCATGTGTAAATAAATTATATTTTAGTTATATTTTGTGTTCTAAAATGCCCGCCGGCTCGCGGAAGGACGTGTTGCCGGCACACGCACGGATTCAATGAAGGCAGGTGGGGCAGTCTTAAGTTGGTTGCACGCGGCGAGGAGGCGTGCTCAGCCGGGCCTGCAGCAAGTGGGGCCCTCTTGGCCGGCGCGCCGGTTCAATGCCTGCGCTATGAGAGGTCGCGTCCGTGTTAGAGCAATCACTCCCTCCAGTGCTTTTTTGTTTGGGTATAACAAAATCTCATTTTCATTCACATTTTACAAGTAAACTTCATGGACAAACTTTGACCCAAAATACGATGGGGACTAGTAAACCAGAATGGAGGTAGTAGTTTTGTTTAATCAAAGAAGGGTTTCCCCTTCCGATTTTCATTACTGAAAACTAGCATCTAAATCCAAACCATAGTATTTGCCCTAGAACTACCGGGTTCAACATCTCGCAACATAAACCCATACAACCATACGCCAAGGAGGTACATAGTACTATGAATTCCATTTTCGCTCCATACCAATCGTTCTAAAAACTACTTAGTACTTATAACGCACCATTGAAAATCGGAACTCTTAACCCCGCTAAAAAATGATATTTTAAACATGGCTACTCGATTTGTGGCAACTGGCGAGCCACCGCCTCCAAGTCGTTCACCTGTGGTCCCGACCATCAACTCCTACGGATCAAATTATCACGCGAGCTGACTATTCCTACAAAGGTGCTCCACCACGTACCCGGTACCCGCGAATGCGGCAATCGTGCACCTAGGGTTTTAGGGTTTATTTTTTAATGTCGCCTTTACGTAACACTCATGTGTGCGAGACAGCGAGAGGCTGACTGCGTGCGTGCGCCTCTTCTCTTCATATATGTACTCCACCATTTGTCTGGTTTCTAAAAAACTATAATAACTACTAGCAATGTGCCAATCCGTTGCCACACGATCAAAGTAGATTAATACATATTCACCGATTTGATAGAAAAAAAAAGTCTAGTTTTGAAATACGTATATCACTAAAAATATGTTATGTTTCACTCAAAATATATTCCTTTTGCGGTTTTGATGAGATAAGGGAGGAATGTTGTTGGTTTCAAGATTCGAGAAGTGGTATATGTCTAATTTCTACTCTTACTAGCAAGATGCCCGTGCGTTGCATGGAACATCAAGATCTTGTTGGAGAAAAAGATGAACGAGGGAAGGCCTTATCTGGAAATGTGGTGAGTAGTGCGGGTAAATTGCCATATTTTCCTTCCTATCTGTCAGATATAAATCGGACGACCTACATTGCAGGATGGCAGGCCCACCATTATCACCAACTCTGTTTTTTATCCCTACTCTTATGAAAAGCATTGTTGGTGATGATCGTGTGTGTGCCATCCTGTTATATAGGCCGTCCGATCTATATCTGACGGATAGGAACGAAACTATGGCAATTTCGCGAAAAGATACCCACACCCCTCTCCACATTTGCAAATAAGGCCTTCCCTCGTTCATCCTTTTCCCCCACAAGATAAATTACTCATACAAATGCATGGGCATCTTGCTAGTTGTTGCAAAAAGCCCATGTGTGTGTGAGAGAGTGGGAGAGTGGAGGAGGACGGAGTGCATGTGTGACAAAGACACATGGAGTGTGTGTGCGATAAGTATCAGCTTAAAATGAGGCAATAGTGTGTGTGTGTGCACGATCGAGAGGGCGTGTCTCAAGAAGGGAAGAAAAATCTACATAGATACAAGGAGCGGGAGAGAGACATGTATTCGATAGTGGAAGCACGAGTGTGCGGGTGTATAAACCTGTCTAGAGGCTAGTCGATAAATGTTTGTGAGAGAAATACGAGTCGGGGTGCGAAAGCGAGAGTTTTGTGTGTGTGAGAGAGAGACGGTAGTCGGGAAGGGGAGTGGAAGCACGAGTGTGCGGGTGTATAAACCTATCTAGAGGCTAGTCGATAAATTTGTGTGAGAGAAATACGAGTCGGGGTGCGAAAGCGAGAGTTTTGTGTGTGTGAGAAAGAGACGGTAGTCGGGAAGGGGAGTGGAAGCACGAGTGTGCGGGTGTATAAACCTATCTAGAAACTAGTCGATAAATGTTTGTGAGAGAAATACGAGTCGGGGTGCGAAAGCGAGAGTTTTGTGAGAGAGAGAGAGAGAGAGACGGTAGTCGGGAAGGGGAGTGGAAGCAGAAGTTGTGTGTGTGTGTCTGTGAGAGAGAGAGAGGGGGGGTGTTGTCTGATCAGTAAACAAATGAATAATGTCAGTCTGGGATGGAGACGAAAAGGAGACCGCAACAAATGTTGTGTCTACAGGAGAGAGAGAGAGAGAGTAATTTTAGTGGTAGGAGTCATATCTAGAGACATATAGGGTGTGTGAGAGAATCCCATAGAGAGAAATACAAAGTGAAAGACGAGTGGAGACTGTCTGTGTGGCGGTGAAAAAGAAAGCTTAGGTACCGAGTGATACCAGAGAATAGTAGAGACGTGAGAGATAATGAAAACTGTGTAATGTATAATGATAGGGCGAGTGTGACACTTCTCAAGGGAGACGTCGAGAGACCATGTTTGCGAGGATAGGAGAAACATGAAGTGAGCATGCGGGTGAGCTGGAGAAAAGAGAGTGATAGCTACATGAAGGAGCATGCATGCGAGAGAGATGGGCGTGAAAGGAGTGAACATCAAAGGGATTGAAATATTTGAATTTGAGATGATGATACATGTAATCCATACTCGAACCAAAATTGATCTATCAAACATGCATACTCATATGAATTCACACACATCTATGTTATTTAATATGTAGATATTACTGATCCATACATTTTAGTAGAACATAATTTGGTTAATTTTTTTTGAATTCATCCTTAATATTTTGAGATCATTGTATTTGTAAATCATATTATACATATAAAGGAGCAGAATTCTTTGTTGTGCTTTTGAAAGTATATATAAAAAATGATGTATATAGAAGTTAATTCCAATTGAAAATGGATCCCGCCCGAAAAAAATAGAATACAAACGGGATTCGAATTGAGTTGGCACGGTAAACGTGCACTCTGTAAAATTTGAACGAAGCAGGGAAAGTCGCAGTAACCGCCCGAAACCAAAATCTGCGAGATGGAAATTACTACTGCCTATCCCTGCCACGCAAAGCCTATATGCTGGATTTCTATAGGTTTCGATAGGGGTAGGTTTGTAATTTCACCCAAACGTGACGTAACCGCCTCTCACCTGGATTCATACACGGTGGGTGCCAAAACACAGTGTATCCTCGGCCGAAATCGACTCCCTCCCTGATTCATATTCATACACAGTGGGCGCCAAAAACAAACTCTCGTTGGCAAATATTCGGTGTATGCGAGATTACCGTCCTATCCCCAACCGACTAATATTGTTGTGATGTAGGAAATTTGAAACGGGGGCTAAGTTTGTAAATTTCCTCGCATTCGAGACAAGTGCACCCTGAATACATGGTTCCCCCTTCCTCTCTACCTCCATTTTCCCCATTCGTACTCAGTGGGCGACAAAACACCTTCTCCACCCCAGCCTCCTCCGTCCGCCGATGTCCGCCACCCCATCCACCGCCGTCCTCCTCCACCATGCCGGAGCTGATACCCCGATGCCGCCATCCATTACAAGAGATCAACCTCTCTCATCCATAGCTTCGGACCGGGATCCTTGCATCTCGTCCTCTCGCTTCATCCCCGTCGTCGTCCACCTTGCCGGTGCCGCTCCTATGACCATCTCGTCCACCACGCCCCACCACCACCGTCTACCCTCCTAGATCTACTTCCACGCTGCTGACAGCCATCGCTACAGTAGCACCGTCAAATTCTCAGCAGATGCATACACGACGCCGCTCCAGAGGCGGTACTCTTTCGTATTTGCTCAACTTATTTATCGCAGCAAGAAAATAGATCGCCATTGCTTTACTCTGATTTCTTGTCTTGGTTGCGAAGTTTCCTTTGTCCGGTTTGCACCTCCAGATCCGCCATGGCACGCTCAACACTATAGCCCCAATGCTTATGGTTTCCCCTTTTATATTCCACACTAGTTAAATCACAGTAGACTAAATCTCAAAATTGGGTCGGTGGATTTTTTAGAGCTCGCCGGAGTTGGCCGGTGCGAATGAAGGGGCTCGGGTGGTTGTGGGGCCTCCCTGAACAAAGAAAAGTCGGCACGGGTCGGGGTGGGGGTGGGGTGGGTTGGCGGAGGAACACAGGCGGTGGGGGCCGGTGGTCTGGCCGGCGGCCCGTCCAGTGTTCTGTATGGGAAGGATCAGAGATGAGGAAGAATAAGGGTTAGGAGACGTAGGATCTTCATCCAACCACCTGAAATGGTCGAGAGACAGCTGGGAGTTGCATTCTTAATGCGCTCTGGTTCATCATGTGTGGGCACTGCGCAACCAACATTTTATTATCCAAAATCTGCTTGCTCTTCTTTATGATGTTCCCCTTCTGTTCTTCTTTAAAATTTACTCTTTCTGTTTCTAAATACAAGTCTTTGTATAGATTCCACCATGGACTACATATGGAGCAAAATGAGTGAATCTACACTCTAAAATGTATCTGGATACATCTGTATGTGATCCATAGTGGAAATCTCTACCAAGACTTATATTTTGGAACGGAGGGAGTATGATAGTAGTACAATATGTTCCTTGTACTAAAGATGAGCAGGGACATTTGCAGTGTAGAGGTCTATACGGTCGGTTGTGATGGACACTTTGTGCATCTTTGATTCGTAGGATTTTGTAAACATAGGAATAGGATTTGTAGTGACCTGCCCACTTGAATCATATAAGAATAGCAAGGAAATGTGGGGAGCTGTGTCGCCTTTGAGAGTTACACTGATATTAACAGTACCGCACCTTCAGTTGAAGAGAGCTGGTATCCGACGCCTTTCTAGTCGTACCGGCAGTACTAGCACATATATTCCAGCAAGTTCCACTTTGCTGATTTTACTATGATGCTTACGGTTTTCCACGTTATATCTACACTATGATCTGTGTAGCTGCTTTGTGTCGCACTAGTTGCAATCCACTCTTGAAGCTAAACACTGCAATGACTTACAAAATTGGCACCAAGGCATTGAGTGCCATTCTGGATGCAATGAAACTCATACGCTCCCCACCTGTTGATTCTTGTTCGGAATATGATCCTAATGACTATTCTAACCTCGAGGAGTCAAAGGCAGATGGCCTGTCCTGTTCACCCATCAAGGTGCCTGTTCTAATTTGGCAAGGTTTTATTGATTGCGCGTATCTTGCATATGTTATCTTGCATTTCTTCTACTTTGTTGCACCGCCATCTGCTTAGTTTACTCATCATATATGTCGAGATGCCATGCCCATCCATTATCAATACATATTCCATCTGTCATCATACCATGTTTTTCCACTCAAAGGCTGTTCTTGTGCATCAGACATCAAAAAGGAAGAGGGTGATTGCCGAACCTGAAGGAGCACCAGCAAAGTCCTTGAAAAACATGGTGGTGCCAGAGAAATCAGACAACACCCCACTTATATTGGTTGTACAACCAGTGACACAAAACGTAGGACCGACTCCAGCAGACTGTACCCATACTTCACTGGCCACACCACTAGCCCCAACACACAGGACCTGCACTCCAGCAAAAGGTATACCGATTTCATTTGCCATAGCACCAGTCGTACCACAGAAAAATCCCACTCCAGCAAAAAGTAGAGCAAGTCCACCGGCCGAATACCTATCACAACTACAGAGATGGCCAATTCCTGCAGATTGGAACCCCATTTCATTTATTCCCAGTTTAAAATACAATGCTTTCAATGTTGTTAGGGACTACGTGCATATATTCCCATCATGGGAAGATTATAGTGAAGACAAACACCATTTTCACATCTTCCTGTCCAACTTACGTGTAAGTGCTATTATTCATGGTTATTATTTTCCTGTTTTCTGCTGATTGAACACATCAATGATTTACATTACATTGTTGTAACTAGGCGAGGATCAATCTGGATAGTCATGACGAGCAAAGCTTGCTTGTGCTTTCCAAGGAAGCATTGCAGCAGTATCGGTGTTACCTGAGGAAATCACACTTTGATGGCAAGTCTATAAATGAATTTCCGGTGAAGTCTCCTGTGCTAAATTTAGAAGACATTGAATGGAAAAAACCTTGTTATGCACTGGTCTCGTTCCCAGGATGAGGTACTGTCTATGAAATCACATGACAATTTGAACTTCTACTTTTCCGCATGTGCCTTACGGATCTTTTTTGCAGGAAATCTGCTCGAAGAAGAATTCCGGTTTGAAAAGAACGACAGGGTATCGCAAATATGCTGCCCGCTGCTTTGCTCTTGTTAGTACCTGTTGTCCTGTATCACTATACTTGCATACATACCTGGTTCATTATGTGACAGCAGTATGCATGATAGCTTGCTTATCAATTGTTCGCTCCAAATTATCTGATCTGTATGAAGGCTACATTAGTGTAGAATATATCCAATGCCAATGAATTTTTTTAGCTCTGCATTGTTCTTGTAAGTACGCGATGTCCTTTATCAGTGTATTTATATTGACAGGTAGTCGTTCACGTACCATCATTCTGCAGCTTATTTTCCTTTGCCCTCCATTTTCTACATATCAGATATATATTTACTCTTACCATAAGGTTGGTACCGAAGAAGTTTAGCTATGGATTGCTCTTGGCTGTACCTTTTTCCTGTATCGCTGCACTTATATTTATAGCTATTTGGTCATGTAGCATCACTTTTCATCTTATCTTAAATATTCTCCATTTTTTCGTATATTATCACATCTATTTTTACTCTTAACAAAATGTAGAATAAAGGTAATGCTTATGAAGAAGATTATGTGGTAAACATCTTGAATTGTCACCCCATCAGCATGGACAAGGGCTTTATAGAGCCTGTCTTCACCAATAATGTAAGTTTGTCCTTCTCAAGCCTTCAAACTTTCTTGTGTATATTTGGTTAGGCATGACTGCAATAGCTGTTTACTTTTGGTGTTTGCATCAAATTGCATGTTTAAAGTTTATTATGTAGTTCATAAACAAAAGTTTGTCCTTCTCAATTTAAGTTTTCAGTTGTACAACCAAGTTCCTTCTTTATACCATGTAAATTAAACTATACAGAACAAGTGATCTTATTTTGCACTTCATGTATGCTTCTGTTCTTCATCCGTAATCCAGTGGTGTGGAGAACCTACCCACTACAGCACAATGTCATATTCTGCAATGTCTTAACTATGAACAATGTCATATCATTCTACTATTATTTAAACCTTCTCTTTATTTGTCAATCTGAAATGGGATAAATTGACAGCACACTAACCATTAATACTTATGAGTTCTTGATCTGTAATCGAGTGGTGTCGTGAAGCTGCCAACTCCTTCACAATGTCATTTCCTGCCATGTCATGACTTGAACAATACCATATTGTGTTAATGCAATTTTAAACTGTGTCACTTTATTTGTCAGTAAGAAGTTTGATGAATTGTCAACACTGATACTTTTATGTGAAAAACTTGTCATCTGTCTGCTTGTTTATCTTTCAGAGTGAGGAAGATATAAGTGTTAAACAAGCGCAGTCTCATCAGCTTGCTCAGCTGCTTGCGCTGCAGCTGCCCAGCAAGGCTAACCTTTCTTGAACTCTACTGAAGTGCTATCGGTTTTGTATATTATTTTGTCGGCGTGTTTATTTGTACTGGTGGCGATCTTTGATGCCCAGTGTATGTAATCTGTTGTCTGCTGGTGCTTTATTATCATAGTGGCGTACTTTGATGCCCAGTGGATGTAATATGTCGTAATTTCTTTATTGTATAGTCTAGGTTTTTTCTTATTCACGGTGCTGCAGTTATTCTACTATATATATATATATATTATGTCTTCGCAGTAAACCGGCCAAATCGTAAAATTACGGTACATACTCGGGCCGTCATGCAATCACGATGTCTGATCCGCATCATGGGCCCCGTCATCTTGGTCCGTTAAAAGGCCAAAAGTAAACCCGGGCACTAGTAGATTCGGGGCTTTAATAGGCCGAGTAACCCCCGGCCCTCTTTTCGCAAGAAAACTCAATGGGCTTTTAGGAGGCTGAGAAGTAGGTTGGGCCTGAAACGTGCCGAATAGCTCACGGGCCGGCAGCAGCCCGAAATGGACCCCGACCCATGATTGTGCGAATCAAATCACGGGCTTTTAACAGGCCAAAATTTTCTCGATCCTTGTTTGGCCCAATCAGATATCGGCTGCGAGCAGGCCGGATGCAAACCGGGCCGTAGTTAGGCCCAACTATATGACGGGCTTTTAACAGGCCGAAATTAATATAGGGCCGAAATGTTAAACGGGCCCTTAACAGGACGAAACTAATATCAGGCCAAATTATTAGATGGGCCTTTAGCAAGTGGGCCCAAAAGCATAGCATCCAGTTGACGGGTTGAATCTGATATGGGCCATAATTTAGCCCAAAGCCTCTTAAAGGGCCAGACCTGATCTGGGCCGTAATTTGGCCCAGAACGTGGTGGGCTTTTAACGGGCCGGATCTCATATGGGCCATTATTAGACCTGGAACGTGGCAGGCCATTAATGGACCGGATCAAATATGGGCCGGCATTTGGCCCAAAACATGGCAGCTAGTTAATGGGCCGACCTACTAGGGTCCTCAAAATCTTGTGGGCCTATAGCTGGGCTGGCCCATTAATGTTAGCAAAATCTCGTGGGCCTTTAGCTGGGCCGGCCCATTATGATCTGCCAGAATCTTGTGGGCCTTTACCTGGGCCGGCCCATTATGGCACACAAAAATCTTGTGGGCCTTTACCTGGGCCGACCCATTATGGCCCGCAAAATCTTGTGGGCCTTTAGCTGGGCCAGCCCATTATGGTCCACAAAATCTCGTGGGCCTTTAGCTGGGCCGGCCCATTATGGTCTGCAAAATCTTGTGGGCCTTTAGTTGGGCCGGCCCATTTAAACTTGATGGGCCGGTCCACGTGTCAACATATCATAGGCGTGTCTCGCCCATTGGATGAGTGACACCTGTGCCAACGCAGAGCTGACACGTGTCTCCTCCAGCCAATGATGATTTTACATGTGGAAAATCCCCATTGGTCGGGGCTGTTAACGGGTTATCGGATCCAAACCCGACCCGATAGCTTAACGGCGTTCCGTTACGGTGGATGCCACGTGTCGGTCACCCTTGACGAAAGCACTTCTGTGACGCGCGATTTATCGTCATGGAAGTGGAAACTTCCATGATGATAATTTTGGTAATGTCATGGAACACTTCTATGATAGCACAGGTATGACTATCTTGATTCTGTCATAAAATCGTCATGGATGTACATGCATGACAAAAAACGCGACCTACTGTGAGAAACACGTATCATCACAGAAGTGTATTTTTTTTGTAGTGCCAATATCTCTTCTTGATCGAAGTCTCTTTGATGATCCATAGTTTCTGCAAATATTACAACATGGCAATTGATATACAAACATGATAGATGGATATATCGAATTTATCGGGGAGGGGTTATATTGACAACGATGACATATACATAGAAAAAAATGTTATCGCGGAGGAGTATATATATATATCGACCCCCCCTCTTGTCGAAGTTATCGAAGAGGGGGTATATCGACCGCCTCTCTCTGATGATTGTCCGACGTTTGTGTAGTGTCAAAGGATTCAAACAAAATCATGTATTCATCATTAGGCGAAAGTAACAGGCGCATGATGGTACGAAGCTCTCCAAAGTCATTTTGGAACGAAATCCTAGATAGGATAATTCGCTTTTTGGTACAAAGTACAGCAAGAGCCTTCCAAATATCGCTATTTGGGAGGCCTGTGCTAAAATTTGTACCAAATGGCGGATTATCCTATCTGGAACTCCGTTCCAGAATAACTTTGGAGAACTTTGTACCATCATGCCTCGGTTACTTCCGGCTAATGATGAAGCCATGGATTTCTTCAATACTTTGACACTAGGCAACCTCTCGGCCCCTCGGTGATCCTCGACCCTAGAACCCTAGAACCCTCGAACCATAGAACCCTCGACCCTCAAACCCTTGACCCTCGACCGGCCTCGAGGACCCTCGACCCTCTGTGACCCTCGTGACCCTCTAGCCTAGTTTCCAATCGTTGACCCCTCAGCGATCCTCGACACCCTCATTCCCGATAAAAAGAAGAAGAAGAAGAAGAAGAAGAAGAAGAAGAAGAAGAAGAAGAAGAAGAAGAAGAAGAAGAAATAGAGGAGAAGAAGAAGAAAAAAGAAGAAAAAAAAGAGGAGAAGAAGAAGGAATAGAGGAGAAGAAGAAAAATAGACTTCTTCTTCTCCTCTCTTTTTTCATTCTTCTTCCTCTTCTTTTTTTCTCTCCTCTTCTTCCTCTCTTCTTCTTCTTCTCTTCTTCTTCTCCTTATTCCTCTTCTTATTTTCCTTTTTCCTCTCCTTCTTTTTCTTCCTTCTTCCTCTTCTCCATATATATAAAAAGTACATACATGCATACAAAAAATACATCTAAAAACTACATATATCTAAAAAAATACATACATACATACATACATGAACATCTAAAAACATCTAAAAATACTTACATACATATGAAAATACATACATAT
>NC_041386.1:662374504-662424860 GCF_002162155.2 Triticum dicoccoides | reverse complement strand
GGCGTCAAGGCGGCGAGGTCGAGCGGTGGCGCGGGGCGGCGACGGCGTGCGCGGGCAACGGCAACGGCGGCGACGGGGCAGAGGGCGGCGTCGGCGGCGGGAGAATGGGGAACTGGAACGAAAATTTTCCAAGTCCTGCTTATACTAGTAAATATGCACGTGCAACGCACGTATCATAATCTATAAAAACATCTATTTTGAATGTAATTTCTCTTTTAGCGAGTTATTTTCATCGAGCTATTTAAATGTGTCTTATACCCAACGATATGATCGCGCGTGTAACATACAATCCGTGAGATTTGTATTGTTTCCATCATTTTCTAAATCTCATTTTCTTAAATTATCATCACTCAGTTCCTAGTCCACAAAAGTGACAACTAGTTTTGTTCTAAAATCTATCATATGAACCTAGAAAGTACTAACCATGGTTAGTTTCAAAACAGTGATACAACATAGAATAAGTATAATGATACAAAAAAATATACTGATGCAGGAGTTTTAGAAAAAATATCTCCACTGAAGTGCTCCATAAAATTTAACATCCATAGACCACAAGATGACCTTTATGATTATGGAACTTAAATATATTCAATAAATTATTGTATCAACTTTTATATAGATTATTTTTAATAAAAACAACTTTTATAGAGATTCATATAATGAACTTTTAAAATCATGAAATAAAAATTATTGTAACAAGGCCGGATGATAAAACAAGATCGCACGCACGCAGGCAAATCGGATAAAAAGAATGGATCTTTTTATAAGATAAAAAAAATTGATTTGAACAAAGTCGCAGTCACTCACAATCTCTCTTTTTTTAAATAGACTCACAATATCTCTCCGGTCACTGCCTAATACGTTAGCTAGTAGTATAGGAGTACTAAATGATTATGAGAAAAACGTTAGTTATCCTTCCCACCGCCCCCTCAGTCCCTCACACATCTCTTCCCGTTCCCCGTTCTCCCATGGTGGCCAAATCCCTCACCCCACAGCTGGCGCCGTTCGTCACGAACACCGGCGCTCCTTGGTCCAGCCGCCGCTCCCCTCCGTCACCACCACGGGTGCTCCCTGTCAGGTCGAGGCTCCCCTTCGCAGCCGCTGCTCTTCCTCCCCTTCATGTCGAATCGGTCGCGGAAGTGGCCGAGGACGCCCTCGAGCTCGGCATGCTCGCGCCAGCGCTAGGCGCCGGCAGAGGCATACGCGAAGGCGTGGCACTCGCACGCACCTTCTCTACCCCGCTCCCTCTCCGAATCCGGTTGCCGAAGTGCTCGAGGAGCCGCTCGAGCTCGGCATGCTCGCGTGCGACGCCGGGTTTCTCGCTCCTCCTGATGCCGTCGCCGCCGCCGTCGCCGCCATGAGCCTCTCCACCCTCTCTCGCGCGGTCTTCTGGGTCCAGGTAAGTCTCTCTCTCCAACCCCGCCGCCTGCTCCACCCCGTCAATTCGGTTCGTCCCCAGGTGCATCGCCTCATTCAGAAATCACCATGAATGTTCCCAATACTGTGTATAATTCTTTCTGTTATAGGGCTTTGTTAGAAAAGCTGATTTAACTGAGTATTATCCTGCTCTAGATTGCTGCACCTTCTGGTTGTGAGTGGATCCAAGAGTTACCATGAAAGAAAGGAAGTTGGAGAAGTTACTATTGAAGAGAAATCCAGTGTCATGTAGTTCTCAAGAGATAAAATGGAACAACAAGTGCAAGCCTCTCATTCCTACACTAACTAATCAGGTAGCATATGCAAATGTTTAAGCATACTACATTCAGATATGACATTTGAATATAAATAAAAAACTAATCAGGTAGCATATGCAAATGTTTAAGCATACTACATTCAGATATGACATTTGAATATAAAAACTGGCAATTCTTTTTGTAATACTATTAAGCTCATCATGGTGGTTACCATGAATGAGTGTCCGCTTTCAAGAATTTAATATGAGAAATTGTCTGCTTAGTTGGTGGTTGTGTTGATGATAAGGCCCTTAATGGTTCAGATTTCGAGAGGGATAAGGAGGTGCCTAAAGGGGATGGGAGCAAAAAGTCTGAATCGAAGAGTATGTTTTGATTCTGAGTTGCATTGCCCAGTATTTTTATTGTTCTAAGAAATCCATGGAGTTGTCTATGGAACATTTCCTTGATGTGATAGGCATATTTGTTTACCACATTCAGTTGTTGGCCCTGCTGTTGACGTCCATGGTGGCGCTGATGATGATCTTGGCAAGGGTAATGCTTTGATTTCATAGAACTGTTGCTTTGTAGCTAGAGAATTAATTTCTCAATAGGGCTTTGTGATTTAGTGTTCTTATGGTATTTCATAGATCATGTAATATAAAAGTAACATTTAATTCTGGATATGTACCGTTATCTTGCTTCTTACTCATGTATCTTCAGCTGGGGTAATGAACTTCTCTTCTTTCTCCTCATGTATGTTCAGATTTTATGTATCTGCCTGGGGCCTTGGTATGTCCTTGAGCACGCATCGGGTATGTATGTATGTATCTGTTGGTATATTAGTGCAGTTTGTAGTTCATTCCGTGCATGTCCCTAAATCAAAGAATTTTAGACATCTCAAGTAGCATATTACATGGTTTGGTGGGTCATACGTGATTTAATAGAAAGCACCACCACAGCCTTGTGTGTGCTTGTATAGCTACATGGTGTTTCAGAGCAGCACTCTATAATTTGGCATATGGCTTCCAGAGGCTCTTCACAGGGTGCATGCATATGAGTGTCTATGTATGTGCATGCGTACTCGCCATAGGCCAGAGCTGAAACTAATTATGATTAATTTGCCCGTTCTGTGATGTGCGCTTACAGTAATACCATTGGCAACTTTGTAAATTCTCTAAGCTAAATCCAATATTTTAGGTGTTCTGCGACCACTCAAGTAACCTTTCTAAATTCTGAAAGCCAACTTTGTTGACACCAGGCCAAGGAGATAGGGTGAATGGTTCAGTTAGTTACAAAATTACAGTAGCCAAAACACTAACCATTTTCCACATGGAAAACCATTAATTAGAGATGTAAAACTTATAGCATTCTGCTGTGCAACCTTTTATTTTTTAGAACTCTATTCTCAAAATTATAATCCTGAGTAATGCTGCAACATGTCAAAGGAAGAAGTCGAACCTGAAGAAGTGCGGGGAAGAATTTCAGCTACGTGTGGTCAGCTAGTTCAGGGGACGTGCAGGGCGGGCGCGGGCGCGCGGGTGCCGGGGCAGGCTCCTGGGCACTGGCAATCTCGCGGATGCCACGCTGCAAGGGCAAGCTCCTGGGCGCCCACTATGTCGCTGACGGATTCCATGCTGCGAGTGGCAACAATCGGCGATGGCGATCATGCAGGGAGGCGACGGAGTGGTGCAGTGCCGCGAGGTCGCCGTGCAGGCAGGAGACGGTGTTGGTGGGCGGCGTCTAGAGCTGTGGCGACTCAAGGCAGACAACTTCGAGGTTAAGGGCGAGGGGAGCCAACTTTTTGTTTGATTGTTTAATAGTAGTGGAGATACACGGAGGATTCGCCCTGGTTCGTGGAAAAAACCGGTACCAAAGCCCACCTTTAGTCCCGGTTGGTGCCACCAACCGGGACCAAAGGTCTCTTTTCAGCAGCCCGAAGGGCGGGAAGTAGAGGCCTTTGGTACCGGTTGGTGGCACCACCCGGTACCAAAGGTGTGCATTGGTACCGGTTGGTGCCATGAACCGGTACCAATGCCCCTCTTTGGTACCGGTTGGTAGCACCAACCAGGATCAAAGGCCTCGTGGTGCCCGTGGCCAAAACTTTAGTCCCACCTCGCTAGTTGAGAGGGGCGCGCAGTGGTTTATAAGCCCCATTGCCGCACCCCTCTAAAGCTCCTCTCTATTGCAGGCTTATGGGCCTAATCGTCACTGCTATGCCTGATGGGCCTACTTCGCCTTCTGCGGGCCTGAATCCTGGCCCACGGTAGGGTTTCTAGTCGTATTTAGGCCCTGGTGGCCCAGTAGGTGGCATTTTTCCCCCAGTTATTTTCTGTTTTTTGCATTGTTTATTTTCTTTTGTTTATTTCTTTATTTTTTAGTTTTTTTTGCTTTTAGGTAATAAAAAATATAAACTTTCTGTTAGTGCCATTTCTTTTCCAATTTGAATAGTTTAAATTTGATTTTTTTTTTGTAATTTGTGTGAATCACTAGTTTTTGAATAACTTTACTATAAACATAGATTTTTGAGTGATTCTTTTTCCTGCTATTTAATATTACTGTGTTTTATCATTATATTCAAAAACATATTTTGTTATTTTAGTTTCTAACACAAAAATTGTTTATGATAATTCTTTGTGCTATTAAAGTTTTTAACAAAAAAATTCTTTATGGAAATTCTTTTTGCTTTTAATGTTTTGAACAGAAAATACTTTGATAATTTTGTTTGCATAAATTTTATATAATTTTAGTTTCAATACTAGAGGTTTACAAAAGTTTTTGAGTTGATTCCTTTTGCTATTGGAGTTTTATAAAAGCTTTTTAGTTGATTCTTTTTTCTATTGAAGGATATTATAGTTTTGTTTTAGTTGATCATAACAGAATATTTTAATTGATTATTTTTAGTTCATTGTTTTTGCTATTAGTTCATTCTTTTTGGTATTAGTTCATTATTTGAGCTAAATGACCCTTAAATTGAAAAGCACTACAAATGAACTCTGAAAAGGTTGAAAGTTGGCATGGTATCATCATTTCACTCATATAGCATGTGTTAAAAAGTTGAGAGGGTTATGACAAAAACTGGATACAAAACAGACAATCTCTTTGGAAGTATCACGGTTTCGGACGAAAACTCATCTGTTACAAATGGATTTCATTTGTTCAAATGTAACTGCAGTGATATTCTACATCAAAGGCATCATCATAATAGTTATTGATAGAAAGTCTCCACTTTTTCTTTGCTTGTGTTCTTTGCTTATTGTGCCGTAACCATGGATAATCTTCATCGTTTAATAGGATGCTTGGGTCAGCCTTGACTTTGAAGGAGGAATTTCATGAAACTTTTCATAATCTTCAGACATGTCTGTCGTGCCCTCCAATCCAAAGAAGTCTCTTTTTCCTGAAAGAACTACGTAGAGCTTTGGCTCATCCTATGATGTATCTGCTTCCTTATATTTTCTTTTTCTCGGTTTGATAGACATGTCCTTCACATACAAAACCTGAGCCACATCATTGGCTAGGACGAATGGCTCTTCTGTGTACCCCAGATTGTTCAGATCCACTGATGTCATTCTGTACTGTGGGTCTACCTGTACCCCGCCTCCTGACAGATTGACTCATTTGCACTTAAACAAAGGGACCTTAATATCATTTCCATAGTCAAGTTCCCATATGTCCACTATGTAACCATAATATATGTCCTTTCCCCTATTGGTTGATGCATCAAAGTGGACACCACTGTTTTGGTTGATGCTCTTTTGATCTTGGCCGATTGTGTAAAATGTATTCCCATTTATCTTGTACCCTTTGTAGGTCATTACAGTCGAAGATGGTTCCCTCGCCAACGAGTACAGGTCATCGGAAACAGTGTTGTCACACCTGAGACGTGTTTGGAACCAACTGCTGACACTCCTGATGTGTTCACATGTAATCCAGTCCTCACACTGGTCCGGATGTTTGGAGCGCAGAATGCTCTTATGTTCATCGACATACGAGGTCACCAAGGTAGAATTTTGTAGAACCGTGTAGTGTGCTTGAGACCAAGAATGCCCGTCCCTACATACTATTGAGTCCCCTCCTAGCGTGCCTTTTCCACCCAGTCTCCCCTCATACCGCGATTGAGGGAGACCTATCTTCTTAAGGTCAGGACTGAAGTCAACACAAAACCCAATGACATCCTCTATTTGATGGCCCATGGAGATGCTTCCTTCTGGCCTAGCGCGGTTATGGACATATTTCTTTAGGACTCCCATGAACCTCTCAAAGGGGAACATATTGTGTAGAAATACTGGGACCAGAATGACAATCTCGTCGACTAGATGAACTAGAACGTGCGTCATGATATTGAAGAAAGATGGTGGGAACACTAGCTCGAAACTGACAAGACATTGCGCCACATCACTCCTTAACCTTGGTAGGATTTTTGGATCGATCACCTTCGAAGAGATTGCATTGAGGAATGAACATAGCTTCACAATGGCTAATCAAACGTTTTCCGGTAGAAGCCCCCTCAATGCAACGGGAAGCAGTTGCATCATAATCACGTGGCAGTCATGAGACTTTAGGTTCTGGAACTTTTTCTCTGGCATATTTATTATTCCCTTTATATTCGACGAGAAGCCAGACGGGACCTTCATACTGAGCATGCATTGAATGAAGATTTCCTTCTCTTCTTTGGTAATAGCGTAGCTGGCAGGACCTTCATACTGCTTTGAAGGCAAACCGTCTTTCTCGTGCAAACGTTGCAGGTCCTCCCGTGCCTCCGTTGTATCTTTTATCTTCCCATACACGCCCAAGAAGCCTAGCAGGTTCACGCAAAGGTTCTTCGTCACGTGCATCACGTCGATCGAAGAGCGGACCTCTAGGTCTTTCCAGTAGGGTAGGTCCAAAAATATAGATTTCTTCTTCCACATGGGTGCATGTCCCGCAACGTCATTCGGAACAGATAGTCCGCTGGGACCCTTTCTGAAGATTACTTTTAAATCATTGACCATAGCAAGTACGTGATCACCGGTACGCATGGCGGGCTCCTTCCGGTGATCTGCCTTGCCTTTGAAGTGCTTGCCTTTCTTTCGACATTGATGGTTGGTCGGAAGGAATCGATAATGCCCCAGGTAAACATTCTTCCTGCATTTGTCCAGGTATATACTTTGGGTGTCATCTAAACAGTGCATGCATGCATGGTATTCCTTGTTTGTCTGTCCTGAAAGGTTATTGAGAGCAGGCCAATCATTGATGGTGACAAACAGCAGCGCATGCAGGTCAAATTTCTCGTGTTTGTGCTCATGCCACACATGTACACCTTTTCCAGTCCACACCTGTAAAAGTTCTTCAACTAATGGCCTTAGGTACACATCAATGTCGTTGCCCGGGTTGCTTAGGGCCTTGGATGAGAACTGGCATCATAAACTTCTGCTTCATGCATTATATATAATTAAGTGTGTCAAAAATCATTACAGAACATTATGAATAGATAATTAAGTGACCAAATTAATAGAAGTTCATCATCTCACATTAAAACCAAAGTACATACATACATAGTTCTCATCTAACAACATATAGCTCTCCAGAGCATCTAATTAATTAAACCATACATTGAAACTATGTAAAACATTTCAATGCAAAAATAAATGCAGTCATAATCGCAACCAAGGTAACAATTGATCCAACGGTATAATGATACCAAGTCTCGGTATGAATGGCATATTTTCTAATCTTTCTAATCTTCAAGCGCGTTGCATCCATCTTGTTCTTGTGATCATCGATGACATCCGCAACATGCAACTCCAATATCATCTTCTCCTCCTCAATTTTTTTAGTTTTTCCTTCAAGAAATTGTTTTCTTCTTCAACTAAATTTAACCTCTCGACAATAGGGTCGGTTGGAATTTCTGGTTCACATACCTTCTAGATAAATAAAATCTATGTCACGTTGGTCGGCATAATTGTCATAAACAATAAATGAACCAAATAGTTATAAAGATAATATATATACCACATCCGAACCATAGACAGGACGAGGGCAGACGGGGGCGGATACCAAAACCATCGCACTAAATAATAAGAAGCAATAATAAAATTAAAAAAATTATACAACTATTTATATAAACATACAAGTAAGAATTATTTTTTCCTTTCAGAAAGAAGATAAGAACAAGAGGCTGACCACGGTGGTGCAGGCGACGAGATCGGCGCGGGCGATCGACGGCGGTGAAGACGGGGACAGGACGGGACGGACCACTAAACCTAGACAAATATTAAGGAAAATGGAGCTTGGAGGTCGAGCTTCAAGAGAAGAAAGCTTAAGTAGTGTGGCTCGGGCATTCCATCGAACACCTGGTGTGCATAGGAGGTGAGCTAGAGCACCACGAAGCTCCCCCCTCATCGGCCAGGAAAAACAGAGCACTCGGAGTGCTCTGCTCGCGGGTGACAGGTATATATAGGCAACTCAATGGTCTCGGTTCGTGGCACGAACCGGGACTAAAGGTCACCCTTTCGTACCAGTTCGTGCCACGAACCGGGTCCACTGGAGGTGGGCTAGAAGCGAGGACCATTAGTCCCGGTTCGTGCCACCAACCGGGACCAAAGGTCCCAGACGAACCGGGACCAATGCCCCCACGAGGCCCGGCAGGCCCCTGGCCTCATGAACCGGGACCAATGGGCCCATGGGTACCGGTTCGTGACAGAACCGGGACTAATGGGCTAAACAGGCCCAAATGTATGCCATGTTTTCTACTAGTATTTAGATCAAGTAGTGATCTGAACGCTCTTATATTTCTTTACGAAAAGAGTAGCAACCATCATACTTTAAAATTATCTACCCTAGAGATCAATGTTCAATGTGAACCACCGCAGATATGAGATCAGCGTGCCCCAAATATAGTTGCCTACGTACACTAGAGACAGTCCTTGGAGTAGGCTTGAGCTTATCTGAGGTGGCCCGTTTTGTCCAAGTTCTGTTATTATTGGCCCTGGTTAACATTATTGGTTAATTTATATTTGCTTCGCCATTATAGGAGCCCGAAGGAATACCTCCGAAGATCTTGCTTTGATCTGAAACATGAAGCAATAAAATAATGAAGGAGTGCTATCTTGCTAGAACCAGAGTTCATGTCGAGAAGATCAACACTCTCTTGATGTGACATATGCTAGCAATTTATGAAATTGCTGTATGTCCTCTCGAAAACATTTTTTTTACTAACAAATTATATGTCAAGCTTGATATAGAGCACAAATATATTACTATTTGGAGAGTCATTTAGTCTGTGTATCTTTATTGCACAAACATGGGCACTTTTTTCTATGAACTGAAGCTATCAATTCAGTACACATCCATTCAGTTATTCAGGATTCGTCTTGAAAATCGCCAATAATTTATGTAATTTAGCTGTCATTATAATAAAAAGTCTGCATTGAAGTTCAGATTGTTTTTTAGTTCTTTTGGAGGCCACTTTTGTTTCTCACCCCAAAGTTTCTTAGATGGATAAAACCTTTTTTTTGCAAGATAGATGGATGGATGAAACTATGACAAGAGATTTTGCTATGTTCTTCTGCTAGACTGCTCAAGGGTGAAGCATCTTTTACCCGGGTCAAACTGATGGGTAAATCTTCTCAAGCACATAGATAGGATGGTCAAAGGAAAATGTAGTTCAATCGGGACTTGATGATGGGTATTATGCTTCATGCATGCATGTGTGTGAAGAGAATCACAGTCAACGCAGGCAAGCTATGCCTGGCTGGCTGGCTGGCTACCACTGCAGCACGCACGAAGGTCGGTACCTCTGTCGAAGTGTCAGAACTTGATGGTGCGTATTACGGCTGCCCGCCGGGCGTTGCGGTGGCGAACCCATGGCGTCTGTCTATTAAACCACTTCTTCCGCCATTAAAATGTACTACTCACCTCTCCTCCTCCTCCTCCTCCTCCCCCAGCGAAGCTAGCAGAAGTACGCACCGCGCATTCTCGCGCGCAGTACCCAGTAGGCCACGGCGGGGAACCATCACCGAAATCGCGCGCGCGATGTCGGAGAAGAAAGAGATGAATCTCGGGAACATCCAGGGTAAGCAAATCAACGATTTATTTTGCACGCCCTCCATTCGCGCCTGCATGCATGAGCTTCCTGCTTACACACAGCCAACGGCGTACTATATTATACACGTGTGGTGTAGCTTACCTCGATCGGCAGCTCGTCGCCACCAAGGAGGAAGGCGACGCCGAGACGGCCGAGGCCACGCTCGTCAGCAAGTCGGCGCTGCGGACATGCAGGAGTGTCTGCTCAAGCGGAAGCTCTTGTCGGAGGAGTCGATGGATGACGTGGCCAGGGGGCACCTGGCGGAAGCCCTTGCAAATGTTAGTAGTAATCTTGAGATGAAAGTTTGTTAGTTAGTTGAGATATGGCTGAGTGAATCGGTCATATTAGTTAGTACGCGCACGTAGCTGATGGAGGTTGCATGCAGCCTCCGTCAGTGAAGTAGTTGGCCACGTCCTGGATGTGGGCGTTGGCGTAGGAAGTGGATCAGGGTGGATGGCTTGGCCGTGCGTAGGGTGAGCGCCCGCGTATAAAGACTCCAGCCCTGTGTATTGATCAGCGTGGTGTGGTATGTGCCACCGAGCGTCGGTAAGAGCCATGTAGCCACCGGAAAGAAGAAAATGATTGGGGCGTTCGTGCGTCCGTGACGGCGTTCGTGCGCCGGCCGAAAAACCTTGTGCACTGTTCTTTTTCTTCCACCTCCGTTCGAGTGAGAGGAGATGTTGCTAGAGGACTGCGGTTTCAACAATTGGTATCATGAGCTTGGTGTCTTGGGCGTGCTTGCCGTGTCGGAGGCGTGGCGGCGGTGGCGGCGTTCGCCGGCGGCTGCGCGGTGAAGCTCCGGGCAGTGTGTCGATCTATGGAGGTGCGCGGCATGGCGAGGAGGCCGCGGTGGCCACGGCGGACGCAGTGTGCGCGGACGACATGGAGGCATCAGCTGCGGCGCGCGGTGAGCGCGTGGTGACGGCGACACGTGGCGAGTCCGCGGCTGTGCGGTGTGATGTCGTGCGCGCGAAGAGCACGGTGGTCGCGGAGACGAGGAGGCCGCGGAGGACCTGCGTGGTGGCGCAGAGGTCGCGGCGGCTCGGTGCGACAACCGTGGAGGCGCGTGGCATGGAGCCGCAGCGGCCCCGACGGACCTGTGCGGTGGCGCGGCGTGGTGGCGTGGAGGCACTGCATGGCGGCATGAAGGCCGCGGCGGTGCAGGGCAATAAGACGCGGCGGCGAGCCGGACGCGACCGGTGCGTGTTATGGGTGCGCACTGGACGCGTCGGGACCGCGGGCGCGCGTACGAGCGTGCGGTTGACGTTGGGAGGCGGCGTATGTCGCCGTGGTGCTCGAGTCCGTGCTCGAGTTCGGCTACATCCTTCTGGTGTTTGTCACTGGCGGCTGCCATGGCGGACGCGGAGGCGGCACGCGGTGAGCGATGCGGTCGGGCTCGTCGGGCGCGCCGGGTATGCGCGGGACGTGCGGGAAGTACTGATGCGGTCGGGCTCGTCGGGCGCGTCGGGTGCGCGAGGGACGTGCGGGGCGCAGAAGGACGTCAGGCGTGTATCGCCGGCGGAGAAGGAGCTCGGCGTATGTTGCCGGGGTCGTGATGGAGCACGGTCCGACCAGCGTCAGCGCGCCAGGTCGAGTCGACGGTCGCGGCAAAGACGACGACGGGAGCGACGACAACTCTGGCGAAGGCAAATCAAGATTAGAAAGGAAAATGTTAGTAGTAATCTTGAGATGAAAGTTTGTTAGTTAGTTGAGATATGGCTGAGTGAATCGGTCATATTAGTTAGTACGCGCACGTAGCTGATGGAGGTTGCATGCAGCCTCCGTTAGTGAAGTAGTTGGCCACGTCCTGGATGTGGGCGTTGGCGTAGGAAGTGGATCAGGGTGGATGGCTTGGCCGTGCGTAGGGTGAGCGCCCGCGTATAAAAACTCCAGCCCTGTGTATTGATCAGCGTGGTGTGGTATGTGCCACCGAGCGTCGCTAAGAGCCATGTAGCCACCGGAAAAAAGAAAATGATTGGGGCGTTCGTGCGTCCGTGACGGCGTTCGTGCGCCGGCCGAAAAACCTTGTGCACTCTTCTTTTTCTTCCACCTCGTTCGAGTGAGAGGAGATGTTGCTAGAGGACTGCGGTTTCAACAGCAAAGAGTTCGCGGTTCGCCGCCGATGTTGCGTTGATGTTTGCAGGGGAGGCGCCCGAGAAGATCAGAAAAAACCAGGAGGCTCTGATTCTGAAGGAGGCAAAGGAGAAGCTGAAAGAGACCAGAAAGCAGAGGCTTGCTGAGTGGGAGAGGTTGCAGAGAAAGAGTTGATTCTGGCCTTGATGGTATTGCTGGAATTTAATCTATTTTGGACAGCCCAATAACTATTTCAGAAATTCCTAATAAATCCTAGAGGCCAACTTAGCCCATTTGTGCAAGGCAAGGGATACTACTAAAAGTTTAGTCCCACATTGCTAGTTTAGTGGAAGTTGGACCTCCTTATAAGGGGGGTTCTTTCCCCACTTGTATGAGCATGAGAACAAGAGGGACATCCACGCGCGCTCCTCCTCCTCCGCCGCCCGCCTTGCCGCGCCGCGCCGCGCCGCGCCGCGCCGCGGGTTGCGGGAATGAGCCGATGTCTAAATTTTTGCCACGCACTATGGGTATACGAAAGGTCACTCGGGAGATGGAAAGTTTTTGCTGTAGTGGAGATTAAATGTGAACGCTGCACCCTTCGGCTGCTGTCTGTTCGTTTCATCTCCCTCGGTCCCTTCAGCTCTCGGCGCTAACCTGTCGCCTCCTTCTCTTGCGCCTATAAAAGGGAGGTCGCTCCTCTCAGCAAGACGCACCAGAACTACTTCTTCCTCTCGCCACCGGTTCCTGAGCACTGCGCTGCTGCTACGATCTTCTCCATCCCGGCTTGCGGCGTGCACCGCAGGTCGGGACAGTAGGCCTCCGAAACCGCACTCTTTGAGTCCTGTACGGGAGAAGGGTGATAAGGTTTTTGGGGAGTGCTCTGCGCGACTACTGGCTGAATGTTATTAAGGAGGTCAAGGATTTCCTATCTCACTGTTTTGAGATGAAGGATTTAGGAGTGGCTGATGTCATTCTGAACATCAAGTTGTTGAGAGATGATGATGGTGGGATTACATTGCTTCAATCTCACTATGTGGAAAAGATCTTGAGTCGCTTTGGCTATAGTGACTGCAAGCCCTCTCCAACACCATATGATGCTAGCGTGCAGCTTCGAAAGAATCGAAGAATTGCTAGAGATCAATTGAAGTATTCTCAGATTATTGGCTCGCTTATGTACTTAGCAAGTGCTACAAGACCTGACATCTCTTTTGCTGTTAGCAAACTGAGTCGGTTTGTTTCAAAACCAGGAGATGTGCATTGGAAAGCTCTGGAGAGAGTTTTGCATTATTTGAAAGGAACTGTGAATTATGGAATTCACTACACTGGGCATCCAAAGGTGCTTGAAGGGTATAGTGACTCAAACTGGATCTCAGATGCTGATGAGATAAAGGCCACAAGTGGTTATGTATTCACCCATGGAGGTGGCGCTGTTTGTTGGAAGTCTTGCAAGCAGACCATCTTAACGAGGTCAACTATGGAAGCAGAACTCACAGCACTAGATACAGCTACGGTCGAAGCAGATTGGCTTCGCCGACTCTTGAATGACTTACCGGTTTTTGAGAAACCTGTACCGGGTGTCCTTATGAACTGCGACAATCAAACTGTGATCACGAAAGTGAGCAGCTCAAAGGATAACATGAAGTCATCAAGACACGTTCAGAGAAGGTTAAAGTCTGTTAGGAAAATGAAAAACTCTGGAGATATTGCATTGGATTATGTCCAAACGTCCAAAAATCTGGCAGATCCTTTTACTAAGGGTCTATCACGTGATGTGATAGATAATGCATCAAGGGAGATGGGTATGAGACCCACAATATGAGTTGTTCACAGTGGTAACCTATTCTTTGTGATCGGAGATCCCGTGAATTAGATGTGGAAGACAAGCTGTTGGTCAACTGAGAGGAAAGTATCCCTACTATTCACAATACCACTCCATGAAGATGCAATACTCTCCTAATCTGCATGGCAGGTTGATGTATATCTTAATGTGTTCTAAGTGGCTTATTTAAGCAGAGATGTTATCCTGGAGAACATCTTTTGAAGAACACACCTATATGAGTCTGATTGTCAAACGTCGCAATCTATGAGAGTAGGGTTCTCTCTAGTAAACTCATGAAAGGTCACGGAGTATGACGCATAAGCTCCACCCGCGGGAAGACCCACGGTAGCCACGTATCGGTCAAGGCTTTATGTGAAGCTAGATTCGCAGAAAACTTGCAGTTCAAGGCCCAGTCCAGTGTTCAAGTTGCTTACCAGTGTAGCATAGAGTTCTAGGTGGAAGTTCAACTTAACAGTCTCCACTGCAGTACCGGTATATAAAACAGTGTTTTGGAACCAAAGGCAAATTTCTGTGTGCCTCTGGGATCTGGTGGGGGATTGCTGGAATTTAGTCTATTTTGGGCAGCCCAATAACTATTTCAGAAATTCCTAATAAATCCTAGAGGCCCACTTAGCCCATTTGTGCAAGGCAAGGGATACTACTAAAAGTTTAGTCCCACATTGCTAGTTTAGTGGGAGTTGGACCTCCTTATAAGGGGGTTCTTCCCCACTTGTATGAGCACGAGAACAAGAGGGACATCCACGCGCGCTCCTCCTTCGCCGCCCGCCTCGCCACACCACGCCTCGCCACGACGCGCCGCGGGTTGCGGGAATGAGCCGAGCCGATGTCTAAATTTTTGCCACGCACTATGGGTATACGAAAGGTCACTCGGGAGATGGAAAGTTTTTGCTGCAGTGGAGATTAAATGCGAACGCTGCACCCTTCGGCTATTGTCTGTTCGTTTCATCTCCCTCGGTCCCTTCAGCTCTCCGCGCTACCCTCTCGCCGCCTTCTCTTGCGCCTATAAAAGGGAGGTCGCTCCTCTCAGCAAGACGCACCAGAACTACTTCTTCCTCTCGCCACCGGTTCCTGAGCACTGCGCTGTGTCTACGATCTTCTCCATCCCGGCTTGCGGCGTGCACCGCAGGTCGGGACAGTAGGCCTCCGAAACCGCACTCTTTGAGTCATGTACGGGAGAAGGGTGATAAGGTTTTTGGGGAGTGCTCTGTGTGACTACTGGCTGAATGTTATTAAGGAGGTCAAGGATTTCCTATCTCACTGTTTTGAGATGAAGGATTTAGGAGTGGCTGATGTGATTCTGAACATCAAGTTGTTGAGAGATGATGATGGTGGGATTACATTGCTTCAATCTCACTATGTGGAAAAGATCTTGAGTCGCTTTGGCTATAGTGACTGCAAGCCCTCTCCAACACCATATGATGCTAGCGTGCAGCTTCGAAAGAATTGAAGAATTGCTAGAGATCAATTGAAGTATTCTCAGATTATTGGCTCGCTTATGTACTTAGCAAGTGCTACAAGACCTGACATCTCTTTTGCTGTTAGCAAACTGAGTCGGTTTGTTTCAAAACCAGGAGATGTGCATTGGAAAGCTCTAGAGAGAGTTTTGCATTATTTGAAAGGCACTGCGAATTATGGAATTCACTACACTGGGCATCCAAAGGTGCTTGAAGGGTATAGTGACTCAAACTGGATCTCAGATGCTGATGAGATAAAGGCCACAAGCGGTTATGTATTCACTCATGGAGGTGGCACTGTTTCTTGGAAGTCTTGCAAGCAGACCATCTTAACGAGGTCAACTATGGAAGCAGAACTCACAGCACTAGATACAACTACGGTCGAAGCAGATTGGCTTCGCCGACTCCTGAATGACTTGCCGGTTGTTGAGAAACCTGTACTGGGTGTCCTTATGAACTGCGATAATCAAACTGTGATCACAAAAGTGAGCAGCTCAAAGGATAACATGAAGTCATCAAGACACGTTCAGAGAAGGTTAAAGTCTATCAGGAAAATGAAAAACTCCGGAGTTATTGCATTGGATTATGTCCAAACGTCTAAAAATCTGGCAGAGATCCTTTTACTAACGGTCTATCACGTGATGTGATAGATAATGCATCAAGGGAGATGGGTATGAGACCCACAATATGAGTTGTTCACAGTGGTAACCTATTCTTTGTGATCGGAGATCCCGTGAATTAGATGTGGAAGACAAGCTGTTGGTCAACTGAGAGGAGAGTATCCCTACTATTCACAATACCACTCCATGAAGATGCAATACTCTCCTAATCTGCATGGTAGGTTGATGTATACCTTAATGTGTTCTAAGTGGCTTATTTAAGCAGAGATGTTATCCTGCAGAACATCTTTTGAAGAACACACCTATATGAGTCTGATTGTCAAACGTCGCAATCTATGAGAGTAGGGTTCTCTCTAGTAAACTCATGAAAGGTCACGGAGTATGACGCATAAGCTCCACCCGCCGGAAGACCCACGGTAGCCACGTATCGGTCAAGGCTTTATGTGAAGCTAGATTCGCAGAAAACTTGCAGTTCAAGGCCCAGTCCAGTGTTCAAGTTGCTTACTAGTGTAGCATAGAGTTGTAGGTGGAAGTTCAACTTAACAGTCTCCACTATAGTACCGATATATAAAACAGTGTTTTGGAACCAAAGGCAAATTTCTATGTGCCTCTGGGATCTGGTGGGGGATTGCTGGAATTTAGTCTATTTTGGGCAGCCCAATAACTATTTCAGAAATTCCTAATAAATCCTAGAGGCCCACTTAGCCCATTTGTGCAAGGCAAGGGATACTACTAAAAGTTTAGTCCCACATTGCTAGTTTAGTGGGAGTTGGACCTCCTTATAAGGGGGGTTGTTTCCCCACTTGTATGAGCATGAGAACAAGAGGGACATCCACGCGCGCTCCTCCTCCGCCGCCCGCCTCGCCACGCCACGCCTCGCCACGACGCGCCGCGGGTTGCGGGAATGAGCCGAGCCGATGTCTAAATTTTTGCCACGCACTACGGGTATACGAAAGGTCACTCGGGAGATGGAAAGTTTTTGCTGCAGTGGAGATTAAATGCGAACGCTGCACCCTTCAGCTGTTGTCTGTTCGTTTCATCTCCCTCGGTCCCTTCAGCTCTCGGCGCTACCCTCTCGCCTCCTTCTCTTGCGCCTATAAAAGGGAGGTCGCTCCTCTCAGCAAGACGCACCAGAACTACTTCTTCCTCTCGCCACCGGTTCCTGAGCACTGCGCTGTGTCTACGATCTTCTCCATCCCGACTTGCGGCGTGCACCGCAGGTCGGGACAGTAGGCCTCCGAAACCGCACTCTTTGAGTCCTGTACGGGAGAAGGGTGATAAGGTTTTTGGGGAGTGCTCTGCGCGACTACTGGCTGAATGTTATTAAGGAGGTCAAGGATTTCCTATCTCACTGTTTTGAGATGAAGGATTTAGGAGTGGCTGATGTCATTCTGAACATCAAGTTGTTGAGAGATGATGATGGTGGGATTACATTGCTTCAATCTCACTATGTGGAAAAGATCTTGAGTCGCTTTGGCTATAGTGACTGCAATCCCTCTCCAACACCATATGATGCTAGCGTGCAGCTTCGAAAGAATCGAAGAATTGCTAAAGATCAATTGAAGTATTCTCAGATTATTGGCTCGCTTATGTACTTAGCAAGTGCTACAAGACCTGACATCTCTTTTGCTGTTAGCAAACTGAGTCGGTTTGTTTCAAAACCAGGAGATGTGCATTGGAAAGCTCTAGAGAGAGTTTTGCATTATTTGAAAGGCACTGCGAATTATGGAATTCACTACACTGGGCATCCAAAGGTGCTTGAAGGGTATAGTGACTCAAACTGGATCTCAGATGCTGATGAGATAAAGGCCACAAGCGGTTATGTATTCACTCATGGAGGTGGCGCTGTTTCTTGGAAGTCTTGCAAGCAGACCATCTTAACGAGGTCAACTATGGAAGCAGAACTCACAGCACTAGATACAGCTACGGTCGAAGCAGATTGGCTTCACCGACTCTTGAATGACTTGCCGGTTGTTGAGAAACCTGTACCGGGTGTCCTTATGAACTGCGACAATCAAACTGTGATCACCAAAGTGAGCAGCTCAAAGGATAACATGAAGTCATCAACACACGTTCAGAGAAGGTTAAAGTTTGTTAGGAAAATTAAAAACTCTGGAGTTATTGCATTAGATTATGTCCAAACGTCCAAAAATCTGGCAGATCCTTTTACTAAGGGTCTATCACGTGATGTGATAGATAATGCATCAAGGGAGATGGGTATGAGACCCACAATATGAGTTCACAGTGGTAACCTATTCTTTGTGATCGGAGATCCTGTGAATTAGATGTGGAAGACAAGCTGTTGGTCAACTGAGAGGAGAGTATCCCTACTATTCACAATACCACTCCATGAAGATGCAATACTCTCCTAATCTGCATGGCAGGTTGATGTATATCTTAATGTGTTCTAAGTCGCTTATTTAAGCAGAGATGTTATCCTGCAGAACATCTTTTGAAGAACACACCTATATGAGTCTGATTGTCAAACGTCGCAATCTATGAGAGTAGGGTTCTCTCTAGTAAACTCATCAAAGGTCACGGAGTATGACGCATAAGCTCCACCCGCGGGAAGACCCACGGTAGCCACGTACCGGTCAAGGCTTTATGTGAAGCTAGATTCGCAGAAAACTTGCAGTTCAAGGCCCAGTCCAGTGTTCAAGTTGCTTACTAGTGTAGCATAGAGTTCTAGGTGGAAGTTCAACTTAACAGTCTCCACTGCAGTACCGATATATAAAACAGTGTTTTGGAACCAAAGGCAAATTTCTGTGTGCCTCTGGGATCTGGTGGGGGATTGCTGGAATTTAGTCTATTTTGGGTAGCCCAATAACTATTTCAGAAATTCCTAATAAATCCTAGAGGCCCACTTAGCCCATTTGTGCAAGGCAAGGGATACTACTAAAAGTTTAGTCCCACATTGCTAGTTTAGTGGGAGTTGGACCTCCTTATAAGGAGGGTTCTTTCCCCACTTGTATGAGCATGAGAACAAGAGGGACATCCACGCGCGCTCCTCCTCCGCCGCCCGCCTCGCCACGCCACGCCTCGTCACGATGCGCCGCGGGTTGTGGGAATGAGCCGAGCCGATGTCTAAATTTTTGCCACGCACTACGGGTATACGAAAGGCCACTCGGGAGATGGAAAGTTTTTGCTGCAGTGGAGATTAAATGCGAACGCTGCACCCTTTGGCTGTTGTCTGTTCGTTTCATCTTCCTCGGTCCCTTCAGCTCTCGGCGCTACCCTCTCGCCGCATTCTCTTGCACCTATAAAAGGGAGGTCCCTCCTCTCAGCAAGACGCACCAGAACTACTTCTTCCTCTCGCCACCGGTTTTGAGCACTGCGCTGCTGCTACGATCTTCTCCATCTCGGCTTGCGGCGTGCATCGCAGGTCGGGACAGTAGGCCTCCGAAACCGCACTCTTTGAGTCCTGTACGGGAGAAGGGTGATAAGGTTTTTGGGGAGTGCTTTGCGTGACTACTGGCTGAATGTTATTAAGGAGGTGAAGGATTTCCTATCTCACTGTTTTGAGATGAAGGATTTAGGAGTGGCTGATGTCATTCTGAACATCAAGTTGTTGAGAGATGATGATGGTGGGATTACATTGCTTCAATCTCACTATGTGGAAAAGATCTTGAGTCGCTTTGGCTATAGTGACTGCAAGCCCTCTCCAACACCATATGATGCTAGCGTGCTGCTTCGAAAGAATCAAAGAATAGTAGAGATCAATTGAAGTATTCTCAGATTATTGGCTCGCTTATGTACTTAGCAAGTGCTACAAGACCTGACATATCTTTTGCTGTTAGCAAACTGAGTCGGTTTGTTTCAAAACCAGAAGATGTGCATTGGAAAGCTCTAGAGAGAGTTTGGCGTTATTTGAAAGGCACTGCGAATTATGGAATTCACTACACTGGGCATCCAAAGGTGCTTCAAGGGTATAATGACTCAAACTGGATCTCAGATGCTGATGAGATAAAGGCCACAAGAGGTTATGTATTCACTCATGGAGGTGGCGCTGTTTCTTGGAAGTCTTGCAAGCAGACCATCTTAACGAGGTCAACTATGGAAGCAGAACTCACAACACTAGATACAGCTACGGTCGAAGCAGATTGGCTTTGCCGACTCTTGAATGACTTGCCGGTTGTTGAGAAACCTGTACCGGGTGTCCTTATGAACTGCGACAATCAAACTGTGATCACGAAAGTGAGCAGCTCAAAAGATAACATGAAGTCATCAAGACACGTTCAGAGAAGGTTAAAGTCTGTCAGGAAAATGAAAAACTCCGGAGTTATTGCATTGGATTATGTCCAAACGTCTAAAAATCTGGCAGATCCTTTTACTAAGGGTCTATCACGTAATGTGATAGATAATGCATCAAGGGAGATGGGTATGAGACCCACAATATGAGTTGTTCACAGTGGTAACCTATTCTTTGTGATCGGAGATCCCGTGAATTAGATGTGGAAGACAAGCTGTTGGTCAACTAAGAGGAGAGTATCCCTACTATTCACAATACCACTCCATGAAGATGCAATACTCTCCTAATCTGCATGGCAGGTTGATGTATATCTTAATGTGTTCTAAGTGGCTTATTTAAGCAGAGATGTTATCCTGCAGAACATCTTTTGAAGAACACACCTATATGAGTCTGATTGTCAAACGTCGCAATCTATGAGAGTAGGGTTCTCTCTAGTAAACTCATGAAAGGTCACGGAGTATGACGCATAAGCTCCACCCGCGGGAAGACCCACGGTAGCCACGTATCGGTCAAGGCTTTATGTGAAGCTAGATTCGCAGAAAACTTGCAGTTCAAGGCCCAGTCCAGTGTTCAAGTTGCTTACAAGTGTAGCATAGAGTTCTAGGTGGAAGTTCAACTTAACAGTCTCCACTGCAGTACCGTATATAAAACAGTGTTTTGGAACCAAAGGCAAATTTCTGTGTGCCTCTGGGATCTGGTGGGGGATTGCTGGAATTTAGTCTATTTTGGGCAGCCCAATAACTATTTCAGAAATTCCTAATAAATCCTAGAGGCCCACTTAGCCCATTTGTGCAAGGCAAGGGATACTACTAAAAGTTTAGTCCCACATTGCTAGTTTAGTGGGAGTTGGACCTCCTTATAAGGGGGGTTCTTTCCCCACTTGTATGAGCACGAGAACAAGAGGGACATCCACGCGCGCTCCTCCTCCGCCGCCCGCCTCGCCACGCCACGCCTCGTCACGGCGCGCTGCGGGTTGCGGGAATGAGCCGAGCCGATGTCTAAATTTTTGCCACGCACTACGGGTATACGAAAGGTCACTCGGGAGATGGAAAGTTTTTGCTGTAGTGGAGATTAAATGCGAACGCTGCACCCTTCGGCTGTTGTCTGTTCGTTTCATCTCCCTCGGTCCCTTCAGCTCTCGGCGCTACCCTCTCGCCGCCTTCTCTTGCGCCTATAAAAGGGAGGTCGCTCCTCTCAGCAAGACGCACCAGAACTACTTCTTCCTCTCGCCACCGGTTCCTGAGCACTGCGCTGCTGCTACAATCTTCTCCATCCCGGCTTGCGGCGTGCACCGCAGGTCGGGACAGTAGGCCTCCGAAAACGCACTCTTTGAGTCCTGTACGGGAGAAGGGTGATAAGGTTTTTGGGGAGTGCTCTGCGCGACTACTGGCTGAATGTTATTAAGGAGGTCAAGGATTTCCTATCTCACTGTTTTGAGATGAAGGATATAGGAGTGGCTGATGTCATTCTGAACATCAAGTTGTTGAGAGATGATGATGGTGGGATTACATTGCTTCAATCTCACTATGTGGAAAAGATCTTGAGTCGCTTTGGCTATAGTGACTGCAAGCCCTCTTCAACACCATATGATGCTAGCGTGCTGCTTCGAATGAATCGAGGAATTGCTAGAGATCAATTGAAGTATTCTCAGAATATTGGCTCTCTTATGTACTTAGCAAGTGCTACAAGACCTGACATCTCTTTTGCTATTAGCAAACTGAGTCGGTTTTTTTCAAAACCAGGAGATGTGCATTGGAAAGCTCTAGAAAGGGTTTTGCGTTATTTGAAAGGCACTGCGAATTATGGAATTCACTACACTGGGCATCCAAAGGTGCTTGAAGGGTATAATGACTCAAACTGGATCTCAGATGCTGATGAGATAAAGGCCACAAGCGGTTATGTATTCACTCATGGAGGTGGCGCTGTTTCTTGGAAGTCTTGCAAGCAGACCATCTTAACGAGGTCAACTATGGAAGCAGAACTCACAACACTAGATACAGCTACGGTCGAAGCAGATTGGCTTTGCCGACTCTTGAATGACTTGCCGGTTGTTGAGAAACCTGTACTGGGTGTCCTTATGAACTGCGACAATCAAACTGAGATCACGAAAGTGAGCAGCTCAAAGGATAACATGAAGTCATCAAGACACGTTCAGAGAAGGTTAAAGTCTGTCAGGAAAATGAAAAACTCCGGAGTTATTGCATTGGATTATGTCCAAACGTCTAAAAATCTGGCAGATCCTTTTACTAAGGGTCTATCACGTAATGTGATAGATAATGCATCAAGGGAGATGGGTATGAGACCCACAATATGAGTTGTTCACAGTGGTAACCTATTCTTTGTGATCGGAGATCCCGTGAATTAGATGTGGAAGACAAGCTGTTGGTCAACTGAGAGGTGAGTATCCCTACTATTCACAATACCACTCCATGAAGATGCAATACTCCCCTAATCTGCATGGCAGGTTGATGTATATCTTAATGTGTTCTAAGTGGCTTATTTAAGCAGAGATGTTATCCTGCAGAACATCTTTTGAAGAACACACCTATATGAGTCTGATTGTCAAACGTCGCAATCTATGAGAGTAGGGTTCTCTCTAGTAAACTCATGAAAGGTCACGGAGTATGACGCATAAGCTCCACCGCGGGAAGACCCACGGTAGCCACATATCGGTCAAGGCTTTATGTGAAGCTAGATTCGCAGAAAACTTGCAGTTCAAGGCCCAGTCCACTGTTCAAGTTGCTTACTAGTGTAGCATAGAGTTCTAGGTGGAAGTTCAACTTAACAGTCTCCACTGCAGTACCGGTATATAAAACAGTGTTTTGGAACCAAAGGCAAATTTCTGTGTGCCTCTGGGATCTGGTGGGGGATTGCTGGAATTTAGTCTGTTTTGGGCAGCCCAATAACTATTTTAGAAATTCCTAATAAATCCTAGAGGCCCACTTAGCCCATTTGTGCAAGGAAAGGGATACTACTAAAAGTTTAGTCCCACATTGCTAGTTTAGTGGGAGTTGGACCTCCTTATAAGGGGGCTTCTTTCCCCACTTGTATGAGCATGAGAACAAGAGGGACATCCACGCGCGCTCCTCCTCCGTCGCCCGCCTCGCCACGCCACGCCTCGTCACAACGCGCCATGGGTTGCGGGAATGAGCCGAGCCGATGTCTAAATTTTTGCCACGCACTACGGGTATATGAAAGGTCACTCGGGAGATGGAAAGTTTTTGCTGTAGTGGAGATTAAATGCGAACGCTGCACCCTTCAGCTGCTGTCTGTTCGTTTCATCTCCCTCGGTCCCTTCAGCTCTCAGCGCTACCCTCTCGCCTCCTTCTCTTGCGCCTATAAAAGGGAGGTCGCTCCTCTCAGCAAGACGCACCAGAACTACTTCTTCCTCTCGCCACCGGTTCCTGAGCACTGCGCTGCTGCTACGATCTTCTCCATCCCGGCTTGCGGCGTGCACCGTAGGTCGGGACAGTAGGCCTCCGAAACCGCACTCTTTGAGTCCTGTACGGGAGAAGGGTGATAAGGTTTTTGGGGAGTGCTCTGCGCGACTACTGGCTGAATGTTATTAAGGAGGTCAAGTATTTCCTATCTCACTGTTTTGAGATGAAGGATTTAGGAGTGGTTGATGTCATTCTGAACATCAAGTTGTTGAGAGATGATGATGGTGGGATTACATTGCTTCAATCTCACTATGTGGAAAAGATCTTGAGTCGCTTTGGCTATAGTGACTGCAAGCCCTCTCCAACACCATATGATGCTAGTGTGCTGCTTCGAAATAATCGAAGAATTGCTAGAGATCAATTGAAGTATTCTCAGATTATTGGCTCGCTTATGTACTTAGCAAGTGCTACAAGACCTGACATCTCTTTTACTGTTAGCAAACTGAGTCGGTTTGTTTCAAAACTAGGAGATGTGCATTGGAAAGCTCTAGAGAGAGTTTTGCGTTATTTAATAGGCACTGCGAATTATGGAATTCACTACACTGGGCATCCAAAGGTGCTTGAAGGGTATAGTGACTCAGACTGGATCTCAGATGCTGATGAGATAAAGGCCACAGGCGGTTATGTATTCACTCATGGAGGTGGCGCTGTTTCTTGGAAGTCTTGCAAGCAGACCATCTTAACGAGGTCAACTAAGGAAGCAGAACTCACAGCACTAGATACAGCTACGGTCGAAGCAGATTGGCTTCGCCGACTCTTGAATGACTTGGCCGTTGTTGAGAAACCTGTACCGGGTGTCCTTATGAACTACGACAATCAAACTGTGATCACGAAAGTGAGCAGCTCAAAGGATAACATGAAGTCATCAAGACACGTTCAGAGAAGGTTAAAGTCTGTCAGGAAAATGAAAAACTACGGAGTTATTGCATTGGATTATGTCCAAACGTCTAAAAATCTGGCAGATCCTTTTACTAAGGGTCTATCACGTAATGTGATAGATAATGCATCAAGGGAGATGGGTATGAGACCCACAATATGAGTTGTTCACAGTGGTAACCTATTCTTTGTGATCGGAGATCCCGTGAATTAGATGTGGAAGACAAGCTGTTGGTCAACTGAGAGGAGAGTATCCCTACTATTCACAATACCACTCCATGAAGATGCAATACTCTCCTAATCTGCATGGCAGGTTGATGTATATCTTAATGTGTTCTAAGTGGCTTATTTAAGCAGAGATGTTATCCTGCAGAACATCTTTTGAAGAACACACCTATATGAGTCTGATTGTCAAACGTTGCAATCTATGAGAGTAGGGTTCTCTCTAGTAAACTCATGAAAGGTCACGGAGTATGACGCATAAGCTCCACCCGCGGGAAGACCCACGGTATCCATGTATCGGTCAAGGCTTTATGTGAAGCTAGATTCGCAGAAAACTTGCAGTTCAAGGCCCAGTCCACTGTTCAAGTTGCTTACTAGTGTAGCATAGAGTTCTAGGTGGAGGTTCAACTTAACAGTCTCCACTGCAGTACCGGTATATAAAACAGTGTTTTGGAACAAAAGGCAAATTTCTGTGTGCCTCTGGGATCTGGTGGGGGATTGCTGGAATTTAGTCTATTTTGGGCAGCCCAATAACTATTTCAGAAATTCCTAATAAATCCTAGAGGCCCACTTAGCCCATTTGTGCAAGGCAAGGGATACTACTAAAAGTTTAGTCCCACATTGCTAGTTTAGTGGGAGTTGGACCTCCTTATAAGGGGGGTTCTTTCCCCACTTGTATGAGCATGAGAACAAGAGGGACATCCACGCGCGCTCCTCCTCCGCCGCCCGCCTCGCCACGCCACGCCTCGTCACGACACGCCGCGGGTTGCGGGAATGAGCCGAGCCGATGTCTAAATTTTTGCCACGCACTACGGGTATACGAAAGGTCACTCGGGAGATGGAAAGTTTTTGCTGCAGTGGAGATTAAATGCGAACGCTGCACCCTTCGGCTGCTGTCTGTTCGTTTCATCTCCCTCGGTCCCTTCAGCTCTCGGCGCTACCCTCTCGCCTCCTTCTCTTGCGCCTATAAAAGGGAGGTCGCCCCTCTCAGCAAGACGCACCAGAACTACTTCTTCCTCTCGCCACCGGTTCCTGAGCACTGCGCTGCTGCTACGATCTTCTCCATCCCGGCTTGCGGCGTGCACCGCAGGTCGGGACAGTAGGCCTCCGAAACTGCACTCTTTGAGTCCTGTACGGGAGAAGGGTGATAAGGTTTTTGGGGAGTGCTCTGCGCGACTACTGGCTGAATGTTATTAAGGAGGTCAAGGATTTCCTATCTCACTGTTTTGAGATGAAGGATTTAGGAGTGGCTGATGTCATTCTGAACATCAAGTTGTTGAGAGATGATGATGGTGGGATTACATTGCTTCAATCTCACTATGTGGAAAAGATCTTGAGTCGCTTTGGCTATAGTGACTGCAAGCCCTCTCCAACAACATATGATGCTAGCGTGCTGCTTCGAAAGAATCGAAGAATTGCTAGAGATCAATTGAATTATTCTCAGATTATTGGCTCGCTTATGTACTTAGCAAGTGCTACAAGACCTGACATCTCTTTTGCTGTTAGCAAACTGAGTCGGTTTGTTTCAAAACCAGGAGATGTGCATTGGAAAGCTCTAGAGAGAGTTTTGCGTTATTTGAAAGGCACTGCGAATTATGGAATTCACTACACTAGGCATCCAAAGGTGCTTGAAGGGTATAGTGATTCAAACTGGATCTCAGATGCTGATGAGATAAAGGCCACAAGCGGTTATGTATTCACTCATGGAGGTGGCGCTGTTTCTTGGAAGTCTTGCAAGCAGACCATCTTAACGAGGTCAACTAAGGAACCAGAACTCACAACACTAGATACAGCTACGGTCGAAGCAGATTGGCTTCGCCGACTCTTGAATGACTTGCCGGTTGTTGAGAAACCTGTACCGGGTGTCCTTATGAACTGCGACAATCAAACTGTGATCACGAAAGTGAGCAGCTCAAAGGATAACATGAAGTCATCAAGACACGTTCAGAGAAGGTTAAAGTCTGTCAGGAAAATGAAAAACTCCGGAGTTATTGCATTGGATTATGTCCAAACGTCTAAAAATCTGGCAGATCCTTTTACTAATTAGGGTCTATCACGTAATGTGATAGATAATGCATCAAGGGAGATGGGTGTGAGACCCACAATATGAGTTGTTCACAGTGGTAACCTATTCTTTGTGATAGGAGATCCCGTGAATTAGATGTGGAAGACAAGCTGTTGGTCAACTGAGAGGAGAGTATCCCTACTATTCACAATACCACTCCATGAAGATGCAATACTCTCCTAATCTGCATGGCAGGTTGATGTATATCTTAATGTGTTCTAAGTGGCTTATTTAAGCAGAGATGTTATCCCGCAGAACATCTTTTGAAGAACACACCTATATGAGTCTGATTGTCAAACGTCGCAATCTATGAGAGTAGGGTTCTCTCTAGTAAACTCATGAAAGGTCACGGAGTATGACGCATAAGCTCCACCCGCGGGAAGACCCACGGTAGCCACGTATAGGTCAAGGCTTTATGTGAAGCTAGATTCGTAGAAAACTTGCAGTTCAAGGCCCAGTCCACTGTTCAAGTTGCTTACTAGTGTAGCATAGAGTTCTAGGTGGAAGTTCAACTTAACAGTCTCCACTGTAGTACCGATATATAAAACAGTGTTTTGGAACCAAAGGCAAATTTCTATGTGCCTCTGGGATCTGGTGGGGGATTGCTGGAATTTAGTCTATTTTGGGCAGCCCAATAACTATTTCAGAAATTCCTAATAAATCCTAGAGGCCCACTTAGCCCATTTGTGCAAGGCAAGGGATACTACTAAAAGTTTAGTCTCACATTGCTAGTTTAGTGGGAGTTGGACCTCCTTATAAGGGGCGTTCTTTCCCCACTTGTATGAGCATGAGAACAAGAGGGACATCCACGTGCGCTCCTCCTCCACCGCCCGCCTCGCCACGCCACGCCTCATCACGACGCGACGCGGGATGCGGGAATGAGCCGAGCCGATGTCTAAATTTTTGCCACGCACTACGGGTATACGAAAGGTCACTCGGGAGATGGAAAGTTTTTGCTGCAGTGAAGATTAAATGCGAAAGCTACACCCTTCGGCCGCCGTCTGTTCGTTTCATCTCCCTCGGTCCCTTCAGCTCTCGGCGCTACCCTCTCGCCTCCTTCTCTTGCGCCTATTGATGGGAGGTCGCTCCTCTCAGCAAGACGCACCAGAACTACTTCTTCCTCTCGCCACCGGTTCCTGAGCTCTGCGCTGCTGCTACGATCTTCTCCATCCCGGCTTGCGGCGTGCACCGCAGGTCGCGACAGTAGGCCTTCGAAACCGCACTCTTTGAGTCCTGTACGGGAGAAGGGTGATAAGGTTTTTGGGGAGTGCTCTGCGCGACTACTGGCTGAATGTTATTAAGGAGGTCAAGGATTTCCTATCTCACTGTTTTGAGATGAAGGATTTAGGAGTGGCTGATGTCATTCTGAACATCAAGTTGTTGAGAGATGATGATGGTGGGATTACATTGCTTCAATCTCACTATGTGGAAAAGATCTTGAGTCGCTTTGGCTATAGTGACTGCAAGCCCTCTCCAACACCATATGATGCTAGCGTGCTGCTTCGAATGAATCGAAGAATTGCTAGAGATCAATTGAAGTATTCTCAGAATATTGGCTCGCTTATGTACTTAGCAAGTGCTACAAGACCTGACATCTCTTTTGCTATTAGCAAACTGAGTCGGTTTGTTTCAAAACCAGGAGATGTGCATTGGAAAGCTCTAGAGAGAGTTTTGCGTTATTTGAAAGGCACTGCGAATTATGGAATTCACTACACTGGGCATCCAAAGGTGCTTGAAGGGTATAATGACTCAAACTGGATCTCAGATGCTGATGAGATAAAGGCCACAAGCGGTTATGTATTCACTCATGGAGGTGGCGCTGTTTCTTGGAAGTCTTGCAAGCAGACCATCTTAACGAGGTCAACTATGGAAGCAGAACTCACAGCACTAGATACAGCTACGGTCGAAGCAGATTGGCTTTGCCGACTCTTGAATGACTTGCCGGTTGTTGAGAAACCTGTACTGGGTGTCCTTATGAACTGCGACAATCAAACTGTGATCACGAAAGTGAGCAGCTCAAAGGATAACATGAAGTCATCAAGACACGTTCAGAGAAGGTTAAAGTCTGTCAGGAAAATGAAAAACTCCGGAGTTATTGCATTAGATTATGTCCAAATGTCTAAAAATCTGGCAGATCCTTTTACTAAGGGTCTATCACGTAATGTGATAGATAATGCATCAAGGGAGATGGGTATGAGACCCACAATATGAGTTGTTCACAGTGGTAACCTATTCTTTGTGATCGGAGATCCCGTGAATTAGATGTGGAAGACAAGCTGTTGGTCAACTGAGAGGAGAGTATCCCTACTATTCACAATACCACTCCATGAAGATGCAATACTCTCCTAATCTGCATGGCAGGTTGATGTATATCTTAATGTGTTCTAAGTGGCTTATTTAAGCAGAGATGTTATCCTGCAGAACATCTTTTGAAGAACACACCTATATGAGTCCGACTGTCAAACGTCGCAATCTATGAGAGTAGGGTTCTCTCTAGTAAACTCATGAAAGGTCACGGAGTATGACGCATAAGCTCCACCCGCGGGAAGACCCACGGTAGCCACATATCGGTCAAGGCTTTATGTGAAGCTAGATTCGCAGAAAACTTGCAGTTCAAGGCCCAGTCCACTGTTCAAGTTGCTTACTAGTGTAGCATAGAGTTCTAGGTGGAAGTTCAACTTAACAGTCTCCACTGCAGTACCGATATATAAAACAGTGTTTTGGAACCAAAGGCAAACTTCTGTGTGCCTCTGGGATCTGGTGGGGGATTGCTGGAATTTAGTCTATTTTGGGCAGCCCAATAACTATTTCAGAAATTCCTAATAAATCCTAGAGGCCCACTTAGCCCATTTGTGCAAGGCAAGGGATACTACTAAACGTTTAGTCCCACATTGCTAGTTTAGTGGGAGTTGGACCTCCTTATAAGGGGGGTTCTTTCCCCACTTGTATGAGCATGAGAACAAGAGGGACATCCACGCGCGCTCCTCCTCCGCCGCCCGCCTCGCCACGCCACGCCTCGTCACGACGTGCCGCGGGTTGCGGGAATGAGCCGAGCCGATGTCTAAATTTTTGCCACGCACTACGGGTATACAAAAGGTCACTCGGGAGATGGAAAGTTTTTGCTGCAGTGGAGATTAAATGCGAACGCTGCATCCTTCGGCTGTTGTCTGTTCGTTTCATCTCCCTCGGTCCCTTCAGCTCTCGGCGCTACCCTCTCGCCTCCTTCTCTTGCGCCTATAAAAGGGAGGTCGCTCCTCTCAGCAAGACGCACCAGAACTACTTCTTCCTCTCGCCACCGGTTCCTGAGCTCTGCGCTGCTGCTACGATCTTCTCCATCCCGGCTTGCGGCGTGCACCGCAGGTCGGGACAATAGGCCTCCGAAACCGCACTCTTTGAGTCCTGTACGGGAGAAGGGTGATAAGGTTTTTGGGGAGTGCTCTGCGCGACTACTGGCTGAATGTTATTAACGAGGTGAAGGATTTCCTATCTCACTGTTTTGAGATGAAGGATTTAGGAGTGGCTGATGTCATTCTGAACATCAAGTTGTTGAGAGATGATGATGGTGGGATTACATTGCTTCAATCTCACTATGTGGAAAAGATCTTGAGTCGCTTTGGCTATAGTGACTGCAAGCCCTCTCCAACACCATATGATGCTAGCGTGCTGCTTCAAAAGAATCGAAGAATTGCTAGAGATCAATTGAAGTATTCTCACATTATTGGCTCGCTTATGTACTTAACAAGTGCTACAAGACCTGACATCTCTTTTGTTGTTAGCAAACTGAGTAGGTTTGTTTCAAAACCAGGAGATGTGCATTGGAAAGCTCTAGAGAGAGTTTTGCGTTATTTGAAAGGCACTGCGAATTATGGAATTCACTACACTGGGCATCCAAAGGTGCTTGAAGGGTATAGTGACTCAAACTGGATCTCAGATGCTGATGAGATAAAGGCCACAAGCGGTTATGTATTCACTCATGGAGGTGGCGCTGTTTCTTGGAAGTCTTGCAAGCAGACCATCTTAACGAGGTCAACTATGGAAGCAGAACTCACAGCACTAGATACAACTACAGTCGAAGCAAATTGGCTTCGCCGACTCTTGAATGACTTGCCGATTGTTGAGAAACCTGTATCGGGTGTCCTTATGAACTTCGACAATCAAACTATGATCACGAAAGTGAGCAGCTCAAAGGATAACATGAAGTCATCAAGACACGTTCAGAGAAGGTTAAAGTCTGTCAGGAAAATGAAAAACTCCGGAGTTATTGCATTGGATTATGTCCAAACGTCTAAAAATCTGGCAGATCCTTTTACTAAGGGTCTATCACGTAATGTGATAGATAATGCATCAAGGGAGATGGGTATGAGACCCACAATATGAGTTGTTCATAGTGGTAACCTATTCTTTGTGATCGGAGATCCCGTGAATTAGATGTGGAAGACAAGCTGTTGGTCAACTGAGAGGAGAGTATCCCTACTATTCACAATACCACTCCATGAAGATGCAATACTCTCCTAATCTGCATGGCAGGTTGATGTATATCTTAATGTGTTCTAAGTGGCTTATTTAAGCAGAGATGTTATCCCGCAGAACATCTTTTAAAGAACACACCTATATGAGTCTGATTGTCAAACGTCGCAATCTATGAGAGTAGGGTTCTCTCTAGTAAACTCATGAAAGGTCACGGAGTATGACGCATAAGCTCCACCCGCGGGAAGACCCACGGTAGCCACGTATCGGTCAAGGCTTTATGTGAAGCTAGATTCGCAGAAAACTTGCAGTTCAAGGCCCAGTCCACTGTTCAAGTTGCTTACTAGTGTAGCATAGAGTTCTAGGTGGAAGTTCAACTTAACAGTCTCCACTGCAGTACCGATATATAAAACAGTGTTTTGGAACCAAAGGCAAATTTCTGTGTGCCTCTGGGATCTGGTGGGGGATTGCTGGAATTTAGTCTATTTTGGGCAGCCCAATAACTATTTCAGAAATTCCTAATAAATCCTAGAGGCCCACTTAGCCCATTTGTGCAAGGCAAGGGATACTACTAAAAGTTTAGTCTCACATTGCTAGTTTAGTGGGAGTTGGACCTCCTTATAAGGGGCGTTCTTTCCCCACTTGTATGAGCATGAGAACAAGAGGGACATCCACGTGCGCTCCTCCTCCGCCGCCCGCCTCGCCACGCCACGCCTCATCACGACGCGACGCGGGATGCGGGAATGAGCCGAGCCGATGTCTAAATTTTTGCCACGCACTACGGGTATACGAAAGGTCACTCGGGAGATGGAAAGTTTTTGCTGCAGTGGAGATTAAATGCGAACGCTGCACCCTTCGGCCGCCGTCTGTTCGTTTCATCTCCCTCGGTCCCTTCAGCTCTCGGCGCTACCCTCTCGCCTCCTTCTCTTGCGCCTATTGATGGGAGGTCGCTCCTCTCAGCAAGACGCACCAGAACTACTTCTTCCTCTCGCCACCGGTTCCTGAGCTCTGCGCTGCTGCTACGATCTTCTCCATCCCGGCTTGCGGCGTGCACCGCAGGTCGCGACAGTAGGCCTCCGAAACCGCACTCTTTGAGTCGTGTACGGGAGAAGGGTGATAAGGTTTTTGGGGAGTGCTCTGCGCGACTACTGGCTGAATGTTATTAAGGAGGTGAAGGATTTCCTATCTCACTGTTTTGAGATGAAGGATTTAGGAGTGGCTGATGTCATTCTGAACATCAAGTTGTTGAGAGATGATGATGGTGGGATTACATTGCTTCAATCTCACTATGTGGAAAAGATCTTGAGTCGCTTTGGCTATAGTGACTGCAAGCCCTCTCCAACACCATATGATGCTAGCGTGCTGCTTCGAATGAATCGAAGAATTGCTAGAGATCAATTGAAGTATTCTCAGAATATTGGCTCGCTTATGTACTTAGCAAGTGCTACAAGACCTGACATCTCTTTTGCTATTAGCAAACTGAGTCGGTTTGTTTCAAAACCAGGAGATGTGCATTGGAAAGCTCTAGAGAGAGTTTTGCGTTATTTGAAAGGCACTGCGAATTATGGAATTCACTACACTGGGCATCCAAAGGTGCTTGAAGGGTATAATGACTCAAACTGGATCTCAGATGCTGATGAGATAAAGGCCACAAGCGGTTATGTATTCACTCATGGAGGTGGCGCTGTTTCTTGGAAGTCTTGCAAGCAGACCATCTTAACGAGGTCAACTATGGAAGCAGAACTCACAGCACTAGATACAGCTACGGTCGAAGCAGATTGGCTTTGCCGACTCTTGAATGACTTGCCGGTTGTTGAGAAACATGTACTGGGTGTCCTTATGAACTGCGACAATCAAACTGTGATCACGAAAGTGAGCAGCTCAAAGGATAACATGAAGTCATCAAGACACGTTCAGAGAAGGTTAAAGTCTGTCAGGAAAATGAAAAACTCCGGAGTTATTGCATTGGATTATGTCCAAATGTCTAAAAATCTGGCAGATCCTTTTACTAAGGGTCTATCACGTAATGTGATAGATAATGCATCAAGGGAGATGGGTATGAGACCCACAATATGAGTTGTTCACAGTGGTAACCTATTCTTTGTGATCGGAGATCCCGTGAATTAGATGTGGAAGACAAGCTGTTGGTCAACTGAGAGGAGAGTATCCCTACTATTCACAATACCACTCCATGAAGATGCAATACTCTCCTAATCTGCATGGCAGGTTGATGTATATCTTAATGTGTTCTAAGTGGCTTATTTAAGCAGAGATGTTATCCTGCAGAACATCTTTTGAAGAACACACCTATATGAGTCTGACTGTCAAACGTCGCAATCTATGAGAGTAGGGTTCTCTCTAGTAAACTCATGAAAGGTCACGGAGTATGACGCATAAGCTCCACCCGCGGGAAGACCCACGGTAGCCACATATCGGTCAAGGCGTTATGTGAAGCTAGATTCGCAGAAAACTTGCAGTTCAAGGCCCAGTCCACTGTTCAAGTTGCTTACTAGTGTAGCATAGAGTTCTAGGTGGAAGTTCAACTTAACAGTGTCCACTGCAGTACCGGTATATAAAACAGTGTTTTGGAACCAAAGGCAAATTTCTGTGTGCCTCTGGGATCTGGTGGGGGATTGCTGGAATTTAGTCTATTTTGGGCAGCCCAATAACTATTTCAGAAATTCCTAATAAATCCTAGAGGCCCACTTAGCCCATTTGTGCAAGGCAAGGGATACTACTAAAAGTTTAGTCCCACATTGCTAGTTTAGTGGGAGTTGGACCTCCTTATAAGGGGCGTTCTTTCCCCACTTGTATGAGCATGAGAACAAGAGGGACATCCACGTGCGCTCCTCCTCCGCCGCCCGCCTCGCCACGCCACGCCTCATCACGACGCGACGCGGGATGCGGGAATGAGCCGAGCCGATGTCTAAATTTTTGCCACGCACTACGGGTATACGAAAGGTCACTCGGGAGATGGAAAGTTTTTGCTGAAGTGGAGATTAAATGCGAACGCTGCACCCTTCGGCCGCCGTCTGTTCGTTTCATCTCCCTCGGTCCCTTCAGCTCTCGGCGCTACCCTCTCGCCTCCTTCTCTTGCGCCTATTGATGGGAGGTCGCTCCTCTCAGCAAGACGCACCAGAACTACTTCTTCCTCTCGCCACCGGTTCCTGAGCTCTGCGCTGCTGCTACGATCTTCTCCATCCCGGCTTGCGGCGTGCACCGCAGGTCGCGACAGTAGGCCTCCGAAACCGCACTCTTTGAGTCCTGTACGGGAGAAGGGTGATAAGGTTTTTGGGGAGTGCTCTGCGCGACTACTGGCTGAATGTTATTAAGGAGGTGAAGGATTTCCTATCTCACTGTTTTGAGATGAAGGATTTAGGAGTGGCTGATGTCATTCTGAACATCAAGTTGTTGAGAGATGATGATGGTGGGATTACATTGCTTCAATCTCACTATGTGGAAAAGATCTTGAGTCGTTTTGGCTATAGTGACTGCAAGCCCTCTCCAACACCATATGATGCTAGCGTGCTGCTTCGAATGAATCGAAGAATTGCTAGAGATCAATTGAAGTATTCTCAGAATATTGGCTCGCTTATGTACTTAGCAAGTGCTACAAGACCTGACATCTCTTTTTCTATTAGCAAACTGAGTCGGTTTGTTTCAAAACCAGGAGATGTGCATTGGAAAGCTCTAGAGAGAGTTTTGCGTTATTTGAAAGGCACTGCGAATTATGGAATTCACTACACTGGGCATCCAAAGGTGCTTGAAGGGTATAATGACTCAAACTGGATCTCAGATGCTGATGAGATAAAGGCCACAAGCGGTTATGTATTCACTCATGGAGGTGGCGCTGTTTCTTGGAAGTCTTGCAAGCAGACCATCTTAACGAGGTCAACTATGGAAGCAGAACTCACAACACTAGATACAGCTACGGTCGAAGCAGATTGGCTTTGCCGACTCTTGAATGACTTGCCGGTTGTTGAGAAACCTGTACTGGGTGTCCTTATGAACTGCGACAATCAAACTGTGATCACGAAAGTGAGCAGCTCAAAGGATAACATGAAGTCATCAAGACACGTTCAGAGAAGGTTAAAGTCTGTCAGGAAAATGAAAAACTCCGGAGTTATTGCATTGGATTATGTCCAAATGTCTAAAAATCTGGCAGATCCTTTTACTAAGGGTCTATCACGTAATGTGATAGATAATGCATCAAGGGAGATGGGTATGAGACCCACAATATCAGTTGTTCACAGTGGTAACCTATTCTTTGTGATCGGAGATCCCGTGAATTAGATGTGGAAGACAAGCTGTTGGTCAACTGAGAGGAGAGTATCCCTACTATTCACAATACCACTCCATGAAGATGCAATACTCTCCTAATCTGCATGGCAGGTTGATGTATATCTTAATGTGTTCTAAGTGGCTTATTTAAGCAGAGATGTTATCCTGCAGAACATCTTTTGAAGAACACACCTATATGAGTCTGACTGTCAAACGTCGCAATCTATGAGAGTAGGGTTCTCTCTAGTAAACTCATGAAAGGTCACGGAGTATGACGCATAAGCTCCACCCGCGGGAAGACCCACGGTAGCCACATATCGGTCAAGGCTTTATGTGAAGCTAGATTCGCAGAAAACTTGCAGTTCAAGGCCCAGTCCACTGTTCAAGTTGCTTACTAGTGTAGCATAGAGTTCTAGGTGGAAGTTCAACTTAACAGTCTCCACTGCAGTACCGATATATAAAACAGTGTTTTGGAACCAAAGGCAAATTTCTGTGTGCCTCTGGGATCTGGTGGGGGATTGCTGGAATTTAGTCTATTTTGGGCAGCCCAATAACTATTTCAGAAATTCCTAATAAATCCTAGAGGCCCACTTAGCCCATTTGTGCAAGGCAAGGGATACTACTAAACGTTTAGTCCCACATTGCTAGTTTAGTGGGAGTTGGACCTCCTTATAAGGGGGGTTCTTTCCCCACTTGTATGAGCATGAGAACAAGAGGGACATCCACGCGCGCTCCTCCTCCGCCGCCCGCCTCGCCACGCCACGCCTCGTCACGACGTGCCGCGGGTTGCGGGAATGAGCCGAGCCGATGTCTAAATTTTTGCCACGCACTACGGGTATACAAAAGGTCACTCGGGAGATGGAAAGTTTTTGCTGCAGTGGAGATTAAATGTGAACGCTGCATCCTTCGGCTGTTGTCTGTTCGTTTCATCTCCCTTGGTCCCTTCAGCTCTCGGCGCTACCCTCTCGCCTCCCTCTCTTGCGCCTATAAAAGGGAGGTCGCTCCTCTCAGCAAGACGCACCAGAACTACTTCTTCCTCTCGCCACCGGTTCCTGAGCTCTGCGCTGCTGCTACGATCTTCTCCATCCCGGCTTGCGGCGTGCACCGCAGGTCGGGACAGTAGGCCTCCGAAACCGCACTCTTTGAGTCCTGTACGGGAGAAGGGTGATAAGGTTTTTGGGGAGTGCTCTGCGTGACTACTGGCTGAATGTTATTCAGGAGGTGAAGGATTTCCTATCTCACTGTTTTGAGATGAAGGATTTAGGAGTGGCTGATGTCATTCTGAACATCAAGTTGTTGAGAGATGCTGATGGTGGGATTACATTGCTTCAATCTCACTATGTGGAAAAGATCTTGAGTCGCTTTGGCTATAGTGACTGCAAGCCCTCTCCAACACCATATGATGCTAGCGTGCTGCTTCAAAAGAATCGAAGAATTGCTAGAGATCAATTGAAGTATTCTCACATTATTGGCTCGCTTATGTACTTAACAAGTGCTACAAGACCTGACATCTCTTTTGTTGTTAGCAAACTGAGTAGGTTTGTTTCAAAACCAGGAGATGTGCATTGGAAAGCTCTAGAGAGAGTTTTTCGTTATTTGAAAGGCACTGCGAATTATGGAATTCACTACACTGGGCATCCAAAGGTGCTTGAAGGGTATAGTGACTCAAACTGGATCTCAGATGCTGATGAGATAAAGGCCACAAGCGGTTATGTATTCACTCATGGAGGTGGCGCTGTTTCTTGGAAGTCTTGCAAGCAGACCATCTTAACGAGGTCAACTATGGAAGCAGAACTCACAGCACTAGATACAACTACAGTCGAAGCAAATTGGCTTCGCCGACTCTTGAATGACTTGCCGGTTGTTGAGAAACCTGTACCGGGTGTCCTTATGAACTGCGACAATCAAACTATGATCACGAAAGTGAGCAGCTCAAAGGATAACATGAAGTCATCAAGACACGTTCAGAGAAGGTTAAAGTCTGTCAGGAAAATGAAAAATTCCGGAGTTATTGCATTGGATTATGTCCAAACGTCTAAAAATCTGGCAGATCCTTTTACTAAGGGTCTATCACGTAATGTGATAGATAATGCATCAACGGAGATGGGTATGAGACCCACAATATGAGTTGTTCATAGTGGTAACCTATTCTTTGTGATCGGAGATCCCGTGAATTAGATGTGGAAGACAAGCTGTTGGTCAACTGAGAGGAGAGTATCCCTACTATTCACAATACCACTCCATGAAGATGCAATACTCTCCTAATCTGCATGGCAGGTTGATGTATATCTTAATGTGTTCTAAGTGGCTTATTTAAGCAGAGATGTTATCCTGCAGAACATCTTTTGAAGAACACACCTATATGAGTCTGATTGTCAAACGTCGCAATCTATGAGAGTAGGGTTCTCTCTAGTAAACTCATGAAAGGTCACGGAGTATGACGCATAAGCTCCACCCGCGGGAAGACCCACGGTAGCCACGTATCGGTCAAGGTTTTATGTGAATCTAGATTCGCAGAAAACTTGCAGTTCAAGGCCCAGTCCACTGTTCAAGTTGATTACTAGTGTAGCATAGAGTTCTAGGTGGAAGTTCAACTTAACAGTCTCCACTGCAGTACCGGTATATAAAACAGTGTTTTGGAACCAAAGGCAAATTTCTGTGTGCCTCTGGGATCTGGTGGGGGATTGCTGGAATTTAGTCTATTTTGGGCAGCCCAATAACTATTTCAGAAATTCCTAATAAATCCTAGAGGCCCACTTAGCCCATTTGTGCAAGGCAAGGGATACTACTAAAAGTTTAGTCCCACATTGCTAGTTTAGTGGGAGTTGGACCTCCTTATAAGGGGGGTTCTTTCCCCACTTGTATGAGCATGAGAACAAGAGGGACATCCACGCGCGCTCCTCCTCCGCCGCCCGCCTCGCCACGCCACGCCTCGTCACGACGCGCCGCGGGTTGCGGGAATGAGCCGAGCCGATGTCTAAATTTTTGCCACGCACTACACGTATACGAAAGGTCACTCGGGAGATGGAAAGTTTTTGCTGTAGTGGAGATTAAATGCGAACGCTGCACCCTTCGGCTGCTGTCTGTTCGTTTCATCTCCCTTGGTCCCTTCAGCTCTCGGTGCTACACTCTCGCCTCCTTCTCTTGCGCCTATAAAAGGGAGGTCGCTCCTCTCAGCAAGACGCACCAGAACTACTTCTTCCTCTCGCCACCGATTCCTGAGCACTACGCTGCTGCTACGATCTTCTCCATCCCAGCTTGCGGCGTGCACCGCAGGTCGGGACAGTAGGCCTCCGAAACCGCACTCTTCGAGTCCTGTACGGGAGAAGGGTGATAAGGTTTTTGGGGAGTGCTCTGCGCAACTACTGGCTGAATGTTATTAAGGAGGTCAAGGATTTCCTATCTCAGTGTTTTGAGATGAAGGATTTAGGAGTGGTTGATGTCATTCTGGACATCAAGTTGTTGAGAGATGATGATGGTGGGATTACATTGCTTCAATCTCACTATGTGGAAAAGATCTTGAGTCGCTTTGGCTATAGTGACTGCAAGCCCTCTCCAACACCATATGATGCTAGCGTGCTGCTTCGAAAGAATCGAAGAATTGCTAGAGATCAATTGAAGTATTCTTAGATTATTGGCTTGCTTATGTACTTAGCAAGTGCTACAAGACCTGACATCTCTTTTGCTGTTAGCAAATTGAGTCGGTTTGTTTCAAAACCAGGAGATGTGCATTGGAAAGCTCTAGAGAGAGTTTTGCGTTATTTGAAAGGCACTGCGAATTATGGAATTCACTACACTGGGCATCCAAAGGTGCTTGAAGGGTATAGTGACTCAAACTGGATCTCAGATGCTGATGAGATAAAGGCCACAAGCGGTTATGTATTCACTCATGGAGGTGGCGCTGTTTCTTGGAAGTCTTGCAAGCAGACCATCTTAACGAGGTCAACTATGGAAGCAGAACTCACAGCACTAGATACAACTACAGTCGAAGCAAATTGGCTTCGCCGACTCTTGAATGACTTGCCGGTTGTTGAGAAACCTGTATCGGGTGTCCTTATGAACTGCGACAATCAAACTGTGATCACGAAAGTGAGCAGCTCAAAGGATAACATGAAGTCATCAAGACACGTTCAGAGAAGGTTAAAGTCTGTCAGGAAAATGAAAAACTCCGGAGTTATTGCATTGGATTATGTCCAAACGTCTAAAAATCTGGCAGAGACTTTTACTAATTAGGGTCTATCACGTAATGTGATAGATAATGCATGAAGGGATATGGGTATGAGACCCACAATATGAGTTGTTCACAGTGGTAACCTATTCTTTGTGATCGGAGATCCCATGAATTAGATCTGGAAGACAAGCTGTTGGTCAACTGAGAGGAGAGTATCCCTACTATTCACAATACCACTCCATGAAGATGCAATACTCTCCTAATCTGCATGGCAGGTTGATGTATATCTTAATGTGTTCTAAGTGGCTTATTTAAGTAGAGATGTTATCCTGCAGAACATCTTTTGAAGAACACACCTATATGAGTGTGATTGTCAAATGTCGCAATCTATGAGAGTAGGGTTCTCTCTAGTAAACTCATGAAAGGTCACGGAGTATGACGCATAAGCTCCACCCGCGGGAAGACCCACGGTAGCCACGTATCGGTCAAGGCTTTATGTGAATCTAGATTCACAAAAAACTTGCAGTTCAAGGCCCAGTCCAGTGTTCAAGTTGCTTACTAGTGTAGCATAGAGTTCTAGGTGGAAGTTCAACTTAACAGTCTCCACTGTAGTACCGGTATATAAAACAGTGTTTTGGAACCAAAGGCAAATTTCTGTGTGCCTCTGGGATCCGGTGGGGGATTGCTGGAATTTAGTCTATTTTGGGCAGCCCAATAACTATTTCAGAAATTCCTAATAAATCCTAGAGGCCCACTTAGCCCATTTGTGCAAGGCAAGGGATACTACTAAAAGTTTAGTCCCACATTGCTAGTTTAGTGGGAGTTGGACCTCCTTATAAGGGGGGTTCTTTCCCCACTTGTATGAGCATGAGAACAAGAGGGACATCCACGCGCGCTCCTCCTCCGCCGCCCGCCTCGCCAAGCCACGCCTCGTCTCGGCGCGCCGCGGGTTGCGGGAATGAGCCGAGCCGATGTCTAAATTTTTGCCACGCACTACGGGTATACGAAAGGTCACTCGGGAGATGCAAAGTTTTTGCTGCAGTGGAGATTAAATGCGAACGCTGCACCCTTCGGCTGCTGTCTGTTCGTTTCATCTCCCTCGGTCCCTTCAGCTCTCGGCGCTACCCTCTCGCCTCCTTCTCTTGCGCCTATAAAAGGGAGGTCGCTCCTCTCAGCAAGACGCACCAGAACTACTTCTTCCTCTCGCCACCGGTTCCTGAGCACTATGCTGCTGCTACGATCTTCTCCATCCCGGCTTGCGGCGTGCACCGCAGGTCGGGACAGTAGGCCTCCGAAACCGCACTCTTTGAGTCCTGTACGGGAGAAGGGTGATAAGGTTTTTGGGGAGTGCTCTGCGCGACTACTGGCTGAATGTTATTAAGGAGGTCAAGGATTTCCTATCTCACTGTTTTGAGATGAAGGATTTAGGAGTGGCTGATGTCATTCTGAACATCAAGTTGTTGAGAGATGATGATGGTGGGATTACATTGCTTCAATCTCACTATGTGGAAAAGATCTTGAGTCGCTTTGGCTATAGTGACTGCAAGCCCTCTCCAACACCATATGATGCTAGCGTGCTGCTTCGAAAGAATCGAAGAATTGCTAGAGATCAATTGAAGTATTCTCAGATTATTGGCTCGCTTATGTACTTAGCAAGTGCTACAAGACCTGACATCTCTTTTGCTGTTAGCAAATTGAGTCGGTTTGTTTCAAAACCAGGAGATGTGCATTGGAAAGCTCTAGAGAGAGTTTTGCGTTATTTGAAAGGCATTGCGAATTATGGAATTCACTACACTGGGCATCCAAAGGTGCTTGAAGGGTATAGTGACTCAAACTGGATCTCAGATGCTGATGAGATAAAGGCCACAAGCGGTTATGTATTCACTCATGGAGGTGGCGCTGTTTCTTGGAAGTCTTGCAAGCAGACCATCTTAACGAGGTCAACTATGGAAGCAGAACTCACAGCACTAGATATAGCTACGGTCGAAGCAGATTGGCTTCACCGACTCTTAAATGACTTGCCGGTTGTTGAGAAACCTGTACCGGGTGTCCTTATGAACTGCGACAATCAAACTGTGATCACGAAAGTGAGCAGCTCAAAGGATAACATGAAGTCATCAAGACACGTTCAGAGAAGGTTAAAGTCTGTCAGGAAAATGAAAAACTCCGGAGTTATTGCATTGGATTATGTCCAAACGTCTAAAAATCTGGCAGATCCTTTTACTAAGGGTCTATCACGTAATGTGATAGATAATGCATCAAGGGAGATGGGTATGAGACCCACAATATGAGTTGTTCACAGTGGTAACCTATTCTTTGTGATCGGAGATCCCGTGAATTAGATGTGGAAGACAAGCTGTTGGTCAACTGAGAGGAGAGTATCCCTACTATTCACAATACCACTCCATGAAGATGCAATACTCTCCTAATCTGCATGGCAGGTTGATGTATATCTTAATGTGTTCTAAGTGGCTTATTTAAGCAGAGATGTTATCCTGCAGAACATCTTTTGAAGAACACACCTATATGAGTCTGATTGTCAAACGTCGCAATCTATGAGAGTAGGGTTCTCTCTAGTAAACTCATGAAAGGTCACGGAGTATGACGCATAAGCTCCACCCGCGGGAAGACCCACGGTAGCCACGTATGGGTCAAGGCTTTATGTGAAGCTAGATTCGCAGAAAACTTGCAGTTCAAGGCCCAGTCCACTGTTCAAGTTGCTTACTAGTGTAGCATAGAGTTCTAGGTGGAAGTTCAACTTAACAGTCTCCACTGCAGTACTGGTATATAAAACAGTGTTTTGGAACCAAAGGCAAATTTCTGTGTGCCTCTGGGATCTGGTGGGGGATTGCTGGAATTTAGTCTATTTTGGGCAGCCCAATAACTATTTCAGAAATTCCTAATAAATCCTAGAGGCCCACTTAGCCCATTTGTGCAAGGCAAGGGATACTACTAAAAGTTTAGTCCCACATTGCTAGTTTAGTGGGAGTTGCACCTCCTTATAAGGGGGGTTCTTTCCCCACTTGTATGAGCATGAGAACAAGAGGGACATCCATGCGCGCTCCTCCTCTGCCGCCCGCCTCGCCACGCCACGCCACGCCTCGTCACGACGCGCCGCGGGTTGTGGGAACGAGCCGATGTCTAAATTTTTGCCACGCACTACGGGTATACGAAAGGTCACTCGGGAGATGGAAAGTTTTTGCTGTAGTGGAGACTAAATGCGAACGCTGCACCCTTCGGCTGCTGTCTGTTCGTTTCATCTCCCTCGGTCCCTTCAGCTCTCGGCGCTACCCTCTTGCCTCCTTCTCTTGCGCCTATAAAAGGGAGGTCGCTCCTCTCAGCAAGACGCACTAGAACTACTTCTTCCTCTCTCCACCGGTTCCTGAGCACTGTGCTGCTGCTACGATCTTCTCCATCCCGGCTTGCGGCGTGCACCGCAGGTCGGGACAGTAGGCCTCCGAAACCGCACTCTTTGAGTCCTGTACGGGAGAAGGGTGATAAGGTTTTTGGGGAGTGCTCTGCGCGACTACTGGCTGATTCATCACGGACGATCCGGTCGCCGACGACTTCTTCCCCGACGACGACTTCTTCCCTGATGTCCACGACCTCCTCGACGACATGGCAGGCGAGGACACCGACCCCAAGTCCAGCGCTTCTGCTGCTGCTGTGCCGTACGTGTTCTTCTCCTTTCTGTTAGAAGTCCTGCTACAGTTCTTGGCTCTAGTTTCTGTCCTACGTATGTTAGGTTCTATGTTGTATAAGCAACTTCATCTAGTGACTGTTCTAGATGTGTTTACCTCAAGTTCATATATGAAGACGATGTTTACCTTCTCTCTGTCAGATTGCATGACTTGCTTTATATTTGCTATTTTAGTCATGTTTTACCTACTATTTCTGTTAATAAAATCATTCGGTAAATTGCTCATACTTCCAACAGGTATGTAATAAGATTTGTAGAGTACTGGTAGCTAATGAATCATGTATGCATTTCCAGCAAATGAGATCGATTGCTTTCGGAGGCCAAGGTCCATGGAGTCCTTTAAAAGCAATAATTATATTTTTACATTTCAAAAAATTCTAAAAAAAATACATATATACATGAAGGCATAAAGCACAAGTGTATAAATTTTTCGCATAGAATATGTTGAAATGAAGGATGTGCAAAAATAAAATAAAAATATGAAGCTTTTTAACCCATGATACTATTCATCATCTAAGACCATGAATTTGTGTCTTTTATACTGGTCGTATTTTAACGTAATTCATCCTGAAATTTTACACACATACACCTCACATCCTTGTTTACTCGTATAATTTTTTTTTAGTTTTTTTAAAACTATATTGGATTTCGAATTCTTTAAGACCTAGATCTAAAACGTCATTCTATTGCATATTACCCAAAGTAATAATACAAGCCTGTTTAGTTTTGGAGATATACCACCTATGGTCCATCCTGGGTAGTGGGTACTCCCAATGCTCTCCCTCTCCCCCTCTCTCTCTCTCTTGCATGCTGCCAATGCTCTCTCTCCCATGTGAGAAGCTACTTTTTTCTTGGGTGCTCCACTGCATGGAGTGATGGAGTGGACTATATCTGGCCATCTTTGGCCCGGCCCGGCCCTAAAAAAGGGGCCTGGGAGGGCTGGGCTTGATCAGTGGGCCGGGTCTGGGCCTGAAAAGTAAGCCCTAGCAATTATTGGGGCCGGGCCTGGGCTTCAATATTAGACCAAAATTAGGCCCATCCGGCCCTTCCAACAACAGCAGCCCAGCAGTCCACCTCCACCAGTCCACCTCCACAGCTCCACTCCTCCACGCATCGAACCCTAACCTATCCACTCGCATCTCGCAGTCTCGCACGCCGCACGTCCCTCCCCCAGTCCCCCTCCTCTGTCCATATCCCGTGCTGGCGGCGGCGACCTACCCTAGTCGCCCTGCAGTGTCGCGTCCCCGTCCCGCACCGCCGGCGGCAGGCTGCCTCTCCTCCCCAACCGCACCGCCGTCGGCAGGCCTCCTCTCCTCCCCAACCACGACGCTGGCAAGCTTCCTCTCCTCCCCAACGGTGCCGCATCCAAGACATCCACCGCAGCAACGAGCTCTACATCCCTTGGTTGACATCCACCGCATCAACTAGCTCAGCAGTCGTCCGAGCGCCGCCGCACCTCTACTCTTAAGGTAATTTGATGCGGATTTTTTTCCGTTCTTAACCGATTAGCAGGTGTACATACATGTCAACATGATGGATTTGATGCAGATTTGTTGCTGCTGTACATGAATATAAGTGTGTGTAGAACTGTAGATGAACTCGCTGTTGTACATGAATACAAGTGTGTGTAGATGATTGATGAAACAATGGCTATAAGTGTGTGTTGATATAGATTTCTTGCTGTTGTTGACATATATATTTCTTGTTGTTGACATATATATTTATTGCTGTTGATATAGATTTAGCATGGAGGGGCATGAGGGTGATGAAGCAGATTATCATCCTAAAGAATTAGACTGGCATGAGGGTGAGATGGAGCTGTTTATTGTACCTCCAAATCCTCGTGTACGGCAGAAAGTTGCAAGTAAAAGGGGGAAGAGGTCAGCATCTAGTGCACGTTCAGGAAGTGGACAATCGGCACCACAACAGCAGCCTACAGCCGAAGCATGAACAATCGGCACCACTCAGTGGACACACATGAGCGATGGACATGGATATTTTTGTCTTTTTAATACCGTTGAATTAATGGACCCAAGTCGTAAAAGACACGCCACATCCAATGTCCTATAGCGACTAATCTTTTTTTGTCAGGAATTATGAGAGATTAATGCACTTATTACTATTGATGACTAGTAAATGGGATTAGTTATTTTTCATTAGATGCCTTCTGAATCGTGGCATAGTAAAATAACCTTTTTTTTAGGTGCCAATGAAATTCGAAGGCTCTTAACTTATGAAAACATCATGGTAACTTTGGCCTGAAGGAGGAGGGGAGTTATTGAAACATATCCCAATAACTTACGTGTAAATAGCATGGCATTTTATTTATGGCAGACTGGATAATTTACACACAAACACGGTGACAAATTTACCCCTTGAGAAAAAGGTTGATAAAAATAGACTCATGTAACTATTGTGTAAATAGCATAATAATTTATGCACCACAGAAGTGATAAATCACATACAAATACAGTGGTAACTTTTGATCCATGGAAAAGTTATTGAAAACATAATACCATGAAACTTCTGTGTAAATAGCATGGTAATTTACACTCGACATGCATGGTAACTTACTTACAAACACCATGATAACTTTTTGACCCATGGGCTTTTATTAAAAACATATGTACATGGTAACTTCTGTAAAAACAACATGATAATTTTACACACATCAGAGATGATAACTTACATAAAAACATTATGATAACATTTTAACCTAGAAAAAAGTTGTTAAAAATATACTCCAATAACTTATGTGTAGATATTATGCTAATAAACGCATTGAAGACCGGATAACATATTTTACAAACACCATGGTAACTGTTGACCCAAAGAAAAAAGTTGTCGAAAAACATACCCCCCCCCTAACTTATGTGTAAAATAGTATGGCGATATACATATCGCATGCTTGATAAGTTACTTAGTATGGTAAGTTCGGCCCCGAAAAAAGGACTTCGGAATATATCAACATATATCAGATCTATTTTTAAGGTCTCGTCGCGAAAGATTTTTTTATGTGAAAAAGAATTTTTTTAATCGGACCGATGATTTGAGCTACAAAACATTTTGAAGTTTCGAAAAAAAAGATAATCTAGGATGACATCATTTTTTTGTTCTCTACTTCATGTATGCATGTGCATGTGGTGAGCAGGTTGGAGAACTACTTTTATGCCCCGACAACATATGTGTTGATAACATGATAACAAATGTAGTACATGTGTGATAAATTACGTAGCTCACGCGTGGTAATTTTTTACCACAAAAAAGTCATCAAAACATATCAGCGCGAGATCTAGTTTCAAAGATCTCGTCGCAACGAATTTAATGATGAAAAAATTGTTTATTGATTTTTTGGTTTGAGAGATAAAACATTTTGAATTTTCAAGATAAAGAGTTTTTTTCTCACATCATCTGTTTTTCTACTTAGTTTGCCTCCATGCATCGGAAAATGATTCGGGCTCCATGCGCAGGAGAGAGATAGGTTGCATGCGGCCAGAGACATGCACGATTAACGCAAGCGAGGGCATGAGTGGGATTAACAAGAGAGTGAGGGGAGGGGTTATTCATTACCACTGTATGAGGAATAGTTATTCTTCACCCCCTATTTTAACATCAATCCCCGTATTTTTATGTCATATAAATTTTGTCTTACTTCATACGTAGAGAGAGAGCATACAAAAATATATAATTGCCGTAAAAGATATTTTATGTTACGGAAATTATAAACATAAAAATATAGTTCAAAATATACATAAAATGCAATTTTGGGTTTTGTGACCTACGTTTTCGTTTTTATGCCAAATTTTACATGGTGAACTAATATGAATATAACTATTTATATACCATAGGATGTATTCTCTCTCTCTCTTTCTCTCTCTCTCTCTCTAACCCTAGTAACAGTATATACAAAATCTAGTAAAATGATGTATAAAATATAGTAATTATGAAAATATTTCTTGTACTACCTAAATTTATAATTTATTACATTTTTACAAAAATTACTATATTTTGTATATTGTGCTACTATATTTTGAATGTACCATCACTGGGTTGTAGGGTTAGTGTTACTCTATATATATGAGAGAGAGAGGGAGAGAAAATACAACCTACCACCTAGGAGTAGTTACCCCACATGTCCAAATGTAATTATTTATATTCCAAATATGAATATAATTTTTTGTATTCCAATTTTAAAATATAATTTATTTGTGAAACAATCATAAGATTAGTTTGGGTGAAGAATAACTATTCGTCACCTTACGTGAGAAATAGTTATTGTTCACCCCATCTATTTTAACATCAATGCACCGTAATTTTGTGATTCTTAAATTTTATTTTACTTAATACGCAGATAGAGAACATAACAAAAAAATATTCCTCATAAAATATAATTTATTTTACGTACATTTACAGACGTAAAAACATAGTGTAAAATATACATAAAATACTTTTTTTCTAGTCTTATAAGATTTTTGCTTTCTTACGCCAAATTTTACGAAGTGAATCAATATAAATATAAATATTTATATTCCAAATGTAATTTATTTGTAAAATAGTCGTAAGATTATGTCGAGTGAAGTGAAGAATAACTATTCCTAATGTAGGATGACAAATAGTCAATCCTCGTCCCCCTGGGTGAGGAAAATATTTATTCTTCACCTCCCCTCTATTTTAACATTAATACACAGTAATATTGCATTTCTTAAATTGTGCCTTATTTCATACGTAAATAGAGAAAATATCAACATATATATTCTCCATAAAAAAGATTTAATGTTATGTATAACTACAGACGTAAAATCATAGTGTAAATATACATAAAATGTAGTTTTTCTGTTCTTACTACCATTTTTTTTTGCTTTGATATGACAAATTTTACGTAGTGAATCAATATGAATGTAACTATTTGTATTTCAGATAGTATTTATTTGTCAAATGATCGTAAGATTTTTGTGGGTGAAGGATAATTATTCCTCACCAGGGAGACGAATAGTCAATCCCGGATTGACTATTCGTCACAATGTGTCACACTTCACCCACTTTATTTTAACATCAATGCAACATAATTTCGTGTTCCATAAATTTTCTCTTATTTCATATCTAAATAGAGACTGAAATAATATATATTGGTCGTAAAATATATTTTATGTTACATCAAATAAAAAACATAAAAACATAAAACACGAATTTTTTGTTCTGATGACCTATATTTTTGTTTTACTTATGCCAAATTTTCATAGTGAATACATACGAATGTAATTTGTATTCCAAATGTACATTATTTGTGAAAAAATTATAAGATTATCTTGGATGAAGAATAACTATTCGTCACCCAAGTTAACGAATAGTCAATCCCTAATGAATTTTATTTTTCACCCCTCTATTTTAACATCAATAGACCATAATTTTGCATTACATAAATTGTGTATTATTTCAAGCATAGAGAACGTCAGAAAATATATCACTGTAAAATTATTTTATGTTATGTAAAATTACAAACATGAAAACATATTGTGTGTGTGTATGTAATTTTTCCGGTTTTACGACCTATATTTTTGCTTTATTATACCAAATTTTATGTAATTTATTTATGAAACGATCGTAAGATTACCTCAGGTAAAGAATAAGTATTCGTCACCTTCTAGGACTGGCTATTCATCTCCCTGGGTGACGAATATTTATTATTCACCCCCTCTATTTTAACATCAATGAATCGTAATTTTATGTTTCGTAAATTTTGTCTTATTACGTAAATAGAAAAAAAAAAGAAAGTATATATTTGTAAATATACATAAACTGCAATTTTTCAGATCTTATGACCTATATATCTTTGCTTCATTATGCCAAATTTTACATACTGAATTTATATGAATGTAACTGTTTGTATTTCAAATGTAACTTACTTGTAAAATGATGGTAACATTAACTCGGGTGAATAATAATTATTCCTAACCCAAAATGATGAATAGTCAAATCCCGGATGGACTATTCGTCACCCTGGGTCAAAAAAATTTAGTTCTCCCCTCTCTATTTTAAGACCAATGCACCGTAAGTTTTTGCTCCGTGAATTTGTATTATTTCATATGTAATTAGAGAATTTAAGAAAAAACATATTCATCATAAAAATTATTTTATGTTACATCAAATTACAAATGTAAAAACATAAAATAAATTTTTTCTAGTCGTTAGACCTATATATTTGCTTTTTCTTGTGCAAAATTTTCCGTAGTGAATCAATATGAATGTAACCAGTATTTTCAAATGCAACTTATTTGTGAAACGATCGTAAGATTGCGTCGGATGTAAGATTATCTCAGGCTGACGAATAGTCTATCTCTGGGTAATAGTTATTCTTCACCCCCTCTATTTCAACATCAATGCACCGTAATTTTTTGTTACATAAATTTTGTCTTATTTCATACATAAATAGATAACGTAAAAAGAATTGCCGTAAAATATATTTTATGTTACATAAAATTAAAAACTTGGAAACATATTGTCAATATACATAAAATGTATATTTTCCGGTCTTAGGAGCTAAATTTTTTCTTTCTTATGCCAAATTTTATGTAGTGAATCAAGATAAATGTAACTATTTGTATTCCAAATGTAATTTATTTGCGAAACGATCGGAAGATTTTCTTGGGTGAAGATCGAGTATTAGTCACCCAGAAGGATGGATAGTCTGGCAACGAATAGTTATTCTTCAACCCCTCTATTTTGTATTTCATAATTTTCTCATATTTAATAAATCTAAGTAGAGAAATGTAAGAAAATACACATAACAGCAATTTCTCAGGTTTTATGACCTAGACATTTCTATTTTCTTCTGGCAAATTTTACGTACTAATTTTTTTTTTAATTAAATTTGTTTGTGAAACGATCATAAGATTATTTTCACCAATGATAATGAATAATTATGTTTCACCCTCCTCTATTTTAATATCAATAAATCATAACTTATTCGCCATAAAATATATTTTATTTTACCAAAAATTACAAACCTAAAAACATAAAATACATTTTCCATTATTACGACCTATATTTTTGCTTTTTATGCTAAATTTACATAGTGAATCATTATGAATGTAACTATTTGTATTTTAAATTGAATTTATTTGTGAAACAATCGTAAGATTATCTTGGGTGAAGAATAGTTATTT
>NC_041386.1:662330651-662373698 GCF_002162155.2 Triticum dicoccoides | reverse complement strand
TTGCATTCCGGGTTTATCCGAAACTTCTCCGGAACACTTCTGGTGTTCGAATATTGTCGTCAAATATATCAATATCTACTTCTCGACCATTTCAAGACTCCTCGTTATGTCCGTGATCTAACCCGAGACTCCTAACAAAGTTTGGTCATCAAAACGCATAACTCATAATACAAATCGTCATCGAACGTTAAGCATGCGGACCCTAAGGGTTCGAGAACTATGTAGACATGATCCAGACACATCTCCGATCAATAACCAATAGTGGAACTTCGATGCTCATATTGGCTCCTACATATTCTACGAAAATCTTTATCGATCAAACCGCATAACAACATATGTTGTTCCCTTTGTCATCGATATGTTCCTTGCCCGAGATTCGATCGTCGGTATCATCATACCTAGTTCAATCTCGTTACTGGCAAGTCTCTTTACTCATTCTATAATGCTTCATCCCGCAACTAACTCATTAGTCACATTGCTTGCAAGGCTTATAGTGATGAGCATTACTGAGAGGGCCGAGAGATACCTCTCCGAAACACGGAGTGACAAATTCTAATCTCGATCTATGCCAACCCAACAAATACCCTCGGAGACACCTGTAGAGCATCTTTATAATCACCCAGTTACGTTGTGATGTTTGATAGCACACAAGGTGTTCCTCCGGTATTCGGGAGTTACATAATCTCATAGTCTGAGGAACATGTATAAGTCATGAAGAAAGTAGTAGCAATGAAACTGTAACGATCATAATGCTAAGCTAACGTATGGGTCATGTCCATCACACCATTCTCCTAATGATATGATCCCGTTCATCAAATGACAACCCATGTCTATGGTTAGGAAACATAACCATCTTTGATTAACGAGCTAGTCAAGTAGAACCATACTAGGGATAATATATTTTGTCTATGTATTCACACATGTACTAAGTTTTCGGTTCATACAATTCTAGCATGAATAATAAACATTTATCATGAAATAAGGAAATAAATAATAACTTTATTATTGCCTCTAGGGCATATTTCCTTCAGTCTCCCACTTGCACTAGAGTCAATAATCTAGTTCACATCGCCATGTGATTTAACACCAATAGTTCACATATGTATGTGATTAACACCCATAGTTCACACCACCATGTGACCAACAACCAAAGGGTTTACTAGAGTCAATAATCTAGTTCGCATCGCTATGTGATTAACACCCAAAGAGTACTAAGGGGTGATCATGTTTTGCTCGTGAGAGAAATTTAGTCAACGGGTCTGTCACATTCAGAGCCGTATGTATTTTGTAAATATTCTATGTCTACAATGCTCTGTATGGAGCTACTCTAGATAATTGCTCCCACTTTCAATATGTATCCAGATTAAGACTTAGAGTAATCTAGATTGGTGTAAAAGCTTGCATCTACGTAACTCTTATGACGAACTCTTTATCACCCCCATAACCGAGAAACATTTCGTTAGTCCTCACTAAGAATAATTTTGACCGTTGTTCAGTGATCTACTCTTAGATCACTATTGTACCCCCTTGCCAAACTCATGGCAAGGTACACAATAGGTCTAGTTCACAGCATAGCATACTTCATCGAACCTATGATTGAGGCATAGGGAATAACTTTCATTATCTTTCTATCTTCTGCCGTGGTTGGGCTTTGAGTCTTACTCAACTTTATACCTTGTAATACAGGCAAGAACTTCTTCTTTGAATGATCCATTTTGAACTCTTTCAAAATCTTGTCAAGGTATGTACTCATTGGAAAATCTTATCAAGCGCCTTGATCTATCTCTATAGATCTTGATTCCCAATATGTAAGCAGCTTCACCGAGGTCTTTCTTTGGAAATCTCCTTTCAAACTCTCCTTTATGATTTCCAGAAAATTCTACATCATTTCCAATCAACAATATGTCAGTAACATATACTTATCAGAAAGGCTGTAGTGCTCCCACGCACTTTCTTATAAATACAGGATTCTCCAAAAGTCTATATAAAATTGTATGCTTTAATCAACTCATCAAAGCATAAATTTCAACTCCGAGATGCTTGCACCAGTCCATAGATCGATCGCTGGAGCTTGCACACCTTGATAGTACCTTTAGGATCGACAAAACTTTATGATTGCATCATAACTCTTCTTTAAGAAATATCCATTTAAAGAATTCAGTTTTCACATCCATTTTCCAGATTTTATAAAATATGGCAACTACTAACATGATTCGGACGGATTAAGCATAGCTACAATTGAGAAAATCTCATTCTAGTCAACACTTTGAACTTGTTGAAAACCTTTTGCGACGAGTCAAGCTTTGTAGATAGTAACAGTACTATCAGCGTCCGTCTTCCTCTTGAAGATCCATTTATTTAATATGGCTCGCCGATTATGGGGCAAGTCCACCAAAGTCCACACTTTGTTCTCACACATGGATCCCATCTCAGATTTCATGGCCTCAAGCCATTTCGCGGAATCTGGGCTCATCATCGCTTCTTCATAGTTCGTAGGTTCATCATGGTCTAGTAACATGACTTCCAGAACAGGATTACTATACCACTCTGGTGCGGACCGTACTCTTGAAGACCTATGAGGTTTGGTAGCAACTTGATCTGAAGTTTCATGATCATCATCATTAGCTTCCTCACTAACTGGTGTAGGAATCACTGGAACTGATTTCTGTGATGAACTACATTCCAATTCGGAGATGGTACAATTACCTCATCAAGTTCTACTTTCCTCCCACTCACTTCTTTCGAGAGAAACTCCTTCTCTAGAAAGGATTCATTCTTAGCAACAGATATCTTGCCTTCGGATCTGTGATAGAAGGTGTACCCAACATTTTCTGTTCGGTATCCTATGAAGACGCACTTTTCCTATTTGGGTTCAAACTTATCAGGTTGAAGCTTTTTCATGTAAGCATCGCAGCCCCAAACTTTAAGAAACGACAACTTTGGTTTCTTGCCAAACCACAGTTCATAAGGCGTCGTCTCAACGGATTTTGATGGTTCCCTATTTAAAGTGAATGTAGATGTCTCTAATTGAAGGAAATGTGCCCTAGAGGCAATAATAAAGTTATTGTTTATTTCCTTATTTCATGATAAATGTTTATTATTCATGCTAGAATTGTATTAACCAGAAACCTAGTACATGTGCGAATACATAGACAAAACAGTGTCACTAGTATGCCTCTACTTGACTAGCTCGTTAATCAAAGATGGTTATGTTTCCTAACCATAGACATGAGTTGTCATTTGATTAACGGGATCACATCATTAGAGAATGATGTGATTGACTTGACCCATTCCGTTAGCTTAGCACTTGATCATTTAGTTTGTTGTTATTGCTTTTATGACTTATACATGTTCCTATGACTATGAGATTATGCAAGTCCCGGATACCGGAGGAACACTTTGTGTGCTACCAAACGTCACAACGTAACTGGGTAATTATAAAGGTGCTCTACAGGTGTCTCCGATGGTACTTGTTGATTTGGCATAGATCGAGATTAGGATTTTTCACTCCGATTGTCAGAGAGGTATCTCTGGGCCCTCTCGGTAATGCACATCACTATAAGCCTTGCAAGCAATGTGACTAATGAGTTAGTTGTGGGATGACGCATTACGTAACGAGTAAAGAGACTTGCCGGTAACGAGATTGAACTAGGTATGGTTATACCGACGATCGAATCTCGGGCAAGTAACATACCGATGACGAAGGGAACATCGTATGTTGTTATGCGGTTTGTCCGAGAAAGATCTTCATAGAATATGTAGGAGCCAATATGAGCATCCAGGTTCCTCTATTTGTTATTGACCGGAGATGTGTCTCGGTCATGTCTACATAGTTCTCGAACCCGTATGGTCCGCACGCTTAACGTTCGGTGACGATTTATATTATGAGTTATGTGATTTAATGACCGAAGTTTGTTCGGAGTCCCGGATGAGATCGGGGACATGATGAGGAGTCTCAAAATGATCGAGCCGTAAAGATCGATATATTGGAAGTCTATATTCGGACATCAGAAATGTTCCAAGTGATTCGGGTATATTTTGGAGTACCGGAAAGTTACGGGAATTCATATTGGGCCTTAATGGGACATACGGGAAAGGAGAGAAAAAGCCTCAAGGGTGGCCACACCCCTCCCCATGGACTGGTCCGAATTGGACTAGGGAGTGGGGGCGGCCCCTTCCTTCCTTCTCCTTCTCCCTTCCCCTTTTCCTACTCCATGTGGGAGGTGGAATCCTACTAGGACTAGGGAGTCCTAGTAGGACTCCACACTCTGGGCGCATCCTATGAGGGCCGGCCTCCTCCTCCCTCCCTCCTTTATATACAAGGGCAAGGGGGCACCCTAGAACACACAAGTTGATCATTGATCTTTAGCCGTGTGTGATGCCCCCCTCCACCATAATCCACCTCGGTCATATCGTATAGCGGTGCTTAGGCGAAGCCCTCCGTTGATAGCTTCATCAATACCGTCATCACGCCGTCGTGCTGACGGAACTCTCCCTCGAAGCTCTACTGGTTCGTGAGTTCATGGGACGTCATCGAGCTGAAGGTGTGCAGATCGCGGAGGAGCCATACGTTCGGTACTAGGATCGGTCGTTCGTGAAGACGTACGACTACATCAACCGTGTTGTCATAACGCTTCCTCTTATGGTCTACGAGGGTACGTGGATGACACTCTCCCGTCTCGTTGCTATGCATCACCATGATCTTGCGTGTGCGTAGGAATTTTTTTGAAATTACTACGTTCCCCAACAGTGGCATCCGAGCCAGGTTTATGCGTAGATGTTATATGCACAAGCAGAACACAAGTGAGTTGTGGGCGATAATAGTCATACTGCTTAGCAGCATGTCATACTTTGATTCAGCTGTATTGTTGGATGAAGCGGCCCGGACCGACATTACGAGTATGCTTACGTGGGACTGGTTCTACCAACGTGCTTCGCACACAGGTGGCTAGCGGGTGTCAGTTTCTCCAACTTTAGTTGAATCGAGTGTGGCTATGCCCGGTCCTTGTTGAAGGTTAAAACAGCACATACTTGATGAAAAATCGTTGTGGTTTTGATGCGTAGGTAAGAACAGTTCTTGCTAAGCCCGTAGCAGCCACGTAAAACTTGCAACAACAAAGTAGAGGACGTCTAACTTGTTTTTACAGGGCATGTTGTGATGTGATATGGTCAAGACGTGATGAGATATAAGTTGTTGTATGAGATGATCATGTTTTGTTGAAATTATCGGCAACTGGCAGAAGCTTTATGGTTGTCTCTTCATTGCATAAGATGCAAGCACCAAATAATTGCTTTACTTTATCGCTATGCAATAGCAATAGTTGGCGAAACGACCATGTGACGACACATTGATATAGATCAAGATGATGGAGATCATGGTGTCATGACGGTGATGATGGAGATCATGACGATGCTTTGGAGATGGAGATCAAAGGCACAAGATGATGATGGTCATATCATGTCACATATTTTGATTGCATGTGATGTTTATCTTTTGTACATCTTATTTTGCTTAGATCGACAGTAGCATTATAAAATGATCTCTCACTAAATTTCAAGGTATAAGTGTTCTCCCTGAGTATGCACCGTTGCGAAAGTTCGTCGTGCCGAGACACCACGTGATGATCGGGTGTGATAAGCTCTACGTTCACATACAACGGGTGCAAGCCAGTTTTGCACATGCAGAATACTCGGGTTAAACTTGACGAGCCTAGCATATGCAGATATGGCCTCGGAACACTGGAGACCGAAAGGTCGAGCGTGAATCATATAGTAGATATGATCAACATAATGATGTTCACCATTGAAAACTACTCCATCTCACGTGATGACCGGACATGGTTTAGTTGATTTGGATCACGTGATCACTTAGATGATTAGACGGATGTCTATCTAAGTGGGAGTTCTTAACTAATATGATTAATTGAACTTTAATTTATCATGAACTTAGTCCTGATAATATTTTGCAAATAATGTTGTAGATCAATAGCTTGCTTATTGCTTCCCCATGTTTTATATGTGTTCCTAGAGAAAACTAAGTTGAAAGATGATAGTAGCAACGATGCGGACTGGGTCCGTGATCTAAGGTTTATCCTCATTGCTGCACAGAAGAATTATGTCCTTGATGCACCACTAGGTGACAGACCTATTGCAGGAGCAGATGCAGAAGTTATGAATGTTTGGCTAGCTCAATATGATGACTACTTGATAGTTTAGTGCACCATGCTTAACGGCTTAGAATCGGGACTTCAAAGACGTTTTGAACGTCATGGACCATATGAGATGTTTCAGGAGTTGAAGTTAATATTTCAAGCAAATACCTGAGTTGAGAGATATGAAGTCTCCAACAGGTTCTATAGCTAAAAGATGGAGGAGAATAGCTCAAGCAGTGAGCATGTGCTTAGATTGTCTAGGTACTACAATCGCTTGAATCAAGTGGGAGTTAATCTTCCAGATAAGATAGTGATTGACAGAGTTCTCTAGTCACCATCACCAAGTTAGTAGAACTTCGTGATGAACTATAATATGCAAGGGATGACGAAAACAATTCCCGAGCTTTTCATGATGATGAAATCGATGAAGGTAGAAACAAAGAAAGAGCATCAAGTGTTGATAATTAACAAGACCACTAGTTTCAAGGAAAGGGCAAAGGGAAAGAAAAGGAACTTCATGTAGAATGGCAAGCAAGTTGTCACTTCCGTGAAGAAGCCCAAGGCTAGACTAAAGCCTGAAACTGAGTGCTTCTACTGCAAAGGAAATGATCACTGGAAGCGGAAATGCCCTGAATATTTGGTGGATAAGAAGGATGGCAAAGTGAACAAGTGTATATTTGATATACAGGTTATTGATGTGTAACTTAATAGTGTTTATAGTAGCCCCTGGGTATTTGATACTTGTTCGGTTGCTAAACATTAGTAACTCGAAACAAGAGTTACAGAATAAACATAAACTAGTTGAGTGTGGAGTGACAATGTGTGTTGGAAGTGGTTCCAAGATTGATATGATCATCATCGCACACTCCCTATACTTTTGGGATTAGTGTTAAACCTAAATAAATGTTATTTGGCATTTGTGTTGAGCATGAATATGATTTGATCATGTTTATTGCAATACGGTTATTCATTTAAAGTCAGAGAATAATTGTTGTTCTATTTACATTAATAAAACCTTCGATGGTCATACACCCAATGAAAATAGTTTATTGGATCTCGATCGTAGTGATACACATATTCATAATATTGATGCCAAAAGATGCAAAGTTGGTAATGATAGTGCAACTTATTTGTGGCACTGCCATTTAGGTCATATCGGTGTAAAGCGCATGAAGAAACTCCATAAAGATGGACTTTGGAATCACTTGGTTATGAATCATTTGATTCTTGCAAACCGTGCCTTTTGGGCAAGATGACTAAAACTCCATTCTCCAGAATAATGGAACGAGCTACTGACTTGTTGGAAATAATACATACCGATGTATGCGGTCCAATGAGTGTTGATGCTCGTGGCGAGTATCACTATTTTCTGACCTTCACAAATGATTTGAGCAGATATGAATAAATCTACTTAATGAAGCACAAGTCTGAAACATTTGAAAAGTTCAAAGAATTTTAGAGTGAACTGGAGAATCATCATAACAAGAAAATAAAGTTTCTACAATCTGATCGTAGAGGAGAATATTTGAGTTACGAGTTTGGCCTTCATTTAAAAACAATGTGGAATAGTTTCACAGCTCACGCCACATGGAACACCACAGCGTAATGGTGTGTCCGAACATCGTAACCGCACTTTATTGGATATGGTGCGATCTATGATGTATCTTACCGATTTACCACTATCGTTTTGGGGTTATGCATTAGAGACAGCTGCATTCACTTTAAATAGGGCACCATCAAAATCCATTGAGACGACGCCTTATGAACTGTGGTTTGGCAAGAAACCAAAGTTGTCGTTTCTTAAAGTTTGGGGCTGCGATGCTTATGTGAAAAAGTTTAAACCTGATAAGCTCGAACCCAAATCGGAGAAGTGCGTCTTCATAGAATACCCAAAGGAAATTGTTGGGTACACCTTCTATCACAGATCCGAAGGCAAGATATTTGTTGCTAAGATGAATCCTTTCTAGAGAAGGAGTTTCTCTTGAAAGAAGTGAGTGGGAGGAAAGTAGATCTTGAGAAGGTAATTTGTACCTTCTCCTGAATTGGAAAGTAGTTCATCATAGAAATATGTTCCAGTGATTCCTACACCAATTAGTGAGGAAGCTAATGATGATGATCATGAAACTTCAGATTAAGTTACTACAGAACCTCGTAGGTCTTCCAAAGTACAGTTTGCACCAGAGTGGTACGGTAATCCTGTTCTGGAAGTCATGTTACTAGACCATGATGAACCTGCGAACTATGAGGAAGCGATGATGAGCCCAGATTCCATGAAATGGCTTGAATTCCATGAAATCTGAGATGGGATCCATGTATGAGAACAAAGTGTGGACTTTGTTGGACTTGCCCGATGATCGACAAGCCATAGAAAATAAATGGATCTTCAAGAGGAAGACAGACGCTGATAGTAGTGTTACTATCTACAAAGCTCGACTTGTCGCAAAAAGTTTTTTGACAAGTTCAAGGTGTTGAATACGATGAGATTTTCTCACTCGTATTGATGCTTAAATCTGTCCGAATCATGTTAGCAATTGCCACATTTTATGAAATCTGGCAAATGGATGTCAAAACTGCATTCCTTAATGGATTTATTAAAGAAGAGTTGTATATGATGCAACTAGAAGGTTTAGTCAATCCTAAAGGTGCTAACAAAGTGTGCAAAGCTCCAGCAATCCATCTATGGACTGGTGCAAGCATCTCGGAGTTGGAATATACGCTTTCATGAGTTGATCAAAGCATATAGATTTATACAGACTTGCGGTGAAGCCTATATTTACAGGAAAGTGAGTAGGAGCACTACAACCTTTCTGATAAGTATATGTGAATGACATATTGTCGATCAGAAATAATGTAGAATTTTCTGGAAAGCATAAAGGAGTGTTTGAAAGGAGTTTTTCAAAGAAAGACCTCGGTGAAGCTGCTTACACATTGAGCATCAGGATCTATAGAGATAGATCAAGACGCTTGATAAGATTTTTCAATGAGTACATACCTTGATAAGATTTTGAAGTAGTTCAAAATGGAACAAACAAAGAAGGAGTTCTTGTCTGTGTTGCAAGGTGTGAAGTTGAGTAAGACTCAAAACCCGACCATGGCAGAAAATAGAAAGAGAATGAAAAGTCATTTCCTATGCCTCAGTCATAGGTTCTATAAAGTATGCTATGCTGTGTACCAGACCTATTGTATACCTTTCTCTGAGTTTGGCAAGGGAGTACAATTTTGATATAGGAGTAGATCACTGGACAGCGTCAAGAATATCCTTAGTGAGGACTAAGGAAATGTTTCTTGATTATGGAGGTGATAAAAGAGTTCATCATAAAGAGTTACATCGGTGAAAGCTTTTACACCGATCCAGATGACTCTAAGTCTCAATCTGGATACATATTGAAAGTGGGAGCAATTATCTAGAGTAGCCCCATGCAGAGCATTGTAGACATAGAATATTTGCAAAATACATACGGCTCTGAATATGACAGACCCGTTGATAAAAATTCTCTCACGAGCACAACATGATCATACCTTAGTACTCTTTGGGTGTTAATCACATAGCGATGTGAACTAGATTATTGACTCTAGTAAACCTTTTGGGTGTTGGTCACATGACGATGTGAACTATGGGTGTTAATCACATACGGATGTAAATATTGGTGTTAAATCACATGATGATGTGGACTAGATTATTGACTCTAGTGCAAGTGAAGGAAATATGCCCTAGAGGCAATAATAAAGTTATTATTTATTTTCTTATTTCATGATAAATTTTCATTATTCATAGAATTGTATTAACCAGAAACCTAGTACATATGTGAATACATAGACAAAATAGAGTGCCACTAGTATGCATGTACTTGACTAGCTCGTTAATCAAATATGGTTATGTTTCCTAACCATAGACATGAGTTGTCATTTGATTAACGGGATCACATCAATAGAGAATGATGTGATTGACTTGACCCATTCCGTTAGCTTAGCACTTGACCGTTTAGTTTGTTGTTATTGCTTTCTTCATGACTTATACATGTTCCTATGACTATGAGATTATGCAAGTCCCGAATACCGAAGGAACACTTTGTGTGCTACCAAACTTCACAACGTAACTGGGTGATTATAAAGGTTCTCTACAGGTGTCTCCGATGGTACTTGTTGAGTTTGCATAGATCGACATTAGGATTTGTCACTCTGATTGTCAGAGAGGTATCTCTGGGCCCTCTCGGTAATGCACATCACTATAAGCCTTGGAAGCAATGTGACTAATGAGTTAGTTGCAGGATGATGCATTACGGAACGAGTAAAGAGACTTGCCGGCAACGAGATTGAACTAGGTATGGTGATACCGACGATCGAATCTCGGGCAAGTAACATACCGATGACAATGGGAACAACGTATGTTGTTATGCAGTTTGACCGATAAAGATCTTCATAGAATATGTAGGAGACAATATGAGCATACAGGTTCCGCTATTGGTTATTGACCGGAGATGTGTCCCGGTCATGTCTACATAGTTCTCAAACCCGTAGGGTCCGCACGCTTAACATTCGATGACGATTTATATTATGAGTTATGTGATTTGATGACCGAAGTTTGTTCGGAGTCCTGGATGAGTTCGGGGACATGACGAGGAGTCTCGAAATGATTGAGCCATAAAGATCGATATACTGGAAGGCTATATTCGGACATCAGAAAGGTTCCGAGTGATTCGGGTATTTTTAGGAGTACCGGAGAGTTATGGGAATTCGTATTGGGTCTTAATGGGCCATACGGAAAAGGAGAGACAAAGCCTCAAGGGTGGCCACACCCCTCCCCATGGACTGGTCCAAATTGGACTAGGGAGGGGGGGCGCCCCCTTCCTTCCTTCTCCTTCTCCCTTCCCCTTTTCCTACTCCATGTGGGAGGTGGAATCCTACTAGGACTAGGGAGTCCTAGTAGGACGGGCGCACCCTATGAGGGTCGGCCTCCTCCTCCCTCCCTCCTTTATATACAGGGGCAAGGGGGCACCCTAGAACACACAAGTTGATCATTGATCTTTAGCCGTGTGCGGTGCCCCCTCCACCATAACCCACCTCGGTCATATCGTAGCGGTGCTTAGGCGAAGCCCTGCGTCGGTAGCTTCATCAACACCGTCATCATGCCGTCGTGCTGACAGAACTCTCCCTTGAAGCTCTACTAGATCCTAAGTTCGTGGGACGTCACCAAGCTGAACGTGTGCATATCGCGGAGGTGTCGTATGTTCGGTACTAGGATCGGTCGATCATGAAGATGTATGACTACATCAACCGCGTTGTCATAACGCTTCCGCTTATGGTCTACAAGGGTACGTGGACGACACTCTCCCCTCTCGTTGCTATGCATCACCATGATCTTGCATGTGTGTAGGAATTTTTTTGAAATTACTATCAGTAGAACTGATTTATGTGATGAACTAGATTCCAATTCGGGAGATGGTACAATTACCTCATCAAGTTCTACTTTCCTCCCACTCACTTCTTTCGAGAGAAACTCCTTCTCTAGAAAGGATCCATTCTTAGCAACAGATATCTTGCCTTCGGATCTGTGATAGAAGGTGTACCAAACAGTTTCCGTTGGGTATCCTATGAAGTTGCACTTTTCCGGTTTGGGTTTGAACTTATCAGGTTGAAGGTTTTCGCGTAAGCATCACAGCCCCAAATTTTAAGAAACGACAACTTTGGTTTCTTGCCAAACCACAGTTCATAAGGCGCCGTCTCAACAGATTTTGATGGTTCCCTATTTAAAGTGAATGCAGCTGTCTCTAATGCATAACCCCAAAATGATAGTGGTAAATCAGTAAGAGACATCATAGATCGCACTATATCCAATAAAGTGCGGTTACGACGTTCAGCCACACCATTACACTGTGGTGTTCCAGGTGGCGTGAGTTGTGAAACTATTCCACATTGTTTTAAATGAAGGCCAAACTCGTAACTCAAATATTCTCCTCCACGATCAGATCGTAGAAACTTTATTTTCTTGTTATGATGATTCTCCACTTCACTCTGAAATTTGTTTGAACTTTTCAAATGTTTCAGACTTGTGTTTCATTAAGTAGATATACCCATATCTGCTCAAATCATCTATGAAGGTCAGAAAATAATGATACATGCCATGAGCCTCAACACTCATCGGACCACATACATCGGTATGTATTATTTCCAATAAGTCATTAGCTCGTTCCATTGTTCCGGAGAACGGAATTTGAGCCATCTTGCCCATCAGGCACGGTTCACAAGTATCAAATGATTCATAATCAAGTGATTCCAAAAGCCCATCAGCATGGAGTTTCTTCATACGCTTTACACCAATATGACCTAAATGGCAGTGCCACAAGTATGTTGCACTATCATTATCAATTTTGCATCTTTTGGCATCAATATTATGAATATGTGTATCACTACGATCAAGATTCAATAAACCATCAACATTGGGTGTATGGCCATAGAAGGTTTTATTCATGTAAACAGAATAACAATTATCCTCTGTCTTAAATGAATAACGGTATTACAATAAACATGATCTAATCATATTCATGCTCAACGCAAACACCAAATAACATTTATTTAGGTTCAACACTAATCCCGAAAGTACAGGGGTTGTGCGATGATGATCATATCAACCTCGGAACCACTTCCAACATACATCGTCACTTTACCCTCAACTAGTCTCTATTTATTCTGCAACAACTATTTCGAGTTACTAATCTTAGCAACTGAGCAAGTATCAAATACCCAGGGGTTACTACGAGCACTAGTAAGGTACACATCAATAACAAGTATATCAAATATACCTTTGTTCACTTTGCCATCCTTCTTATTCACCAAATATTTGGGGTAACGAGTGACTAGTTCCTTTGCAATAGAAGCACTTAGTTTCAGGCTTAGGTCTAGACTTGGGCTTCTTCCCGGGAGTAGCAACTTGCTTGCTATTCTTCTTGAAGTTCCCTTTCTTCCCTTTGCCCTTTTCTTGAAACTAGTGGTCTTGTCAATCATCAACACTTGATGTTCTTTCTTGATTTCTACCTTTATCGATTTCAGCATCACGAAGAGCTCGGGAATTTTTTTCGTCATCCCTTGCATACTATAGTTCATCACGAAGTTCCATTAACTTGGTGATGGTGGCTAGAGAACTCTGTCAATCACTATCTTATCTGGAAGATTAACTCCCACTTGATTCAAGCGATTGTAGTACCCAGACATTCTGAGCACATGCTCACTGGCTGAGCAATTCTCCTCCATATTTTAGGAAAAGTACTTGTCAGAGGTCTCATACCTCTTGACACGGGCATGAGTCTGAAATACCAATTTCAGCTCTTGGAACATATCATATTCGCCATGGCGTTCAAAACGTTTTTGAAGTTTCGGTTCTAAGCCGTAAAGCATGGTGCACTAAACTATCAAGTAGTCATCATATTGAGCTAGCCAAACGTTCATAATGTATGTGTCTGCTCCTGCAATAGGTCTGTCACCTAGGGGTGCAATGAGGATAAACCTCAGATTACGGACCCAGTCGCATCATTGCTACTATCAACTTTCAACTTAGTTTTCTCTAGGAACATATAAAAACATAGGGAGGCTACAACGCGAGCTATTGATCTACAACATAATTTGCAAAATACTATCAGGACTAAGTTCATGATAAATTAAAGTTCAATTAAACATATTACTTAAGAACTCCCACTTAGATAGACATCCCTCTAGTCATCTAAATGATCACGTGATCCATATCAACTAAACCATGTCCGATCATCACATGAGATGGAGTAGTTTTCAATGGTGAACATCTCTATGTTGATCATATCTATTATGTGATTCACGCTCGACCTTTCGGTCGCCAGTGTTCCGAGGCCATATCTACATATCCTAGGCTCGTCAAGTTTAACCCGAGTATTCTGCGTGTGCAAAACTGGCTTGCATCCGTTGTATGTGAACGTAGAGCTTATCACACCCGATCATCACGTGTTGTCTCGACACGAAGAACTATCGCAACGGTGCATACTCAGGGAGAAAACTTATACCTTGGAATTTTAGTAAGGGATCATCTTATAATGCTACCGCCGTACTAAGCAAAATAAGATGCATAAAAGATAAACATCACATGCAATCAAAATATGTGACATGATATGGCCATCATCATCTTGTGCTCATGATATCCATCACCGAAGCATCATCATGATCTCCATCGTCACCGGCGCGACACCTTGATCTCCATCGTAGCATCGTTCTCGTCTCGCCAACTATTGTTACTACGACTATCGCTACCGCTTAGTGATAAAGTAAAACAATTACATGGCGTTTGCATTGCATACAATAAAGCGACGATCATATGGCTCCCGCCAGTTGCCGATAACTTTGTTACAAAACATCATCATCTCATACAACAAATTATATCACATCATGCCTTGACCATATCATATCACAACAAGCCCTGCAAAAACAAGTTAGACGTCCTCTACTTTGTTGTTGCAAGTTTTACGTGTGAAAGAACATGCGGTGCCCCCATGTTTGGTTTTGGTAATTGATGACAATCTCTATGGACTAATGGTTGCCTTGAGTTATATTTGAAGGGTTTGTCCATAGGCTTTTCTTGGAGTCCATTTGTTGGTTTCAAGGAGAGTTTGTGATGACCAAGGTGCTATTAAGGAATTATCCAAAGATTGGTCATGTGAGTGTTGAGCTTATTGCAAGCATGTCTTGAAGAAGAAGATTGTGTGATCATTCATGTCCATCTTCAAGACATCATCCAAATGAAGAGAGTTGGAAAGATTCAACACACAAAGCGCACAAGATGTACTGAGGGATCAAGTGATCCCATGGTATGGTAAGCATTGTCCATTACGCTTTGTGTGCTAACCCATGGTCTTCGTGGGAGCTCTTTGTGGGGTTAGGTTGCGGTGTGCAAGTTCAAGTGATGCATCACGAAGAGATCAAGTGCTTGAAGCTTGCCGTCCATTGTGGTGACAATGGACTTGTGAAGATGAACGGAAGAGTGTCTCACCCATAGTGGAGTATGGGGGAGCAATCAACTAGTCTTCATCGAACCAACGCAATCAAGAAAGGTGGTCCATCTTGAGGAGGAGTAGATCGTCATCATCTAGCTCAAGTGGACTTTGTGCAAGGCAAAGGTTTGCCCTTGATAGGTCTTCTATTTTACCGGTCTCATGGTAGTTGTGGGACACCGGGTTATAGGATCGATTGTCGTACTATCAAGGGGGGCTCTCGATGAGTTGCTTGATCGTATCATTCGTAGAGAGCTCAAACCATTGCATCCTTGCATCATCTTTATTGGTTCTTGCTTGGTTCTTCTCCTTGTGAGTTTTGGAGCTTTTGGTCATTTTTATGACAAGCTCGAGCTCATCGAAAACGGAGTTTGCATGCATCTTCTATGATGTTTTTGATGTTGGAGGTTCTGCCGGTTCTTCTCTATTGGAGGTTCCTCTCCTTTCTTGTTAGGCATACCTCCCCTGCCTCTTCTTACTATAACCAGCTTGTCTTGTATCTAACAAGCTTGAGTTTGCTCAATTCGGAGCTCATTTGTAGAAGTTATGGCAGTTCTGGTTTTATTGTTTCCCTCTGTTGTCTTCTCTGCAAAATGAAGGACTCCTAGTGTTGCTGATCTGGGGCATGCGGTAGTACTGCTCTCCGGAGCGGTAGTACCGCAGGCCCTTGCGGTAGTACCGCTCTGTGGGAGCGGTAGTACCGTGGCCTCAGGCCAGGCACAGCTGCTCGAGCGGTAGTAGGGGCGGATGTAATATTTTACATCCGCGCCCTACGCGGTAGTACCGCGCCGAGTGTGCGGTAGTACCGTGGGCTCTGGCCAGGCTTAGCAGCATGAGCGGAAGTAGGGGCGGATGTAATTTTTTACATCCGTGCCCTACGCGGTAGTACCGCTCTTCGTGTGCGGTAGTACCGTGCCAGAGTTTTGCGCAGGTCCTCCCTCAGCGGAAGTAGGTACGGAAGTAATTTTCTACGTCTGTGCTTTCTCTGCGCCTAGTGTTGCCTGCCTTACGGTAGTACCGTAGGGGCGCGCGGTAGTACCGCTCCGGCGGTTCTACCGCTCGTTGCCCTGTGCAACAAGCCTTCATCTGGCCAGAGCTGCACACGCGGTAGTACCGCAACCTGCAGCAGTAGTACCGCAGCCAACTGCGGTAGTACCGCAGCTCCCTGCGGTAGTACCGTGTCGTGCGGGCTGAGTGAGGGGATAACGGTTGGATTTTCTCCCCACCTATAAAAGGGGGTCTTCTTCCCCTTTGAGATGTATCCTTTGAGCTCGTGTTCTTTCCCCATTGTTGACCTTCTTCGAGCTTGCTAACTCTCAATCCCTCCATGGATTCTTGCTAGTTCTTGAGGGAAAAGAGAGAGGAGATCTAGATCCACGTTTCCACCAATCACTTTCTCCTCTAAGTGAGGGGAACCCCTTGGATCTAGATCTTGGAGTTCTTGGTGTTCTCCTTCTTGTTCTTCCTCTCATTTTCCTCCCTAGCATTAGTTGCTTCGGTGGGATTTGAGAGAGAAGGACTTGGGCACTCCGTGTGCCCTTGCCATTGCATTTGGTGCATCGGTTTGAGTTCTCCACGGTGATACGTGGAAGTTACAAGTTGAGAAGCTTATTACTCTTGGGTGCTTGGTGCCCTTGAGCTTGTTCCTCTTGGGTGCTTGGGCGCCCTAGATGGTTGGTGGTGTTCGGAGCTCAATCATTATGGTGTAAAGCTCCGGGCAAGCGTCGGGGTCTCCAATTAGGTTGTGGAGATCGCCCCGAGCAATTTGACGGGTACCGGTGACCGCCCCCAAGGGTTGCCAAAGTGTACGGGTTCGGTGACCGCCCCCAAGGGTCGCCATTTGTACGGGTTCGGTGACCGCCCTCAAGGGTCCCTTAGTGGAATCACAGCATCTTGCATTGTGCGAGGGTGTGAGGAGATTATGGTGGCCCTAGTGGCTTCTTGGGGAGCATTGTGCCTCCACACCGCTCCAAACGGAGATTAGCATCCGCAAGGGTGTGAACTTCGGGATACATCATCGTCTCCGCGTGCCTCGGTTATCTCTTACCCGAGCCCCCTTACTTATGCACTTTACTTTGTGATAGCCATATTGTTCTTTGTCATATATCTTGCTATCACATAGTTGCTTATCTTGCTTAGCATAAGTTGTTGGTGCACATAGGTGAGCCTAGTTGTTGTAGGTTTTGTGCTTGACAAATTAACCGCTAGGTTTATTCCGCATTTGTTCAAGCCTAAACCGTAATTATTTTAAAGCGCCTATTTACCCCCCCCCCCTCTAGGCGACATCCTCGATCTTTCAACGTGGCTGCTACGGGCTTCTAGCAAGAACCGTTATTGCATACGCATCGAGACCACAATGATTTTTTGTCAAGTGTGCTGTTTTAACCTTCAACAAGTACCGGCCGTAGTCAAATTAACTTGATTCAACTAAAGTTGGAGAAACAGACACCCGCCAGCCACCTATGTGCAAAAGCACGTCGGTAGAACCAGTCTCATGAACGCAGTCATGTAATGTCGTCCGGGCCGCTTCATCCAACAATACCGCCGAATCAAAGTAAGAGGTTGGTGGTAAGCAGTATGACTATTATCGCCCACAACTCTTTGTGTTCTACTCGTGCATATAACATCTACGCATAGAACTGGCTCGGATGCCACTGTTGGGGAACGCGGTAATTTCAAAAAAAATCCTACGATCATGCAAGATCTATCTATGTGATGCATAGCAACGAGAGGGGAGAGTGTGTCCACGTACCCTCGTAGACCGAAAGCAGAAGCGTTAGTTAACACGGGTGATGTAGTTGAACGTCTTTGCAATCCAACCGATCCAAGTACCGAACGTACGACACCTCCACGTTCAGCACACGTTCAGCTCGATGACTTCCCTCGTACTCTTGATCCAGTTGAGGTCAAGGGAGAGTTTCATCAGCACGACAGCGTGGCGACGGTGATGATGAAGTTACCAGCGCAGGGCTTCGCCTAAGCACTACGAGACTGAGGTGTGTAACTGTGGAGGGGGGCACCGCACACGGCTAAAAGATCAACTTGTGTGTTCTAGGGTGCCCCCCTGCCCCCATATATAAAGGGGCAAGGGGGAGGTCAGCCGGTCCTCCTAGGGCGCGCCCCACGAGGGGAGTCCTACTATGACTACTAGTCCTAGTAGGATTCCACCAAGAGGGAGAGAGGGGGAAGGAAGGAGAAGGGGAGGGAGAACGAAAGGGGGGCACCGCCCCCCTTCCCTAGTCCAATTCGGACCCAAGGGGGAGGGGGGGCGCGGCCTGCCCTGGCCGCCCCTCTCTCTCTCTCCACTAAGGCCCATGTGGCCCATTAGTTCCCCCGAGGGGTCCGATAACCCTCCGGCACTCCAGTTTTATCCGAAACTTCTCGGAACATTTCTGGTGTCCGAATATAGTCGTTTAATATATCGATCTTTACATCTCTACCATTTCGAGACTCCTCGTCATGTCCGTGATCTCATCCGGGACTCTGAACAAACTTTGGTCATCAAAACACATAACTCATAATATAAATCGTCATCGAACGTTAAGCGTGCGGACCCTACGGGTTCGAGAACTATGTAGCCATGATCGAGACACATCTCCGATAAAAAACCAATAGCGGAACCTGGATGCTCATATTGGCTCCTACATATTCTACGAAGATCTTTATCGGTCAAATCGCATAACAACATATGTTGTTCCCTTTGTCATCGGTATGTTACTTGCCCGAGATTCGATCGTCGGTATCATCATACCTAGTTCAATCTCGTTACTGGCAAGTCTCTTTACTCGTTCCATAATGCTTCATCCCGTAACTAACTCATTAGTCACATTGCTTGCAAGTCTTTATAGTGATGAGCATTACCGAGAGGGCCCAGAGACACCTCTCCGAAACACGGAGTGACAAATCCTAATCTCGATTATGACAACCCAACAAACACCTTCGGAGACACCTGTAGAGCATCTTTATAATCACCCAATTACGTTGTGATGTTTGATAGCACACAAGGTGTTTCTCCGGTATTCGGGAGTTACATAATCTCAGTCTGAGGAACATGTATAAGTCATGAAGAAAGTAGTAGCAATGAAACTGTAACGATCATAATGCTAAGCTAACGGATGGGTCATGTTCATCACATCATTCTCCTAATGATGTGATCCCATTCATCGAATGACAACGCATGTCTATGGTTAGGAAACATAACCATCTTTGATTAACGAGCTAGTCAAGTAGTGGCATACTAGGGACAATATGTTTTGTCTATGTATTAACACATGTACTAATTTTCCGATTAATACAATTTTAGCATGAATAATAAACATTTATCATGAAGTAAGGAAATAAATAATAACTTTATTATTGCCTCTAGGGCATATTTCCTTCAAATCATCTCCCGTAACTTCTATAGTTATTGACATATAATAGAAATCAAAGTGTTTATCTTTTGATTTCATGACTAATATGGCTCTTTTGATGCTAGATCTAGTCAGGTAGGGACTGGTATCATATTACGTGATCATATGGACAGTACTCTCTTTTTTTTCTTCAGGAAGAAATGTACTACAATGTTTGTCTGCAGTTGCTTGCATGGAAGGGATCATTGTCTAGTCCGACAATTTGGACCAAGTTAATTTGGTGAATCAAGATGGTATAGACCGATCAATGTAGTTCTTTGATTGTTGAGATCTTATTTGATTGGGAGATTTTTGCTTACTTATCTATTAGTTGTACCCAAAACATTGTTAGTGATCATATGACTAAGTTAGCTCGTGTCAAGGCCCTTTTTACAATGGTCTAGCTCCTTTTTACACCAGGAAGCGTTTGTCTCACTGTACGAGGTGGGTTGTAATTAGAACTCTGAGTAATACCATCACATTTTCTTCGCAATAAAAGGAATTTCATGTACAGTTAAAGTAGCAATTTGTTAATAATTTTGTATTCATAAAATTTAGCGTTTTAAGAAGACGTATGGAAATTTATTTTTTAGGCTTGCAGATTAATTGGTTACATAAGCAACAGTGTCATTGCATGGAACATATATCCTTTGTAATAACAAATTTGATTCCCTCCCCAACTTTTCTGTTAGACTTTCCACACGAATGTGTTTTTTTGAAACGGAGGCAAAATATTTGACTCATCGATTAATTAAGAAGAAAAGAATGGCCCAGTTAATTTTCAAAAAACCGGGGGAAAAGCGATACAAACGACTCGAAATAGGCTACTCAGGAAGCACGAAACACCGTGACCATATAGACAACCCATCACATGCTCCTAACACACAACAATCGTACCTCACCACACTTGCACAACTCAACAGAACCCTGACAAGAACACCAACAACGATGACTCGAACAATCAAAGCCACATCGACAACACAAGAACTCAGCACCATCCATTAAGAAACCGCAGACGCCTTCCCATTAGCGCACACACCGGCCACATCAATATCCTTAACCACATGCACCTCAGAGCCGAAGGACTCAGAAGACGCCTCTGGATGCTCACATGACAGACATGAATCATCTCCCTCACACGAGGTCACTAGTGAGTCCACCTTCATGTGCTTCACTGACAAAAGCGAAGCAGAGCTCAGACATAGCTCCCTAATCTCGGGCATGGCTTGCAGCACTGGAGCCACGAGCATGGCAATGGACTCGTCTTGAGTGGTACTACATAACACAGGGGGCGAGGCAGACGTCGACGACGAAATGTCCCCAACACGGGGGAGAAACAACCATATAACTTTGCCTCTGTGTCCTCCTCGGAGCAAACACCAACTGCAATAGGAGGATGTGATGTCATAGCAGTCTGCAACATAGCCGGCACAAGGAAGAGTCTACTCAGAGCAACCTCCGCCCGCTCCAAAAAGCTCCCAGCCCGCACCAGGCAGCCTTGCAACAGCACAATCTGATCAGCTAGAGCGGACTGCAGCACCAATTCAAGTGAGGTTGTCGAGTCCACCGTTGTAGATACAACAGACGCCCAGGACCCACGGTGAAGCGCCTTAGAGGGGGGGTGCGAATTTCACTGGACCCTTGCGTAAAGCTGATGTAGGACCATGCATGGTGTTGACGCTGGCCACGGGCGGCGTGGCAAGGCATGCCAGCGAGCTTAGAGGGCGCCAGGGATTGCGACATCCGTGCGCACGATGACCATTCTCCAAACAACGTGAGCACCGCAACGGATCTCTGCAATGAGCTGCATGATGCCCATGAGCAAAGCATCTGTAGCATCTACCGTGAAGCCAAGCAGGAATGGGACGAGGATCCATTGTCGTGGATGGCGGCGACAATGTCAGCCGTTGCGGGCTGCGCCGCGGCAGCACCTCCTGCCAACCCCCACCCGTGTCCACCTCATGATCCACACACATCTCGCTGGAGTCGACGGCCTTGGCTGCAGTCGGCCGCGTCTGAGGGGCCAGCTCCTCTTCGTCTTCGTCTTCATCGTCATTGTCAGCGGCAGGGGCCCACAAAACAGATCTTCGCGCAGTGATGAGCAAATCCCCCATGCCGACGACGATGTCCTCTGCGTTAGCTGATGGAGACAGGGAGGGCAGCTGTACTCTTCAATTGAATTGCAATACTCTTTTGAAAACTAAACATGATTTATTTGTATCACATACATAAGCACAAACGGTCTGCATTTATAATTGCTTGATATCTTTCGACGATAGCAGAAATATTGAAACATATGCGAAGAAAGACTAATTCAAAACCTAGAGAAGTACACAAGTGTAGAATCTACAAGAAGAGATTATTTTCACTACAACCAATAGTCTGGACCATACTGACTGCTAGAGATAACTGTATTATACACATGTGCATGCGATTTTACAGGCTTCAAGTGAACACATGCCCATAGGCATTGAAGTTTTCTGTTATGTTTTTCTAAAGCTTCAGGTACAAACATCTGTTCCAATAACTGCACTATTGCCCGAGACATTTGCAAAGTGCCACCGTGATTTCACAGCTGGCATCGCAGCATGCATGACGACTCATACGTTGTTGTGTTGGAACACAACAGGTCGTGCGTGCATGCGCTCCTAAATTTCCGAACATTAAATACTTCATCAAGTAATTCATTTTTGCCCAAGCGTTCTCATATATTTTGGAGGATTTCAATTTTAGATCAGTGTCCTATACACCACAGTATAGTACTAAGGTGTTTTCACGTATCATCTATTAAGTGCTCTTTTACCTGATGTGCATAATGAATAGGAGTGAGTTTATTAGATTCATAATGGTTTACATGTTCTCAAGTAAATCTGTCTGCTTCCATGTAAAATTGATAAAACGGGAAGGATGGAAGAAAGCACATTGTCATGATAAATACACTCCCATTTTCAGTTGCCATTGCGAAAGGAAATCTTCTAAGTTGAGCAGAAAGGTAGTCAAAGCGAAGTTGGTATGTGTGATTAGTCTAGCTTGGTAAGGCACATAAATCTATGGACTAAAGAACATTGATTCATCGGATAAGCATTCCATTATTTAATACATGTGTTGGCATCATGTATATATCCTTGTAAATGGTAAAACTATTTCCCATGGTAGATCACCAGGACGAAGATAATATATTGTACTCCCTCCGTTCCTAAATATAAGTCTTTATAGAAATTTCATTGTGAACTATATACGAAGCAAAATGAGTGAATCTACATTCTAAAATACATCTATATACATCAGTATGTGGTTCATAGTAAAATCTCTACAAAGACTTATATTTAGAAATGGAGGGAGTACCTATATTTGTAATAAAATAGTGATTTATGCCCTGTTCGGGCTTTTTCGGGCTTTCAGGCTGAGCTTTGCAAAGAAAAGCTGAGCCCGGGTCTGGCCCGGATGTTGGGCTGTCCGGGTCCGGGCTGGACAGGATTTTGCCACCGTCAAGATGAATTGAAGGGCCTCTTGCCAGGAGTGCATGCACGTGTCGTCCGAATCTCGATGCCGAAAGCCTATAGCTCTACTCCTAGTAGTAATAACACACATGCCCTCTCTAGCAGCTGGCAAAGGTAGTCAAAAACCAGGTCTCAACTAAGGTTAGTTTTTCAAAATGAGAGCCATAAGTTAGCAAGCCTAAAAGAATCTTGCCACACTTTTTGTGTGTATGTGATGTGGGACCATAGTGTGGCTTGCCTAAAATGTGGCTTGAAGCAAACGCACACCTAAATTGATCAAACTTGCCTAACCTTAAATGTGGCAAGCTTTGATAAACTTAGTCTCAAACCAAACAGACCCTTCGTCTGTCTGATCGATGGACGCGACGGGGTGATATGCAGCGTGAACGGTGCCGCACGCAATGTAGCAGGCAGCAGACGGGTATGGGTAGTAGCCCGCAGCTTGCTAGCGCTCCAAACGACGAAGGCAGTTTGGTCCATGTACGCCACCCCTGACCCGCTGCCTGCGTACACGTACGTGTAGTCATGCAGTGCTTCAGGTCAGCTCAAGTCAAATCACTCGTCTCAGTGTCTTCAGAAAGCCAGCGGTTGGGGCCAAGCATGATGGATCCCCCACACCACTCAGATGAAATATACTCCTGATTCAACAATTTTAGAGAGTTTAATTTTAGCCCTGACATCATTTGTGAAGAGATACTAATAAAACATTTAAGATACACATGACTGTCATACGTACTTGTATACTTTCGTACAAAAAGAATACTCATACACGGGCTGTGAAAATACAAGCTAGCCAATTGGGAACCGGATTACTGAATGTCTCGTCAACCAATTGGTAATTGTTAGCACAACTACTAGCTCGATCTGTATGCGACTTCTGGGTTCCTGGTAACTGGTAAGCCTTGCAAATTAACCTGGTTTTCCCGACGCACGTAAGGCAAGCTAGCATACCCCAACAGAAAGATCACACCCTTTCCCCTAAGAATGAAAATATGACGAGAATACTAGTAGAATATCAAACTGCTTCGACACGGAGAACAAACACTACTACTCTAGTAGAAAGGAGACGCCATGTACCATTGCCTCCCACCGTAACAGTCCTGCTAACTGCTAATTTCATTCAGAAATGGACCGTGGTCATCTTGCCAGGACTGCCAGCACCCGACCTTGCTATACGTACGATGAAATCCCCATCCAATACTTACGATTAGAGACAAATCGTTGATGATTCAGTTTTGTGGGCCATAGCATTAGCAGAATAGCAGTGTCGTACCGGTGTCAGTTCTGCCTTCGTCCTGGCTGGCTATGGGCAGCGTGCACGCGTTTGGCCTGCGGATCTGCGGCGACGCCGAAAGCCTACTACGGACAAACCATATACGCCATCTGTGGGACTTGATGGTGATGAGTACGGGTAACGGGTGATCGGACGCGACAATAGAGCACGGCACGGTAGGTATTGGAGCGCCTAGGCGGGCAACGGGCCAGCTGCTACGTACTCCTACGTCATTTTGGTCGCCACGTCTGATCATACGCCATCTGTGCCCGGTAGCTCGCACACTCGCGCTGCTTCCGGTCACTTCGAGTAAAATCAGTCATTTCCAAGTGGTATCGCATGCATCCACTGCTACTATCTTCCAATCTCTTGATGGCATGTGTAGATGCTTGTGCGATGGAAGGGCGGCCCCGGAATAGCATATGGCACCAGCCATCACATGACCCTGTGTTTGTAAATTTTAAAAATCAAAACTTATCCTTCTAAAAGTACTGAAAAATCGCTAATTTTCACAAGGCATGTGTCTACAATGATTAGAGTTTTGAAAAGCAAACTGAAAATATAAAACAAAAACATAAATCTAAATATGAATACTGTGATTCTTTGAAAAATATAAGTACACAATAATATGATTTTTGATCTGGATTTTTGAAGGATAATACACATGTCTTACGAATATTCACCAAATTTTGCACACATTTTTTTAATGTATAAATTATATGTAGTTGGATTGTTACGAGGACAGTAGTATCCCAGCCCATCAGTATTTGTTCTATCTTGTTTTATATTTCAAGATTGTAATGTATTCTTATATATATGCCCAAAAGGCTCAAGTAATGCAACATCAATTCCAACAGTCGCTCTATTCCTCTACATGGTACTAGCCTAACCACGATTCAAAACTCTAGTTGCCACCGGCGCTTCCGCACCGCGCCGTCACTGGGGCGGTCGATCTCCATGATCGCCACCAGGGGCTCCCGTACATAGGGTTCGTCCGTCGGTCGTGTTGATTGGTTGTCCTAGGGTGTATTTTTTTTTCCCGATCCTTGATTCGGTTTTTTTCTCTCACGCTGATCGTCTTGACCGACGCTAATTTTCTGGTTTCCCGATCTAAGATCGGTTTGCATCGTACGCCGCCGACCGTCGACTCTCACGCGCCTCTACTCCGATTTCGTATATTTAAAAAAAATTCAGTGTATATTGCAAAATTATTCAATGTATATTTAAAAAATGTTCATCATGTACAAAAAATTCAAAATTTGTTGTATATAAAAATTCAAAATTTGAATAATTTTTTATGTTTTCAGAAATTTTTTGTTGTATATAAAAATTCTAAGTACACACTGAAAAAATTGTTAATACTTGATAAAATTTTCATAAATATATTTATTATTTTTAATTGGATTTTATATATTAAAATCCTAAAAAGGCCAAAAAGTTGCAGAAAAAGCAAATAAAATAACACTTCAAATATGTCGATGCACAGGACGAATCGAAGAGATGACCAGCACGGGGTGCACACCTGGATGAATCCGACCCTAGCCACCGATAGCAGCTTTCGAGCACGCACCCTTACCTCTTCAGCATTCGAGGCCCATTTCACAGGACCCTGCACGAAGCATTTTTTTTTTGGAGCTCTTGATTTAGACGACGTGTATATTTGCATGTTTTCTACCCCTAAAAAAATTTGCATGCCTTTTTTAAGGTAAAACATGTATATTTGCATGTTCGTTCTGCTGGACGCCTGTTTTGGGGTCTCGTCGTGGAAAATGGCTATACACGTCGTTTAGACGAGCCGTTGGAGGTGCTCTTAGCCTCGGCCATCCTGGGCTTTAGGGTGCTTCGGGCCAGCTCAACTCAAGTAACCAGTTTCCCTCTTTGCCTACTGTTCTCGGTTTGATATTTGGTACTTGTGCGTGCTGATGCTTTTGGCGTGTGTTGAAAATTTTCAAATGGCAATAAAACATTTTCACACACAACGTATATTTTTTCATATATCAGGAACATTTTTATATACATGTTATCACTATTTAAATACAGAATTAATTTCTAAAATTATATGCTTTTAATGTCTAACTTTACATAATGCATGTTAAAAAAATGTATACGTGATCAATATTTTTATATACATGTTTAACATTTTATAAATACATGATAATTTTTTCTCATATAAACAAAAGAAACATAAAGAAAACGCACAAGAAAACCACTGCAAAAAAGGATGGAAAAAAGTGAAAACCGAGAAAAAAAGAAAATGAAAAAACCTGATGAAAAATGAGAAAGATACCAAAAGGAAATCGAAGAAAAAGAAGAAAAGAAAAAATTGTGAAAACCAAGAAACAAAAACAAATCAAAGAAAACTCAATGAAAACCGATAAAGAAATGAAGAAAACCGGAACCAGAGAAGGAATAAAGAATCCAAAAGAGAAACAAAAGACACAAAAAGTGCGTTCAAACCAGCGGAGCGATCGCTCGTGAGCGAAAAGAAGCTCAGTTGCTAACTTGCTATCAGAGAGAAGAAGTCCTTCAGGTGGGAGAAGCTAAGGTGGGAAAGGTTGTAGGGTTTGCTCTGGGCGATGAGCGGGACTAACGCGAGCAGCGGTGGACACGGCCGCAAGCCAACACACGTCCACGGCGGTGCACTTCATCTGATGGTCGCCACTTCGCAGGCGGCAGCAGCAGCTACGACACAAAGGTATGTTGCTCTTTCTATTCTCTTTTAGATCCATTTTTGCACATGAGCCACAATAAAATTTAGGATCTGCACATTGGATCGGTGTGAACTACTGAGCATACGTAGTGTCTCTCATGCATCAGCGCAAAAATCACGGTTTTTTGTTGTCAATTCTTGCAGCACGAGGCTTTTCTTTTGGTGGTCTAGGTGATTATCACTATCTGTTAGCCTGTTCTTCTTGGTGGTCCCATTTGTGTGCTTATTCATGATAAGCCCCTCTGGAAATAAATTTTAAAATGAACATTTATTTAACGTACTTCCCCTTGCCATGCGAAGCCCGGCGAAAATTGTCTCCTGTGGATTCGCTATGAAAAGTTTAGCACTAAAAGATATTAGAAACATTTTTGGTTTAGCGTTAGAAGTTCATATCTTTAGCGAGAAGGTTCTCGAAAACTATAGCGATGCCATAGTGGGCTATTTAAAACTTTGAATCTAATGGATATTGATTTGAACCATTACTCACCTTTTACTTTTGAAATTTATGGTCAAACTGGATTTTCAATAAAATGTGTAACGGTGATACCTGAGCGCCTAACCATTTATATCCACATGCCCCCATCGTCATCATACGTGGGAAAGTATCCAGTGCTTCCAGCCTTGGGGTACTCCTAGTGCTTCAATGTTCAAAAATCATTTATTTAATGTTTCAAAAAATTCTGATTTTTTTTGTGAATGTTCACAATGAATGCGACTACAAGTCCTAAAAGTTTCAGGTCCAAACTCGAAACACACATTGAGAAACAAAAACGTGAAATCTAACATGAATAATGTACAAAAGAGACAAAAACAACATTGACACTATTCAGATCTGGATTTCTCTTTTATGTTTCTCAATGTGCAATTTCGATTTTGGACCTGAAATTTTTAGGGGATATAGTGACATTCCTTGTGAACATTCTCATTTTTTTCGATTTTTTTGAAACATTTAAAAATATTTTTTAACAATGGAGCACTAGGAGTAGCACTGGATACTTTCCCGTCATCACATCACCTCCTTGTAGCGGCATAACACAATGGAGAAACGTAGGCACACCAAATAGTTGATGTTATGTCGTCGTCGGCCAGGGAGGATGACTCGAAGGCGACGGTGGCACCCTTGTTCGTCACACTCAAGGTGGTTATGTCTCCTGTTACATGCGGGGTGTTGCTCTTGTTATTTCATTTTGGGGAACAAAGGGGGATTTTTATTCCATAAACATAGGGTTATAATCAGCTGGCAAGAGCTCCTCTATACAACAGCGGAGCTATCTGAGCCAAACAGCGGTACAAGAGTCAATATAAGCGTAATTAGGTAGATAATCTGCTACTCCCTCCGCCCAGATTTTATTAGACCTAAAAACATTTTTTCTTGAACCAAGACACATAGTAATTTGCTCATATTAATTCTTTTATTTCACTTCCAATGCACTCTTTCACATGCATGTAGCCAATAAAAAAGCATGCATGCAGTATATTAATTCTCTGGCCATGGCATCAACAACAATGGCTTTCAATACAACCAATGAAGTGGTTGCATGCATGCACCTTTCCAAAGCGAGACCTTATAAAAAGGGACATGCTTGTGATGTTGTGAGGCCTAATAAACCCGGACGGAGGGAGTACCTTAGGGGGTGTTTGTTTCCAGGGACTTTTTGATGTAGGGACTAGAAAAAGTCCCTAGCAAACCAAACAGGGTGGGACTTTTTGCTAAAAGTCCTTAGAAGCACCTCCTTGAGAGTCTTTTTTAAAAAGTCCCAGGGACTAGAAAAAGTCCTAAGACTAGAGAAACAAACACCACCTTATTCCATTCAAACTTCCTCTCCTCTATAAGCAAATGGTCATAATTCATCTAATATGCAAGAACTATGCAGGCTAATAGTTATTTTAACCTAAATAATAAGTGCCATACATGTTGGACGAAGCAATTTGGTCCTGAATTTTTTACAAATAAAATTGCCATCCAAAAAGAAAAAACAAACAAAAAAGAAACTTGATATCCGAGAAGAAAGTTGTTATCCTCGCGTCACTAAACTTGCCATAAAAAACGGTCGAGGTGCTAACACGTATAGCACTTATCATAGGGAGTACCTGTAACTCATCTAGATGAGATATAATTTAGTCTCATTCACTTTAAAAACAAGAATAGATACAACCCACGTCAGTACACACATCTTATAGCATCACATCCAATGGTCATAAAAGGTGAATGAGACCAAATTATATCTCATCCAGATGAGCTCTAGCAAAACTGCTTACCATATCCTATTTTAATCATGATACATTTTCAAGATTAATTACCAAATTGCTTAACTTTTAGGGTGATACGATGACCGTATGATGCGCGACGATGTGGGAGTGGCACATGTCAGCCATAGCTCATCATGATGCAACATGAGCACACTGAGATCACGGACGATCGTACAAGGTGTGTAGCGCTGGAAAAACAACAGACGGAACATTCATTGCATATACTCCGCCTCCACATCCATTTGATCGGGGCCATCCAGCGGTTCGGCCCCTTCCTCACAATTGCAACAAAGTGAGTGTTGTCGAACCCTTTGCAACAGTCCTCTTGTTGCAGAAAAATTTGCAACAAAGGTTCTGTTGCAGAGCTTTTTTTCGTCTGAACTCTTTTGAAACATGAGTGTCTTTGTGGAAGGACTTGTGCAACACAAATGATGTTGCAAAATTTTTTTGTCTCAACTTTTTTGCCACACATGACTGTTGTTGCGGAAGGACTTCTACAACACAGGTGATGTTGCAGATTTTTTTTTTATCTTAACATTTTTTGCAACAATGTTGTTGCGGAAGGACTTCTGCAACACATATAATGTTACAGAAAAACTGTAAGTGACAGCATGCGTCCAGTGGTGGAGGTCCAGACCGGTTGTGCGTCGACTGATCGTACTCGTATGTGACAGCGGCTGCGCACTGGCTGACTCTAATCTTTCCCCTTTGTGAAAACTGGGTTTGCTAACAAAAATCAGTTTTTTTTAGAATCATGCTAAAATAATCAGTTAGTAAATTGTTTCCCATTAACCTGTTGCTAATATTCGGTAACCAAATCTTCCGCCCAAAAAATTATGAAAATCGGAATCCGAACAGCCACGAAAGGATGCGCCTGACCAAGTGACCATTTATAATCGCACGCCCTAGCCCTCGTCGCATCACCTCCCCGTGGCGGCGTAACGACAAAGAAGAACTCCGAAGCCATGTCGTCGTCGGCGAGGGACGAGGAGGAGGAGGACTCGAAGCCGGCGGTGGCGCCCCTGTTCGTGACGCTCAAGGTGGTGGACCAGAAGCAGAACCTGGTACGCCACACCATCAGGACGACCGACAAGCTCCAGGCCGTCCTGGACATGTACTACAGCAAGGTCCCCGGCGTCGAGTACGGCACCGGCACCTTCCACTTCGACGCCGTCCGCGTGGTCGGCTGGCGCACGCCGGCGGAGCTCGAGATGGAGGACGGCGACGTGATCGACTTCTTTGAGCGGCAGGAAGGCGGCGGTTTGGCTTTGGCCGCGTGATGGGTGTCCTCCCGGTGGTGTACGTCGGCCGTCGTTGCCGATTTCCGATGGATATGTGTCCAATCCTGTTATGCATCCAAGTCGAACTTGTTAAGAAATTATTCCCCCTATCTTCTGCTTCTTCCGTTTCTTCCTCGTGGCAGTGAATAAAAGGGCGGCGGCGTTTGTTCTTGGGGTCGGGAGATCAAGGATGCAGTCCGTGGCTAGCTCTTGGTTCCAGATCTGGGGTTCTATCCAGATCTTGGTTCCCGTTTCCTTGTTTTAGGTTCAACAAAATTGCCTGCTCATCTCTCCTCGAGTTGCCGGTGTTGCTTAATGCTTCTTCAGATTCCTGGAGCTCTCTTCTTCCTCCTCTTGGTGGTCAGGATCGTAAGTCAGGGCAGTGCATGGTCTTCTTTTCCAATGCAGGTACCGGATCCCCTTCTCTAGCCGGCGAGAGGGCTCCATTTTCTCGCTTCACCAGGACGGCCGACGGCTGGCGACGTGGGTTCCGGTGGCGGCGGACGAGAGAAAAGGTACTTAAATTTTTTAAGCCGCAGTGTCGCGGAGGAGTCAAAATAGAAGAGTTGGGCACTGGAGTAAACTATTTCCCCCCCTCTAAGGCTTTGTTCGGTTACACCCTGCCCTAAGAGGATTGGAGGGGATTTGGGGAGGATTTGACTTGTAGAGGATTTAATCCACCTCAATCCCTGTCAAAACCTCTCCACAACCCTGTCAACCGAACATGGTCTAAGGGATCGATTAGATGCAGTTAACTCTTTATTTTGCTCCTCTAAAACCATATTGAGGATCTGTTAAGGGTGCTCTTAGATTGTACTACTAATCGACAACCAACAAATTGATTTTTAACAGTTTTGCTAAAGCATGTCTAGATGTGCTCTAAGTATTGTACATATAATTTCTACGTTATTGAGTTTACGTGAAGATTCCTGTGGATGTTTTTTGTTTTTTACTTTTATTATGTTTGACACATAGATGTGCAATACTTAGGCAGACCATACTCAAAAGCCCAAGTTTTGACGGTTCCAAAATCCTAAAATTCTCAAAAAACATTCTAGTATTTTAGTGGCTATTCAAGGGACTTTTAAGCTCATTTCAGTGAGCAATGTTAGAGTCATCGTTTGGCGGGGCGAGGGATCCCGGTGTCTTAGTGTCTTCGCTCACGTTGGTAGTTTAGGTTGGATTTTTTTACAGTCCTCGCATGTGCGGGCACTCAAGCGACGCTTCTTCGAGTTTTTCTTCCAAGCCATCTCCTTGGGACGTTGAGGTTAGGGTTTCTTGTCATGTGGTGAGATTTGATGTTTGATGCTTTAGATCAATGTATTTTTTATTATATTTGAGGTGCTTCATAATTCCGGGGAACTTTTATATTATATATGATTCTTTCCTAAAAAAAGAAAAAAAATGAAATTTTCAAGATTTTTTTAATAAAACTAGAGAAAATCATGAACTGCTCCAATAACTAGTACAGTACTCTCCCGGTAAACAAATATAAGACATTTTAGGCCACTAGAGACATCATTTGTTCGCATGGAGTCCAGAAAATAGCAACATAACCGAACATCACCACTTTCCTGCACCTCCCAGTGAAAGCAGCAAACCAATTACCATGCGAGTCATTCAAGCATGAAGGTTTACAGTCAATGTCAATAGCGCTAGAGAGGCACTTGCAACATCCCAAAACATATCTTGCGAGAGGGCATTGGAAGAACAGGGGCTCATCACAAATCTCACACAAGTCAACTTCCTCCCATCCCTACTTTTCAGGTTGTCCCTTGTCAGACTACAGTTTCAGGCTACCAACCAACAGAAAACTTAGGGGAAGCTCAAGGATCAACAGCGTATACGGAGAAATAACCCTCTTAATAATAATCAGATCATGGCTACATAGAACTTGAGAGAATTTACCTGAGTTAAGTTAGTCAAAAGCCACATCACCCTATCTGTTTCAGGCTCAACCCTGACTGCACACTTGCTTGACGTTTTGCCACATAGTGAGAGTATCATCTCTCAAAAAGCGCCTAAGGCCAAAACCTATCTATGCCCCTGGAGAAAACTTTATGAAGGGTAATATTCTGAGTAAATGTCTTGTTTACATACCGTCACCAACAATCCTTTGACAGCACTTACAAAACTAATCCTGAGCTTCAACAACACCAGCCCAGAAGTGGGGAATGCCCAGGATTTGGTTTACATTGATTATAAGTACCTCCCTTTAGATACACTTCCCTGCTTCATTTTCTAATTTCCTGCCACTCCCCTGCTTCATTTTCTAATTTCCAAATTCACTTCCACAAGAGACTAATACTTTTAATCTGCAAACCAGTGAAACCCAACCCCCTTGTTCTCTAGGTTGAAAAACGTCAGGCCATCGAACCAGGCGAAATTTTTTCACCCCGTGTTTCTCTTGCCACAACATTCTAGCTCGAAAAAAATTCAAAAGCACTAGTCACCCCTACAGGAACTCTAAGAAAAGATAGCATACAACATGGAATGTTACTTAAAATGTATAGACATTGAAGGTAAAGTGATGAGCCGGACTACAGCTGTACCGAAACAAGTGACCTCACTCTTGTGCAAATTAATACTCCCTCCGTCCGAAAATACTCGTCGTTGAAATGGATGTATCTAGACGTATTTTAGTTCTAGATACATCCATTTTTATCAATTTCTCCGACAAGTATTTTCGGACAGAGGGAGTATTAACCAGTAAAATGTAAAAATGCACAAAATAAACTTAAGATTTCTGGCACTCCCTACAAGAGTTGGTGATGGCCTAAAACAAGAAAATAGCATTGTTGGCATACTGGATGATGACTAGCCCATCATCCAGCAAATTGGTGACTAGACCCTTAATCGAGCCATGATCTTGTGCTCTCTTAATCAAGACAGCCAAGACATCAGCTCCAATGGTAAACAAAAAGTGGGCAAAAAGGGATCCCACCCCCTGCCTAAGTCCTTTCCTAGTGTTTAAATATTTTCCATGTGCCATTTAACCATAATGCACACTCAGTTCATACCTACTTGTAATGACTTATTCGTCTTAACACTGCAGAAGGTTTAGCACAAATGATTAAGGAATTTCACATGCACAGGTTCAGACGGTAATCGTAGCATACTACAGAAAACCTGTGTGCATGCTATGATACCCTGAGAAAGTTTAAAAAAAAAGGCAGCCCGGTGCATGTAGCTCCCGCTTGCGCAGGGTCGGGGAAGGGTCCGACCACTTTGGGTCTATAGTACGCAGCCTTTCCCTACATTTCTCATACCCTGAGAAAGTTTATCAAAATTAAACTTTAAAACTTGATCAAACCAGCAAAAAGAACATAAAAAGAAAGACTTGTTCAAGAATAGAGCATACAACATGGTCTGAACCTTTTTAAGGCTTGCAATCAATGTGTGCAATATGCCCAGCAAATATTAACCTTCATCATTTTCATCGATAAAGATTATAGCCTCATCTAATGGTTGCTATTGTTTTTTGAAATAACACCGAATTATTAAAAGAGATTCAGTTATGTAACAACACTCACAAGGCGATCTCCAATCTTTCACACTGCATATGTGAGGGTAGAGTAGTAATACAGCTAAAAATAATACTCCCTCCGTCTCAAAATAAGTGTCTCAACTTTGTACTAGCTCTAGTACAAATTTGTACTAAGCTCAAGACACTTATTTTGGGACGGAGGGAGTATGTATTTAACCAATACACATTAATTCATGAAAGAAACTAGCTAGTACACGACATGTTTGAGGTCTCACGATACCATAAACACTTCTATTCATAAGTATATGACTACTCTGGAATCAACAACTAGATCCACTAAAAACACTGTTGATGTAAATCTGCAGTCTTAACAAGATATACAGGAGCTCATGACACTGTGTACATCACCTAATTCACTACTTCTGGATTGCCTGGTTGAGTAGTTGTCAAGGTTTTCGAGTCGACGAGTCGTTCTGGGGTAGCGACTCTTGACGAGTCGTGCTGTGCCGATCGGCTAGTCTCAATTAGTCGAGGTGTTTGGGTCGACTTTCAGTTACGACTCATCAACTAGTCGTTCGACTCGAAAACAGGGGTAGTTGTAGCTTATTAAAAGATTGAACTATTCTGCATCCAAGTTGCAAAACTTGAGAATTGTTAATGTGGTTCATTGATCTTGTAAAATCTCTTGCTGTAGTATAGGATTCATATATCTCTCCTACCTTATCTCTGCAAAGACTTTTTGTCCTCCAAGACATGTACACAATATATACTAGCCCACGGGGCTCAGCAATTCAACAACAATTCCACCAATCTCCTCTCTAATACTCTTACACCAATCTTTTGCATTGCATATGTGAGGGTAAAGTAGTGATAAAGTTCAAGAACATTACTTATTTAACCAGTATACACACTAATTCATGAAAGAAACTAGCTACACCACACGCTAGCAGCCTCATGGTACCAAAAACACTTCGACTCTGGAATCAGTGACTAGATCCCCTGAAACACTGTTGCTGTAAAATCCGCCAAAAAAATAGCAGAGCTCACAGCACTGTGTATATCACCTAGACACCTAGTTTACTAGTTCTGATTGGCCTAGCTGACTAGTTGTAGCTATTCAAAAGAGTGAACTATTCCCCAAAAAAACTATTGAATTGTATCCAAGTCAACGAGTCATTCTGGGGTAGCGACTCTTGACGAGTCGTGCCTGGCCGATCGACTAGTCTCGACTAGTCAAGAGGTTGAGTCGACATCTGGCAGTGTGACTCGTCGACTAGTCGTCAGTCGCACGACCCAAAAACAGTGATCTATGTTGCAAAGAAACTTGAGAATTGTTCATGTGGTTCATTGATCTTGTAGAATCTCATGCATTAGAATCGACTACCTGCAACAATCTTCTAAATGTGTAAATAGGGTGATACTCCAAGGCTATTGCTTTAGCCAGAAAAGTCAAGGCATTCGAATATTTGAGAGCTCAGGAACTCACAAGGGTGGAAAGATACTTGTAACAAGATGGTCTGAGTGCCAAATTTGTCTACAGTGGCCAGAGAGAGGCCATTCGCTGTTTGGTTTGTTTATTAACTTTTTTCGACCAACTTCATAATTTCTGGTAATTCACTTGCTGAAATCAAGGATGTTTCCTCCACTGTATCAAAAGAGAAAAAGAAAACTGAAGAAGCCAAACAAATCTGAGACATGATGCATGTCTGCTGAAGAAGCGAAAGTTGCTCCTAGCGAAATGCGGTGGAGACTGGAGACAGAAGAGTGCCCAGTGGAAGGCATGAGTGAGGATGCAAAATCAGCTGAGTCTGATGCTGTCATCTGGTAAATGAACTTGGAGCACAAACGCTGAAGTGCACAATAACATTAGAACACTAATATATACTGCAGTCTTTCAGAGTGTCAGTAACTCAGTAGTAAATAGTCTTATTTCTTGCTTAAGTCTGCACTATTAAGTGTTTCAGAGCATAAAGATGTGATTCCTACACTTATCTGGATAAGATCACAAAAGACCAACCTAATTGAGCTGAAGTGCACCAGAACCTTAGAACACTAGTGATATATACTGCTGTCTTTCAGAGTGTCAGTAGTAAATGGTCTAACTTCTTGCTTAATGCCCCACTGGTAAGTTTTTCAGAGAATAAAGATGGAATTTGTACACGCAATCGGATAACATCACAAAAGACCAACCTAATTGAGCTGAGCACCCCTGTCATTCGGGTCAAGGAGCACTGTCTAATCGAGCAGGAAAACAAAATGCTAGGGTGCTAATCCCATTCCCTAATTAGCATGAGGATTGAGCTGATTTAATTACCAGCGAATCTTCCAATTGCTAAGCAGCTCCTCCTCCTTCGCCGCCGGCGCCGCCGGGGCTCCATCTGTGCAGGCCGTCGCCGCTAAGGGTGGCGCGCGCGAGCTGCCGTTGGACGCACTTCCAAGCGGGCACCCTCCTCCTCACCGCCCGGATCCTGGCCCTCCTCGCCGTCGCCTTGGCCTTGGCCACAAGTGACCGGTACCGGCGCACCCTCCACGCGAGGATCCGGCGCTTCGCCGGCCTCTGGAGCACGCCGTGCGCGTCGTCGCCGCCGCCGCCGCGCCTCCTTTTGGCGCCCGGATCCCTGCCCGAATGGCTCGAGGAGACGGCGTCGCCGCCGGAGTCGATGTCCATGTCGGCTGCGGTGCTCGGCTCGGCGCGGTCCGCGGGGGCCGTCCTCCCGCCGGCCAGCCGCTCCGCCACTCTCATTGCGCCGGCGAGGGCGAGCAGGCGCTTGGCGGAGCCGACGACGACCGCCCCCGCCGGCGCGCGGAGGAGGGCGTCCTCGGCCGCGCCCGCGCCCGCGCGGGGCAGGGCCTCGACCCTGGCGTAGAGGTTGCCGGCGCTGTCCATCAGGCACTCCTTCCCGAGCAGGCTGACCGGCAGGGCGAGGAAGGCCGCGGCGTCCTCGGCCGAATCCTGGAGGGGCGTCGGCGCGTCGGCGCCGACGAGGAGCCTCACGCCGAGCGGCGCCGTCATCTGGAGCTCGGCGGGGCGGTTCCCCCTGATCCGATCGATAGCTCGGCCAGCTTACCGAGGAAGGAAACCGTCTTTGGTTAGGCGCGAGCTGCTCTGTCTCTCCGCGTGCTAGTGCAGTGTGCTTGTTGTTAGATAATCCAAACATATTGGACGTGTTGAGTCCAGTTGGTATAGAGCAGGAAGGAGCTGTCCGGCTGAACTGTGCATACCATGTATGCACGAGTAGTACTAGTTGGTATAGGAGGTGGATTTGTTAGGAGTTTGCGTCCAAGAAAGTGTGCAAAAGTTTGGTCTCATACATGGCCAAGTACCGGTGGAGCAGCTCCCTTGATCGACGCTCAATGCACTGGTTGTCGTGGGAGGCGCTAGCACAGCCGAAGGCAAAGGGAGGGATGGGATTCCGGGATTTGGAGATGTTCAATACTGCTCTTCTTGGCAAGCACGGGTGGAGATTGATCACGAATCCCGACACTCTTTGCGCACGGGTACTAAAAGGAAAATATTATCCTTCATGCGAGTTTCTGCAAGCCACTATTCCGAAACATGCTTCTGTCACTTGGCGAGCGATAATTCATGGAAGGAGAGCTTTGAACTTCGGCCTGATCAAACGTATTGGAAATGGAACGACGGTTAATATATGGACGGACAAGTGGATTCCGAATACTATCAGGATGTCTCCCGTTGCAAGGCTTGGGAACGCCCAGATTAACACAGTTTCAGACATTATTGATGCTGATAATTGGACTTGGAAATCTGAAGTGATCAGGGAAACTTTCATACCACCCGATGCAGATGCAATTCTTAATACCCCCTTGAGAAGGGGAGGGGGTGATGATTACATGGCTTGGGCTCTAGAAAGGAACGGGATTTATACTGTAAAGTTAGCATATCGATCTCTAATGATTCAGAACGAGCAGTATGCTCTAGAAGAAGGGACCATCATGGAAACTTCAGAGACAGAAAAATAGTCATGGTCTCGGCTTTGGAAGCTGAAAGTCCTGCCCAGAGTACGCGTATTTTGGTGGCGAGTAATGCGAGGAATCCTTCCAGTGGAGAGTACACTAACGTATCGTCATATCTCAACGACTAGCAAGTGCAAAATCTGCCTTAGTGAGGAGGAGGGTATGATGCATGCCCTGTTAAACTGCAACCATGCCAGGAGGTTCTGGACTGCAGCACCGGATTTGTTGGGTGTTAAACGTCCGGATTTACACCCACATACTTGGAGAAAGGACATTTTGTGTGACCCTAGATTTTCAGAGGCTGATAAGGCAAGATTGGTATCTATTATGTGGTCCATTTGGACCTCCAGGAATAATCTTACTCATGACAGGGGTACTCTTGACCCGGTTCAGTCCATGAAGATCATTAGGGAGTCTTTGGCAGTGCTGGAATTGCCAAGGGAGCATGCCCGAACACTTCCAGGGCATGGCTAACGTCCACCTGATGATGGGTGGATAAAAATCAACACTGACGGAAGCATAGCTATGGAAGCGCGGCGAGGAGGAGTTGGAGGCATGGCTAGATCTTCCACGGCTCTGAAAGCTGCCTGGTGTAAACAGTATTCAAGTATTACATACCCTCTCGTGGATGAAGCACTTGCAGTTCACGATGGAGTTATTTTTGCAAAGCTTCGGGGCTACGAGAAAGTTGTCATTGAGACAGACTGTATGGAGATTGTTGATCTCTGGAACTCGCGTCAGGCTCATCGAGCAGTGGTGGCGCCTATCTTGTCCGAGATTGGGGAGCATGCTTGTAGTTTTTCTTCTTTCATTGTTCAACATGTGTGTAGATCAGCAAACTTTTCTGCCCACCTTTGTGCGAAGCAAGCTAGCACTTTAGAGGTTACAGATTGCTGGTTAGACGCTATTCCGAGTTTCCTTGTAACTAGCCTCCTGGCAGATGATGCTGGGGCGGTTGATGTTGAATAAAGCTGCCCAAATTTCCCCGCAAAAGAAGTTGTTTTTTTTCATCTTATAATACATCTCTCATTTATATCATAAGGAATATTATACAATCCATGCATATACTGACCTGATAAGACTGAACAAATAGCAGAACGCCGACCTTTGCTCCAAGGAGCATCAGCCAACAAGTAAAACTAAGCTACTCAAAACATATCTCTTCACCCGCCACACTTTTCCAGTTTCGTTGGTGACACGACTTACCAAATGATGTGGCCCTTGGCTATCGGTTTTTCGCGCGCCTGTGTTTGTGTGATTTGATGTGATCGATTCTGAGGGCGAATTTCCAACACTTATGTCTTAGACTCGGTGTGTGCCTGCACTCGCCACACTCAAAAGAATGGATGCCCTTTTTTCGACGCTACACACTCCGTTTATTATGGAAAAAAGCTTTTGATTTATTCAGCATGGAAAAAGCTTTCGATTTATTCAGCATCTTCAGGCAAGAAATACTAGAAAAATATAAATTACATCGAGATTCATAGACCACCCAGCTAGGATTACAAGCACTTGAGTGAGCCGGCGACGCGCCACCCCTCCCTCACCGGAGTTACAAGGTTACAAGAGTGTCCACACTCCATTAAGACACACCCGATGCAACACACACGCACACGCACACGCACACGCGCACACACACACACACACACACACACACACACACACACACACACACACACAAAGTTGTCGCTGGAGAGGGCACCCATGCCCTCTCACTCCGGACCGTGGAGCACCGATTTTGCCTGCAGACAACAAGGACCGAGTGCGATGCCAAAGCTAAAGGAGCTTCGAGATAGGATCCAAGCTCGCTCCACGAGAACGCCCCCAAGAGGGCGACGACGGAATAGGACGACACCGTCAAGACCAAAACACAGTTGAGGGAGTCCTGGACTAAGTGGTCCTCGGGCTGCCGGCCTATCTCACATGGGCCGAATAGTTGGGCCGCACTATATCCGGACCGCAGATCTTTCTGTGCCTTGACGTACACCCCAAGTCAAGATGGAACATTCCGCGTCCTTGTTCCTTTGATGTAATCGACTACATGTAAACCCTAGTACCCCTGGTGTCTATATAAACCAGAGGGTTTAGCCCGCAGGGGGAGATCGATAATCCTACTAGCCTAGGGTTCAGCTCATCTGATCGTGTGGTAGATCTACTATGTAATCCTCATATAAACAAGCAATATAATCAAGCAGGACGTAGGGTTCTACCTCTTAGAGAGGGCCCGAACTTGGGTAAATACCATGTCCCGCGTCATCTGTTCCCCATCGATCCTAGATCCACAGTATGGGACCCCCTACCCGAGATCCGCCGGTTTTGACACCGACATTGATGCTTTCATTGAGAGTTCCACTGTCGGATCGCCAAAAGGATCGATGGCTCGCCTGATCATCAGAGACGGCGTTAGCACCGGAGACATCTTCATCCCCGGTCAACTTTTCTCGTTCGGCACTGCATGCCAATTCTGTCGGTCACCTCGACCAGGTCGATAACTTCGCCTCTGAGCATCATATCAAGTTCGGTAACCTAGAGTACACCGCCGATGCTCGAGGCGATCTAATCTTCATCGGCTTCTCGGCCTTGCCCGAGATGCCCGACAATCTTGGAGCCTCGGCTTCTGGATCCCCCCTCGGTCTGATCATTGGGTCGGCCGTCAGCGCGCATTGGGATTCAAACCCGGATGCGGCCGCCTCTGAAGACCAAGAGTTAACTCTGGTCGGACGCACTCCCCCCACCTCGGGTCAGGTTTCAAGCCTCAATACCGGTTCGGCACCCATGGACTAGGAGACAGTCCTGGCCGGATTCTCCCCCCTTGCTATTGGTTCGACGTCAAGCCCTAACACCAGTTCGGCATCCAAAGACCAAGAGTCAATCCTGGCCGGATTCACTCCTCTCCTTACCGATGCACTAGAAGTCAATTCCAAAGGAACCCTACACGCCGGCCCGACCAGCTTCGCCTTGATAAACGAGGTGCTGGATCGGATCCAAGGGATAAGCATCTCAGACGACATGTCCTCGGCTCGCGAGATAGACCGCGGGGAATTTTGCGTCCCACCCACTACCCACTTGGTGGACACTATGGAAGACTTAACCGATATATATGCTAGGCTACGCCTCCGAGGAGGCCGAGGACATGGACGATGATATCGAACCGACAGTCCATACTAATACCCCTGCCATCGGCCGATGGATGACCGCCTCCCAAGGACAACGATGATGGCGCCAACAACGGCGATGGCACCCCTAGAAGAGACAACAAGCCGGGAGAGGAGCCGCCTAAGTACCGACGGCAACGTCGGCGATCCAAGGGATGGAGGAGCAGGGAAACCAATACAGACACCGGGGAGGAGCATACCCCGGACAATATCGCAAACCTCGGCGACCCTACCCCCGATAAGCAGTCTGATGGCTCGGAGGAGCGTGAGGACAAGTTTGATCCTGATGACCTCATTGACTCCGAGGGCAGTAACTATCTTCCTCTTTCTGAGCAAGTGGTTAGCCTTGGAGCCGAGGACTTCATCGTCCCGGAAGACCCGCTCGATCAGGAGCGGTTCAAAAGGCAGCTCATCGCCATCGCACAGAGCCTCAAGAAGATGTAGTAGCAGCTCAAGGCTGAACAGGACACCTTCAATAACAGATGGACAAAAGTCCTGGCAGCCGAAGAGGGGTACAGTTACGAGCAACAAAACAAAAGTTACCCAAAGAGGAAACTATTGCCACAGTTCGACAACGAGGCCATTGAACCTGTACCACCAAGACGGATGCAAGGCAACCAGCCAGACTGCCCCCCTCGAGGCCGGGTTAGGCCAGCTAGAGAAGCCGAACTCCCACCCGACCCACCTCCCCAAAAAGGCAAGGAGGCAACGCAGCCCGAATATCAATACGACCTGCGACATGACTTAGCCACTAGAGCAGGCCAGTCAAGGTCCATCTATGGACAAAGAGGTTACCTTCCCAATAGAAGAGACGAATATTAAGCATGGCTCGACCGAAATGATAGAGTTCATGATCGACACCGGGCCAGGATATAATCCAAGGTTCAACGCAATGTGGACCGAATAAGGGGCGCCACTCACCCAATGTGCTTCACCGATGAGGTGATGCAGCACCAATTCCCAGAAAGGTTTAAACCCGTAAACATCGAGCCATACGATGGAACTACAGACCCGACTATGTGGATTGAAGATTTCCTCCTCCACATTCATATGGCACGAGGAGATGACCTCCACGCCATAAAATATCTGCCATTGAAGCTCAAAGGACCATCCCGACATTGGTTGAACAGCCTCCTCGAAGACTCCATAGGGAGCTGGGAAGAGCTAGAGGATGCTTTCTGAGCTAATTTTCAAGGAACCTATGTACGGCCCCCAGATGCCGATGATCTGAGCCATGTGGTCCAACAGCCCGGCGAGTCAGCCTGACAGTTTTGGAATAGGTTCTTGACCAAAAATAACGAAATAGTCGGCTGTCCGGACGCCGAAGCCATAGCCGCATTAAAACACAGTATCCGGGACGAATGGCTCGCGCGCCAGCTTGACCAAGACAAGCCGAGGACAATGGCAGTGTTGGGGAACGTAGTAATAATTCAAAAAAATTCCTACGTGTCACCAAAATCAATCTAGGAGATGCTAGCAACGAGAGAGAGGGAGTGCATCTTCATACCCTTGAAGATCGCTAAGCGGAAGCGTTACAAAAACGCGGTTGATGGAGTCGTACTCGCGGCGATTCAAATCGTGAAAGATCCGATCCAAGCACCGAACGGACGGTGCCTCTGTGTTCAACACACGTATAGCCCGGGGACGTCTCCTCCTTCTTGATCCAGCAAGGGGGAAGGAGAAGTTGAGGGAGAACTTCCGCAGCACGAAAACGTGGTTGTGGACCTCGTGGTTTCCGACAGAGCTTCGCCAAGCTCAACAGAGGAGGAGGAGGTGTATGGGGAGAAAGGCTGCGCCAAGGGAAGAGGTGCGGTTGCCCTCCCGCCCCCTCTATTTATAGGGTGAAGGGGAGAGGGGGCCGGCCCC